>NC_066579.1:189641634-189959515 GCF_024323335.1 Lathyrus oleraceus | reverse complement strand
CTGTTGATAGTGTTGTCATTCATCATGATCCTGAAGTCCTTCCACGACACCGTTTTGGAGTCTGGTAAGATATTCAAAGTTGCAGATTGTTTCAACCATAACCAATGGCTCTCTTGGGCTGTTGCATTTATGCTTAGGATTTGGGTTTTACTCGAGAAGTTCAGGAAAACAGTGCCTTTCCTCTTAAGGGTGGTTGCTAGAACTCCTCCATGGATCACATGGTTGTCAGTAAGTTTTACTGTAAGTCTTAGATAAAACAACTCTCAAGAGCATGGTTTGGATGTTTTCTGTTCTCACATTCTCTATTTCTGGTATATTATGTGCGTTATTCGTGTCTAATTCAATTGGCAGCGGCAAACTGTCTCTTGAGGCAGTTTTATATGTTCTATCTTTTCCAGGAGCAATGTTACTGTTGTTATGCACATACACATACAAAGCATGTGAATGTGAAGATGCTGACAGGGAAATTGGTGAAAGTCTCTATGCTCCTTTAAATGACCAACTCAATGAAGATGAGCCTGTTAGCATTGTAACCCCATTTTCCGAAGCTGGATTCTTTAGTAATATTTCATTTTGGTGTTGAATCTTTGATGAAAACGGGTCGAGAGAAAACACTTCTAGACGAGGATATCCCAATGTTAAGAGAGTTGGACCACGCAGAAAGTTGTTATTCATCGTTTGTAGGAAGGTTAAACAAACAAAAACACATGAACCGTCACCACATTCGTCGATTTATGGACAATAATTTGTGCCACAAGAGCGAGATTCTGATAACAGGATTCTTGGCTTTTCTCAAGGTACTCACTCTATCTTCAGGTCCTCTACTTCTGAATGAATTTATATTGGTTGCAGAAGGTAATAAAAGTTTCAAATATGAAGGCTATGTATTAGTCATATCAATCTTCTTATAAAGATCATAGAATCCTTATCACAAAGACAATGGTATTTCCGCAGTAGACTAGTTGGAATGAAAGTTAGATCTCTACTTACTGCAGCCGTTTATAAGAAAATTTTAAGGCTATCCAATTCTGCTAGACAGATTCACTCAAGTGGTGAGATACTGAATTATACAACGTGGATGCTTATAGAATTGGAGAATTTCCATTCTGGTTTCACCAGATTTGGACAACAATCCTCCAGTTAGGTATTGGTTTAGTAATTCTTTTCCGCACAATTGGACTAGCAACACTAGCATCACTGGCAGTGATAGTTCTCACTGTGATTAGCAACGCTCCACTAGCGAAGTTACAACACAAGTTTCAAAGCAAACTTATGGTAGCACAAGATAAGAGATTAAAGGCTAGTTCTGAGGCTCTCGTGAATATGAAAGTCCTGAAGCTATATGCATGGGAAACACATTTTAAAAATGTTGTAGATTCCTTAAGAAATGTGGAGCTCAAATTGCTATCGGTAGTGCAATTAAGAAGAGCATATAATATTTTTCTTTTGGACCTCGTTAATATTGGCGTCTGCTGCTTCTTTTTTCGCATGTTACTTCTTGAATGTTCCTTTGAATGCAAGTACTGTTTTCACTTTCGTGACAACTTTGCGCCTTGTTCAAGAACCAATTTCAAGCACCCCGGATATTATTGCAGCGATCATTCAGGCAAAAGTTGCATTTTCTCGGATAGTTAATTTCCTTGATGCACCAGAACTGCAGAGTGAAAACTTGAGGAAAAGGTGCTTCAGTGAGAACCTCAAAGACTCAATTTCAATAAAATGTGCAGACTTTTCATGGGAAGATGATGCATCAAAGCCAACACTAAGGGACATAAACTTGGACGTTATACATGGACAAAAGGTGGCTATTTGTGGAGAAGTTGGTTCAGGCAAATCAACCCTCTTAACAACAATTCTTGGAGAAGTTTCTAAAACAAAGGGAACTGTAAGTTTTTATTCCCTTATTACTCCTACAATACACTCCTAAATCATGTGATACTCTAATTGCTTATAACTTTGATGATATTCCTAATTACAGATTGATGTTCATGGGAGGTTTGCATATGTTTCTCAAACAGCGTGGATACAAACAGGGACAGTACGAGATAATATCTTATTTGGATCTGAGTTGGATGATCAAAGGTACCAAGAAACACTTCAAAAGTCTTCATTGGTAAAAGACCTTGAGTTGTTTCCCTATGGGGACCTCACCGAAATAGGTGAGAGGGGAGTTAATTTAAGTGGAGGTCAAAGCAACGAATTCAACTTGCTCGTGCTCTTTATCAGAATGCTGATATATATCTATTGGATGATCCGTTTAGTGCTGTTGATGCACATACTGCAAAAAATTTGTTTAATGTAATGACATATTTTCTTCTCATACTACATCTTGTAACCATTATTTTTATTTTTTTTTACTAAAGATGGCTTTGAACTTGGCAGGACTATATCATGGAAGGACTCAAAGAAAAACAGTCTTACTCGTGACTCATCAAGTCGATTTCCTCCCAGCATTTGATTCTATTTTGGTAAACTCATTCATCTTAAGGCATTGGTTATGTCATAATATTGAAATACGTGGCACATGTGAATGATGTGACCTTGTCAAATATATTATCATACAAATTTGAACCTGATAGTGATGGAAGCTTCGAGCCTTCATATATGCAATGACATGATCCTTCCTCCTGTACATATTAATGTTCCCTCTCACACACCATTAATCCACCTACATAACAAGAGACAGTGTCAAACATTTCCAGTGATCACATATACTTCTTAAGCTACCTTTTCTGATAACAAAGTATCACAAACCATCAGAAAATTTATCGTGCTAATGATTTGGAGCACATAAATTAATCATAGTGCTCAACTACTCTTGTGAGGCATTCATTAATATGGCTGATTTATAACAAAATTATTGTTAAAACATTTATTTTATGTTATTTACAGTTGATGTCTAATGGGGCAATCCAACAAGCTGGTCCATATCACCAGTTATTGACCTCGAGCAAAGAATTCAATGGTCTTGTCAATGCTCACAAAGAGACTGCTGGTTCTGACCAACTTGTGAGTGCTACTTTTTCCCAAAAAAGTTTAACTTCCATAAAGAGTACGCAAGCTTCCGCGTTAAAGCAGTATAAAGCACCAAATGGAAATCAATTAATTCAGCAAGAAGAGAGAGGGAAGGGAGACATGGGAATGAAGCCTTACTTACAATATCTGAATCGGATGAAAGGCTATATATTACTCTCTATGGCTTCCCTTTGCTACCTTATTTTTATGATTTGTCAGATATTGCAAAACTCATGGATGGCTTCTAATGTTGACAATCCTCTTGTTAGCACATTGCAACTGGTTTTTGTTTATTTCCTAATTGGTGTTTTTTCATCAGTTTTCATGTTCATCAGATGTCAATGTTTAGTTACTTTGGGTCTTCAATCATCAAAAGATTTATTTTCACAGTTGATGAACTCCCTCTTCCGCGCACCTATGTCATTTTATGACTTTACACCATTGGGAAGGGTACTTAGTAGGGTAAGCTTAATAAACTATACTTTTTCTTCCTAAGGAACATACCAGAAGAAATGAAGTTCTAATTGTTATTTCTCTGTATAGGTATCATCTGATCTGAGTATTGTGGATCTTGACATTCCATTTAGCCTCAGTTTTGCCGTTGCTGGCACTATAGGTCTTTATTCTAATCTTATAGTTTTGGCGGTTGTCACATGGCAAGTCTTGATAGTGGCTATACCAATGGTTTATGTTGCTATTCACATGCAGGTATTAAACAAATTCATTTTAAGGAAGCAATCAAATTTAAGTAAACAATGGTCATTCTTTTTTAAGTATATACACAAGTCTTAAATTAAACTTTGAAACATTTTAATAGTTTTTAAAATAATTTAAACCATTCCCTGTTGGAAGGAAAGTACTGTAAGGTGCATTTTTGTGTTTTAAGCAGAGATACTACTTTGCCTCAGCAAAAGAAGTGATGCGGTTGAATGGCACAACAAAATCCTCTTTAGCAAATCATGTAGCCGAAACTGTTGCTGGAGCTGTAACAAGGGCTTTTGAGGAGGAAGGTCGTTCTTTTGAAAAGAACCTTAATCTAATTGATAATAATGCTACTGCTTTTTTTCATAGTTTTGCCTCAATGAGTGGTTGATCCAACGGTTAGAAACAATCAGTGCGGTTGTTCTCGCCGCTACAACACTTTGCCTGGTTATGCTACCCCCTGGAACTTTCCCCTCAGGTGAGAATTTGGTCTTTATTATCTCTGAAATGTAATTATTACTATTATTGTAATTATCCTAAAAGTACTAGTTTTTCTCATTTAAAGTAACTTATATATCTTAATGCAAGTTTCTAAATTTCATCTTCCTTCATTCCAGGAATTATTGGCATGGCTCTATCTTATGGCCTATCACTAAACGGTGCTTTAGTATTTGCAGTTCAAAATCAATGCACTCTTGCTAATCACATAATATCAGTAGAGAGGCTAAATCAATACATGCATATACAAAGTGAGGCCGAAGAAATAGTAAATGGAAATCGCCCTCCTTTGAATTGGCCAGCTTCGGGCACAATAGAAATAAATGACTTGAAGGTAATTAATTAGTACTAATTTTAAAATTGGATTAAATAATTTTGGTTCCTGAATGTGTGAATCATTATCACTATAGTCCTTTAATGTATTAGAAATAAAAAAACAAACTTGAATATAGTTTGATCCTTGAATGTGTATTTTATTAGTTAGTTTGGTCTTCTAATGTTTCTTCTATCAGTCAGTTAGATCTCTGAAATTACTAACAAAAAACACACTCAATGATGTTTTTGTGATTTTGATATACTCTGAAACAAATTTGGGAATCAATATGTTAGTTTATACTTTTTAAAAATGTTAAGCATATTGTCCATACCAGATACGATACAGATATGGCGGACCACTTGTTCTTCATGGGATCACATGCACATTTAAGGCAGGTCACAAGATTGGTATTGTTGGCAGAACAGGCAGTGGGAAATCCACTCTTATTGGGGCTTTATTTCGTCTTGTGGAACCAGCCGAAGGAAAAATTGTAGTTGATGGCATAGACATCTCATCTATTGGCCTTCATGATTTGAGGTCACGGTTTGGGATTATACCTCAGGATCCTACTCTTTTTAATGGGACAGTAAGATTTAACTTGGACACTTTATCTCAACACACTGATCAAGAGATATGGGAGGTAAAACAAG
The DNA here is from genome assembly GCF_024323335.1 of Lathyrus oleraceus. Taxonomy (NCBI): domain Eukaryota; kingdom Viridiplantae; phylum Streptophyta; class Magnoliopsida; order Fabales; family Fabaceae; genus Lathyrus; species Lathyrus oleraceus. Next base: position 189,954,334 of record NC_066579.1, on the reverse strand, counting down.
CTTAATTTTGTTTATCTTTTCTTTGAATATAAAATGTTGACTAGTTCTTGATCAATATGAAGGTTCTCAGGAAGTGTCAATTACGAGAAGTTGTCCAAGGGAAAAAAGAAGGTTTAAACTCTTCAGGTACATTTCCAGATTCATTGTTATAGGCTTATAGCTATGCTGGAAGTGCATTTTTTCCAAGTTATTAATGACAAGTGGAAAATGGTTACTCAGTTGTTGAAGATGGATCAAACTGGAGTATGGGACAAAGGCAGTTATTCTGTTTGGGGCGTGCTCTTTTGAGGAGAAGTAGGATATTAGTATTGGACGAAGCAACTGCGTCAATCGATAATTCTACTGACCTGATTGTGCAGAAAACTATTAGAGTTGAGTTTGCAGATTGTACGGTGATCACAGTAGCACATAGAATACCAACTGTGATGGATTGCACTATGGTTCTTGCTATAAGTGATGGTAAGTTTTTTTTTGGAGTGTTACTATCTCTCACTTCCTCTATCTCATTTAACAATTCTTTGGAAACTCATTGATAGCTCCATAGCCATTTATTATGTTTGTGATACATAACTGGTTGCTAATTCTTGAACAAGGTAAGGCTACAAACAATATAGTTTATCTGACACACCAAACATGTTTGTTGTTGAGTAGAGGATATGATTGCATTTACCTAGTTAGAGGGTAACGAGGTTTTTTAATTTAAGATTTTGACCTTGTAGAGCACATAAAAGATAACACGTAAAATATGCAGCATTTGGTTTTCACACCTAAAGTGATAAAAAAAAGTGAAGGATATGCTAGATCATTTACTTGTTTTCTTCAAAGATAAGCAAGCCACTGACTGTGTTTACAGGAAAACTGGCGGAGTATGATGAGCCAATGAGCTTGATGAAGAGAGAAGAATCGATGTTCAGGCAGCTGGTTAAGGAATACTGGTCTCATTTTCAGTCTGCAGAATCACATTGATGTTCCAAGCGTCTGTGAGTTTATGGAAGAGGAAATATACAAGTTGGTTGGAGTGAGTTTGGGGAAGATTATATAGTTAAAGAAGGAGGTAGAAAATGCCGAATAAAAGAAGGGAAGCTTAACAGAATTAGCATCTGGAATTTTGTGGAAATAGAGAGCCCGATAGAGTGAAGACCTTGGTCTCTCCTCAAGAGTTTCCGTTATCTTTACATCTAAATTTGAATATTGTTTCAATCATAATTTTATTCCTATATTTTTTTCAGTTGAATGTTGTAAGTTTGAAACAAGGCCGCTTCATCTAATATATATCGGATTTCAGTGTCAATATTAATTTCGCTTTTCCATTCAGATTTTGGTTCATATCAAAAACTATCATACTTACAACATTGAGCAAGAGCTCATGAACCTTGTGAAACATGAAAAGAGTCAAAAGAAGAAAAAGAAGGAGAAAGCAAAGGACACCGAAAAGAAGTCTATCGCTTTAAAGGCTTCAAGTTCTAAGTCATCCACCAATGATACGTGTGAGAGTGAATCAAGTGATGATGATAAAGATTCGAATGAAGACATGGGATTGTTTGTAAGGAGGTATAACCGATACCTTAGAAAGAATGAAGTTCAACATTCGGATAAAAATTTAGTCAACTATAGAAGACAATCAAAATTCTCAAATCAAGAAGAAAGCAAGACAATTAAGTCAAGAGGCTCATGTTTCTTTGATCCTTTTTCTCGTGGATTCAGATACCAAATTTAGACAATAATTCACATAAACACTAGAAATTAAATAATGAAATCTCTTTAAACTTTTCAAGTTTTTGTTCTATTCATTTTTGCATATACATACCTAAGAATTAGGATCTTAACCTATGAAGCTTTGACATGTCATTCACACGGTATGTCACGGTTTCAGACACGTGTCTGACACGGATACGCGTATGACACACGTATCTGACACGTTTTTGAAGTGTCCAACGAAAAAATAAAATTGAATCACAGCGGACACAGATACGACACTTTATTTCAAATAAAGGACACATCCCAACTCAAAAAAAAATCAGAATTAAAAAAAAAAAAACTCAAATTTTTTCAAAATTAAAATAAAAGATAAGGAATTTTTATCTTTCATATTCCACCTCCGCACTATAAAAACAACACAATTAGGATTCCTTATTTTTTTCACATTCCACTACTTTTGTTGAAAGAAATTAGAGCACATATTCATTTATCCATTCTTTGAAGAGAAACAAGATATCACCACATCGAACAGAATCTTTAGTATATGTGCATAGTAACCTTACACTTCTATCAATGAACACTCCCCAATATCCTCAAGAGGAAACTAAAATATGGGATGTCGCCAGAGATGAGTTTGACTCATTATATGACAATGAATTTCTTGAAGTGGTTGAGTTATCTTTGGATAGTCAGACTTAGAGGCTGATTTTCTTAATGAGGAGTGACTATGATATGATTTGTATCATTTTGTTTTGGTGGATTTATGTCTTTTTTTCCGCTGATTGAAAGTACTAAGTTTAAATAAACATAAATTTTGCTTCTTATTTTAAACTCTTTATAAATTATGTTTATAAATTGTATTATTATATTAATATATAAAATATATATAGTCATGAATGTGTCCTATGTATTTTAACGGGGCCCTCGTGTCCGTATTTGTGTCGTGTCTGTGTCCGAGCTTCATAATCTTAACCATTATGATACTTTAACCATTATTCAACATTGAATCTTGAAAAATACATTGCTTCTCATTAGATTTTTGATCGAAAAACTGAACAATAAATCTGTGCATTCGTATTGCTATAAGCAAGAAAATAGAAGGAAAATTTTGAAAAACTCATACACAGAGATATATGGAGAAATAGGAGTGACCTTGGCTTGACGGTAAACGGAGACGCCGTAACAATGTGACTGGTGAAAGGGACCGTCGTCAACCGGCGAGCGATATTGACTGTCGTTGACACCAGCTGCAGTGACCGGCGGCGATGCAGTCGTTTCAGCGGAAACATGAGATAACGAAATTTCGTCTATTAAACTGAAAAAAAAAATGATAACTAAAAAAATGAGAAAAAAATCATTTTATTAATTTATCCATATTACATGAGCTAATTTATAATCGATAAGTTGGCATATTGAATTTGCAAGGCAAGAGATTAAACTAATTTATAATATTAAATGATATAAAACACATGTGTATTTAATTAATTTTATTTTTTTTCATCTAAGATTGTGAGATAAAATTAAGAGAAAAATAATAAACTATAAGTTATTTGAATTATCATATCAAAATAAGTTATAAACTAATAAAAATAAATGATAAGTTTATAAAAAAGTAAGAGCTATCAAATTTATCTTTTTTTTTTAAGATATGAATTTAAGTTATAAATTTGACCATATTAAAAAATAAGATTAAGTAATATGCATTGTCAACGTAAAAAATTTATATTATCAATTCATCATCTTTTATTTACATTATTTTATAAATAATTAAAATTAAAATTAAATTTTTTATAATAATCAACGTCTCAGATTAATTAATAATATAAAATTTTATATTTTTTAATTAAATTCTTAAAAAGAATTACGCATGCACCTAACCCATTATCCATAAGCAGAAAATTAATTATTTTTTCTTGGAGAGCCTGACTCAAAATTAAGATATAAATAAGCATACAAACAAAAATCAAGGAAGTGTATAAGAAACCTTAAATGCATAAGATCTAGATCTAGTTTATCATTATTAAAGAACATAAAGAATTAATGTGAAGCTTGCTTTGATTATTTTCTATTATCACTTGCCGTTTTCGCTCATACTTTATTGCATTGTTTTCTTTTCTTTATTAGTATAATCAAAATTGACAATTTCAAGTTTTCATGTTAATTCAATTTTTAGATGTAATTGATTTGCAAATTATTATATACATGATTTATATATTTATATAAAAGTTTAATGGATATATATTATTGTAAAATATTAATGTTTTAAAAATACACGTGTTATGTGGTGGAATATATGTCTGTTTATTGATTAACAATATAAATTTATTTCACTATATTTTCTCTTTATATAATACTATAAATATATTAATATTTCAAAAACTCAAATTAATTTTAAAATAAAATATATTAAATCGTCAAAATAAATTGCCATGTTCTTAAAAAAATAGTAAAGTTATTAAAATTATTCAATAAAAACAATAGTTAAATTCTTTGATTAAGTAAAATCGAGTGAACTCGAATAAAGTCAGATAAAATCGCTTTTGATTTTATTCGCTTCAAGAGATTTTTCTACATGTTAACTCAATTTGAAAAATCTTCAAAATCCGTAAATATTCAAGATCTTGAAGAAGAAAAAAGTTAACACTCTGAAATTCAAGTTTTGATGAGATTAAAAAAGAATTTTACAAATATGAGTTGAATTGCAGATGTATGAGACTCAATGTTAGGAGAGGTTAATGTAATTGTCTTCTGTTGATTGTCCGACGTGAATTGTGGATGACCCTAATTGTCTTCTGGTTGGTTGTCCGACGTGAATTGTGGATGACCCTTAAATTAAGATTAACGTATTTGATTGAAGGAGTTGTGTGTTCATGTATGTGCCTATGGATGTCAAAAAAAATCATACCAGTGAGTATTTGCTATTAAAATCCATCACAGATACGAGTTTGATGGTTCATTTAATATCCACCGATAAAACATCACAGATACGAGTTTGATGGTTTATTTGATATCCACGGATAAAATTAACGAGTATTTAATTACTCGTTAGTTAACAAAAGAGATAACAAATATTTAATTACTCGTTAGTTAACTAAACAAATATGAATTTGATAGTATTAGTACTCGTGAATATTTGTATCTATTAATTGTTGAATAAGTCAGTTTGATTTTTAGAATTATTTCTATTGTTTGTTTTTAATTAATTGTTTGTTGCTTTCAATTCTTATTTTCTCTTACACTTAGGATATGTTGTTAGTGTGTGAGGTAGTTTCCTATTTTCTAGGTAGTAAGTTGTATTGCTAAGTCTTACACACACTTAAGATATGATGTTAGTGTGTGAGGTGGTTTCCTATTTTTTAAGTAGACAGTTGTACTGCTAAGTTTATAAACTTGGTCCTTTGAGTTTCTAATAAGTAACGCAGAACAGAACCGTTTTTTCTGTGTTAACATCTAGCATCAGAGCTAGGTGTATAGCAAGTAAAGAGAAGCAGCAGACTTCAATCATCGCTACAACCACGGATGGCAACTTCATGCAACCTGCAATTCCAAAATTGAGTGAGCATTATGATCATTGGGTAATGCTCATGGAGAATTTTTTAAGGTCAAAGGAGTATTGGAATCTTATAGATCCAGGGATTCCTCAACATGCTGATGGTACTGTATTAACGGAGAACGAGAAAAAAACGGTGAACGAGCTTAAGCTAAAAGATTTGAAGGTAAAGAATTACCTCTTTCAAGCAATCGATCGATCTGTGCTTGAAACAATTTTAAAGAAGGAGACATCAAAAGAGATGTGGGATTCCTTAAAACAGAAATACCAAGGCACTGCTAGAGTGAAGCGAGCACAGCTTCAAGCCCTATGACGTGAGTGGGAGATTTTGCAGATGAAGAATGGAGAATCAGTTAATGACTATTTTGCTCGAACTCTCACTATTGCAAATAAGATGCGAATGTATGGTGAACAAATGTCGGATCTTACTGTTGTCGAAAAGATTCTTCGCTCAATGATCTCCAAGTATGATTATGTAGTGTGTTCTATCGAAGAATCTCATGTTTTGGATTCCATGACTTTAGATGAACTCCAAAGTAGTTTGTTGGTACACGAACAACGAATGAATTGGCATAATTCACATGAAGAGCAAGTATTGAAAGTAACTCGAGATGAGACAAATACTGGTCGTGGCCGTGGAAGAGGTGACTTTCGGAATGGATTTGCTCGAGGAAGAGGCAGAGGAGGCAAACAACGAGTAGACAAGACATCAGTTGAATGTTATTCCTGTCATTAGTTTGGACATTTTCAATATGAATGCCCAAAGAAACCACAGGACAGCATTGCAAATTATGTTGAGACCAATGAGGAAGCAGTGTTACTCATGGCACAACTTTCATCAGAGGGAAAATCAAAGACACAAGACATGTGGTTCATCGATTCAGGCGGCAGCAACCACATGACAGGAAGAAAGGATTGGTTCTCCTCCATTGATGAAAGTTTTTCAGATGAAGTGAAATTAGGGAATAATTATGCTCTAAAGGTCTGTGGAAAAGGTATGGTTAAACTTTTGATAAACAGAGTTGTGCATTTTCTAAATGATGTATTTTATGTGCCTGAGCTGAAAAATAATTTATTTAGTGTGGGGCAACTTCTGGAAAGAGGGTTAACAGTTGAAATGAAGCAAAACAAGTGTAAAGTGTTTAAAGAAAATGGCCTTATTTTTGAAACCTACATGACTACTAATCGTATGTTTGCTATTCATGTAAAATCTGGAGTCTCCCAATCCTGCTTTCAGATCAGTTTTGTGCCACCAGCTCAAGTATGACACTCTCGTTATGGTCACTTGAGCTACAGTGGACTGAAAACTTTAATGGAGCATGACATGGTGAAAGGGTTGCCCTCATTTAAACCAACATCTCAACTTTGTGAACATTGCCTCAAAGGGAAACATCAACGAGACCCTTTTCCACGACAAAGTAATTGGTGGGCATCTCGGTTGTTGCAGTTAATTCACTCAGATATTTGTGGTCCTATCAATCCTACATCCAATGGAAATAAAAGGTACATACTCACTTTCATTGATGATTTAAGTAGGAAAGTATGGGTATATTTTCTTACGGAGAAAAGTGAAACTTTTGGTGCATTTAAAGAGTTTAAAGCATTAGTTGAAAAATAAGTTGGCGCTCCCATTCAAATATTACGTACCGGTAGAGGGGGAGAGTATCTTTCTAAAGAGTTTGCTGAATTTTGCAGTAAACATGGTATTGAAAGGCAACTCACTGCTTCATACATGCCACAACAAAATGGCGTGGCTGAGAGAAAAAATCAAACGATTATAAATATGGTTCGCAGTGTTTTGGTGGAAAAGGGAGTTCCAAGATCTTTTTGGCCAGAAGCTGTAAAATGGGTGATTCATATTTTAAACAGAAGCCCGACTCTTGCTGTCAAGAACGTCACACCAGAGGAAACATGAAGCGGAATTAAAGTCGTCTGTTTCATATTTTAGAATCTTTGGCAGCATTGGATACGTTCATGTACCTGATCAGAAAAGGAGCAAACTTGATGATAAAAGCATGGTAGTCAAAATCGCGATCCTACTCGTAGGATCGTACGATTTTACGATCTTGCAACTGCCCACCGTGCCAAAGAATGATCAGAATCAGTTTTTGGTAGGCACGGCCAAAATCGTCGGGATATCACGTGAAAACGGTAGAATGGCAGTTTCTATTGAAAAACTCTAAAAAAAGTTTTTTTTAAATATGAAAAGATTCTTTTTTGCCTAATAACTAGGATAAATGATAATAACTAGGAGTAATTAATACTTAGCCACCCAGTAATTAAAGATTTATTCAACTTCCCAAAATACATCATGATTAGTGTAACCTCTCTCACGATAAATATAGTCACTATCTCACTGTTTGGAAATTGAGTGAATTTTCATTAAGTTCTTCTTAGAAGTTTTCAATTGTTATTTGCTACTGCTTTGAATGTTGTGTTGTTTTGAATTGTCTTGAATTAGTTTCAATGAATACTATCCTATGGAATTTCAGTTTTTTAAAGCAATTTTAGTGTTATTTGAATTTTATTTGTATATTATGTTGTGTCATATGCATATTATTAATCTATATGCAAAATATATATGAATTTTTAAATTTGGTAGGATCTTACGATTCGTGTTACGATCTCCCGATTCACGATATAATCACCCCAACCCGATCTTGCGTAGGATCTCGAGTCTGACTACCTTGGATAAAAGTATCAAATGTGTGTTGTTGGGTGTAAGTGAGGAGTCTAAGGCCTATAAACTTTATGATCCAATCAAAAAGAAAATTTGGATCAGTAGAGATGTTAAATTCCAAGAGAATGTTGCTTAGGATTGGGGTGAAGCAAAAACAAGCATAACACTTGATACAAGTGAGTTGAATCCTTTGAAAGAATCTAGTCAAGAAGATGATGAGATAATCCAAAATTCTAATGATACAACAGCAACTACAAGTGATGCAGCTCTAAACTCAACTTCAAATATGCTGGATTCCAACATTTCAAGAGCTTCAGAAAATTCAGCTCAAGGGAGAACTAGAAGACTACCAATATGGATGAGAGATTATGTCACTAGTGATGATTTAACTAAGGAAGATGCAATGAATTTTGCCATGTTTACATGTTCAGATCCAGTAACATATAAACAAGCATCAAAAATTCAGCATTGGAGGGATGCAATGGATGCTGAAATTCAAGCAATTCAAAGGAATGATACATGGGAGCTAATTGATCCACCACCAAATTGCAAAGTTGTAGGAGTCAAGTGGATTTTCAAAACTAAGCTGAAGGAGACAGGGGAGATTGACAAATTCAAGGCTAGACTCGTAGCAAAAGGCTACACTCAAGAGGAAGGCATATATTACAGTGAGATCTTTGCGCCGGTCGCTCATCTTGAAACCATCAGAACTGTTGTTGCATTGGCAGCTACAAAAAGGTGGGGTATTCATCAACTTGATATTAAATCAGCTTTCTTACATGGAGCAATCAACGAAAATGTATACCTAGAGCAGCCACCAGGTTATGTATTTTGAGGATGTGAGCATCAAGTATACAAGCTTAAGAAGGCCTTGTATGGCCTTAAGCAGACTTCTAGAGTCTGGTACAGCAAGTTGGAATCCTATCTTGCAGCAAATGATTTTTTGAAATGTCCACATGAACACACTTTATTTATGAAGAAGAAAGAGAAAGGTGAAATTTTAATTGTGTGTGATGATCTTATATATACCGGTAATGATATGTCGATGTTTCAAGAGTTCAAAATATGATGATGAAAGAATTTGCAATGACTGACTTAGGCAAGATGAGATATTTTTTGGGCATTGAAGTTTTGCAAGGTTGCAATGGTATCTTCGTTGGGCAAAAGAAATATATTAAGGATATGTTAAACAAATTTAACATGTCTGATTATAATCCCGTGAAGAGTCTTATAGTTCCAAGAAGCAAGTTACTAAAAGAAAACAAAGGAGTGAAGGTTGATACGACTCTATTTAAACAACTTGTGGGAAGTCTTATGTACCTCACAGTTACAAGACCAAATATTGCATATTTTGTCAGTTTGATAAGTCGCTTTATGGAAGAGCCAAAGGAGAGTCATTACTTGGCAGCAAAGCGAATTTTGAGATATCTACAAGGCACCCAAAATCTGGGAATTTTCTATAAGGCTGGAGGAAATGAAGAATTAATTACTTATACCGATAGTGATTATGCAAGAGGCCTTGATGACAGGAAGAGCACTCCGGGCTATGCTTTCTTGTTGGGAGGAGGTGTTATTTCTTGGGTGTTAAAGAAGCAGCCGATTGTTAGCTTATCCACAACAGAACCAGAGTTTATAGCAGCCGCGTTATGTGTTTGTCAATGTGTTTGGCTGAGAAGAATTTTGGAACATCTAAGTCATTGTCAAGAAGGAGCTACTGTGGTGTTTTGTGATAATGTCTCAACAATTAAATTATCCAAAAATCCAGTTTTGCATGGAAGAAGTAAATATATTGATGTTCGGTTTCATTTTTTGAGAAATTTATGTAATGATGACGTTATTGAGCTGAATTATTGCAATACAAGAGATCAGTTAGCAGACATCATGACAAAGCCACTTAAAGTTGAAGAATTCCAACATATGTTAAGTGCTTTAGGAATGCTTGATGAGTCTGAGATAAACGGTTGCAAGGAGGATACAGTTTAAGGGAGGAATTGTTGAATAAGTCAGTTTGATTTTTAGAATTATTTCCATTGTTTGTTTTTAATTAATTGTTTGTTGCTTTCAATTCCTATTTTCTCTCACACTTAGGATATGTTGTTAGTGTGTGAGGTAGTTTCCTATTTTCTAGGTAGTAAGTTGTATTGCTAAGTCTTGCACACACTTAAGATATGCTTTTAGTGTGTGAGGTAGTTTCCTATTTTTTAGGTAGTCAGTTGTACTGCTAAGTCTATAAACTTAGCCCTTTGAGTTTTTTGTATTAACATTAATTGTCAAAATTACTTAAATATTTGTTTTAATTTAAAATTATTATTATTATTATTATTATTATTATTATTTATTTTGTTAATATTATTACTATTATTATTTTGAAAATTAATTTTTTTAATTTATTATTTTGTAAAATTCAGTATACTATTATGTATATTATTATTATATGGTAAAAGAAGAAGAAAATGAGTGAAATGAATGTTATTCACTTTGTTATTATTATTACTATTATGTGTTAAATGTGAAATTAAAATAAAGAAATTTTAATTAATTATAATACTTTAAAAAATAATAATCATATTGTTATTTATAGATATCCGTAAATATTGAGATCTTTCAAAATTACGTGGTTATCAGTACAGCTATTGGCGAAGATGAATATCTTAATTATGGAGACTTATTAATGCACCTAACCCATAAGTAGAAAAATAAGACCCTGACTCAAAGCCAGTAATCAAAGAAGTGCATAAAAAACATTAAATGCAGATAAGATCTAGATCTAATTTATCATTATTAAACATAATATAAATCATTTTATAATACTAATGAATCATTAATGTTATTTTTTCTATTATACTCTTAAATTTTATTATTCTCTTCTTTCAATTATATCAATTTGTCTTTCCAATACCATTAATGAAGGATAATTTTGTAAAATTCTTTTTAATTTATCTTTTTCATATTATAATTATTACATTTTTTAATAATTGTGAAAAGTCAAAATCGATTTATAATAAAAAAAAACGGAGGAGTATTATTAAGGATTTATGTGAAACTTTCTTTGATTATTTTTCTATTATAACTCATTCCATTTCTATACTTTATTGCATTGTTTTTTTCCTTTATTACTATAACGAATATTCTTCTTTTCCTTTTCAGACACGCTCTAGTTTCCTAAATTATATCAAGGATCTTATGCATCCTCCAACTGTTTTTTTTTAATCTCTATTTTTAATTAACCAAATGTTATTTATAAAGTTGAGTGAAAAGAACCTAGTTGAATACACTAAATATGAAAACAGAAGTTCAGTTAAACATTTATTATTATTTTTTCATTATCATACCTCTATTTATTAGGTTTCATTTTATTCAATCACTCTTTTAACTATAATTAATAAAGATATTTTAGTAAATGATATTAGTTTTATCATTAAAACCAACACATCTAATTATTTTCTTAAGAACCGTAAATAATTCAAATTGGACATTTTTTATGAAACGAAAGGAATATCTTATTTCAGACAAAAGAAAGATTTTCTTTATGAAGTAAAAAAAAAGAAATTTGGTCAACCAAGTCACAGCCTCCAAAAGAACTAAAATTTTCACAGTCGTTGGCCATTATAGGCCATTTGGGGTGGTTGGTCGTTATACTTAACAGTAGTTCAATATCTTGCAGGGTTTAGCTGAAAAGAGAAGTTAAATAGAAGATGGAGGATCTTTGGAGCATGATTTGTGGGGCCTGTAGTTTTTCTGAGGATGGAGGAAAGCCTTTCTGTTACGATTTAAAACTTTTGAAAGATCCTTCCTCGTGCATCAACCATGTGCTGGTAATTTGTTTTGATGTGTTCCTGCTAATCATGTTATCATTCATCATGGTCCTGAAGTCTTCCTCAAGACCGTTTAGGAGTCTAATAAGATATTCAAACTTGCAGTTAGTTTCTGCCATAACCAATGGCTTTCTTGGGTTTTTGCATTTATCCTTAGGAGTTTGGGTTTTAGAGGAGAAGTTAAGGAAAACGCACAAAGTCTTTCCTCTTGATGGGTGGTTGCTAGACCTCTTTCATGGATTCATATGGTTGTCGGTAGGTTTAACTGTAAGCCTTCAGGTAAAACAACTCTCACGAGCATGGTTGTGGATGTTTTCAGTTCTCATATTCTTTGTTTCTGGTACATTATGTGCTCTATCCATGTCTCATGCAATTGGCAGCAGCAAACTATCCCTTGAGGCAGCTATAGATGTTGTGTCTTTTCCAGGAGCAACTTTACTGCTGTTATGCACATACAAAGCATGTACATGGGAAGATGCTGACAGAGATATTGGCGAAAGCCTTTATGCTCCTTTAAATGGTCGGTTCAATGAAGCTGATTCTGTTAGCAATGTAACCCCCTTTTCCACAGCTGGATTCTTTAGTAAGAGTTTGTTTTGGTGGTTAAATCCATTTATGAAAAGAGGTCAAGAGAAGACACTTCTAGATGAGGATATCCCAGAGTTAAGAGAGACTGACAGAGCAGAAAGTTGTTATTTGTCATTTGTAGAACAGTTAAACAAACAAAGTCAACATGAACCATCATCACATTCTTCGGTTTTATGGACAATAACTATGTGCCACCGAAGAGAGATCGTGATAACAGGATTATTTGCTTTGCTCAAGGTACTCACTCTATCTTCTGGTCCTCTACTTCTGAATGAATTTATATTGGTTGCTGAAGGTAAGAAAAGTTTCAAATACGAAGGTTTTGTATTGGCTATGTCACTCTTCTTTTTAAAGATCATAGAATCCCTATCACAAAGACAATGGTATTTCCGCAGTAGACTTGTTGGAATGAAAGTTAGATCACTGCTTACTGCAGCCATTTATAAAAAAATACTAAGGCTATCCAATTCTGCTAGACTGGTTCACTCTAGTGGTGTGATAATGAATTATATGACTGTGGACGCTTATAGAATTGGAGAATTTCCATTTTGGTTTCACAAGACTTGGACAACAATTCTTCAACTGAGTATTGCATTAGTAGTTCTTTTCCAAGCAATTGGACTAGCAACAATAGCCTCATTGACGGTGATAGTTCTCACTGTGATTTGCAATGCCCCATTAGTGAAATTACAGCACAAGTTTCAAAGCAAACTTATGGTATCACAAGATGAGAGATTAAAGGCTAGTTCGGAGGCTCTCGTGAATATGAAAGTGCTTAAGTTATATGCATGGGAAACACATTTTAAGAACATTGTAGATTACTTAAGAAATGTGGAACTCAAATTGTTATCTGCTGTGCAAATTAGAAGAACATACCATATGTTTTTCTTTTGGACCTCACCGGTATTGGTGTCTGCTGCTTCTTTTCTGGCATGTTACATCTTGAATGTTCCTTTGAGTGCAAGTAACGTTTTCACTTTTGTGGCAACTTTGCGCCTTGTTCAAGATCCGATTTCAAACATCTCGGATGTTATTGCAGTGATCATCCAGGCAAAAGTTGCATTTGCTCGGATCGTTAATTTCCTTGATGCACCAGAACTGCAAAGTGAAAATTGCAGGAAAAGGTGCTTTAACAACAACCTCAAAGACTCAATTTCAATAAAATGTGCAGACTTTTCATTGGAAGATAATGCATCAAAGCCAACACTAAGGAACATAAACTTGGACGTTAGACATGGACAAAATGTGGCAATTTGTGGAGAAGTTGGCTCAGGCAAATCAACCCTATTAGCAACTATTCTTGGAGAAGTTTCTAAAACAAAGGGAACTGTAAGTTTTTGTTTCCTTTATACTCTTACAATACACTCCTAAATAATGTGATACTCTAATTGGTTGTAATTTGGATGATATTCCTATTTTTATTAAAATAACAACTAATGTATTTTTCCACTGTGGTATCAGTAAAATGGATACACTAATGTCCTATCATATAAATTCAATTTATGGTAATAAATTTTATCTGCCCTACATTTAAATTGTAATATTAATTGGTGTCTGAATCTCTAATCTAACTCACAGATTGATGTTCATGGGAAGTTTGCATATGTGTCTCAAACAGCATGGATACAAACAAGCACAGTACGGGAAAATATTTTATTTGGATCAGAGTTGGATGATCAAAGATATCAAGAAACACTTCAGAGGTCTTCACTGGTAAAAGACCTTGAGTTGTTTCCCAATGGGGACCTCACTGAAATAGGTGAGAGAGGAGTTAATTTAAGTGGAGGACAAAAGCAACGAATTCAACTTGCACGTGCTCTTTATCAGAATGCTGATATATATCTATTGGATGATCCGTTTAGTGCTGTTGATGCACATACTGCAAAAAATTTGTTTAATGTAATGACATATTTACTTCTCATACTACTTGTACATGTCTACCATCATTTTTTTTACTAAAGATGGCCTAAAAACTTGGCAGGACTACATCATGGAAGGACTCAGAGGCAAAACAGTCTTACTCGTGACTCATCAAGTCGACTTCCTCCCAGCCTTTGATTCTATTTTGGTAAATTCAAACACCTTAAGTAATCTACATGTAACCATTAATAATAAAATATTCATTAATTTAAAATTACGGATTTCATTTTTAACATAACCTCCCTCCATATCATTCCTGTTTATCCAAATTCTACCTATCTAAGGTAACATAATACAATGAGAAATGACATTGTTAGATTTTGTTGCAAAGTTGCTTTTATAGTTTAATTAACCAAAAGTTTTAACTTTTAATTAAGCAATTTGGTGTTGATATTCATTTTTCTGTGGGTTTTTTTACTTTGTCAGTTTGTCATATAACTTCATATATATTTGTTTCGCTTGACTTTTTGCATAAGATAATAAATGTATATATAGATGTTTTCCTTGAGAAATGGATCAATGATATGTAAGAATTAAGATAGTTTAAACATCTTTGTACACTACTAGTAATTTGATTCCCAGGTAAAAAATACTTAAATGCATGTGAGCGATGATCCTGTCAAATACATTAGCATGAAAAATCAAACCTGAAAGTGATGGAAGCTGCAATCCTTCATATATGCAATGACCTGATCCTTCCTCCTGTACGTATTCATGCTCCCTCTTACCTTATTTCTACACACCATTGATCTACCTTCCATAACAAGAAATCGTGTGAAACATTTGCAGTGATCAAATATACTTCTTAAGCCACCTTTTCTGATAAAAAAAGTATGACAGATCATCAGAGAATTTACCCTGCTAATGATATGGAGCCCAGAAATTAATCATACTGCTCATCTAACTTTAAGAAGAACAATAAAAATAAAATCCAATGCATTTAACTGCTCATCTACTTTTATTTTATTTACAGTTGATGTCCTATGGGGAAATCCTACACGCCGGTCCATATCACCAGCTATTGGCTTCAAGCCAAGAATTCAATGACCTTGTCAATGCACACAAAGAGACCGCTGGTTCTGACCAATTTGTGAGTGCTACTTTTTCCAAGAAACATTCAACTTCCATAAATATTGTGCAAGCTTCCGTATTAAAGCAGTATAAAGAACCAAATGGAAATCAATTAATTCAGCAAGAAGAGAGAGAAAAGGGAGACGCGGGATTGAAGCCTTACTTCCAATATCTAAATCAGATGAAAGGCTATGTATTATTCTTTGCGGCTTCCCTTTGTCACCTAATATTTTTGGTTTGTCAGATATTGCAAGACTCATGGATGGCTGCTAATGTTGACAATCCGCTTGTTAGCACATTGCAACTGATTTTAGTGTATTTCCTAATTGGTGTTTTATCATTGATTTTTCTGTTCATCAGATGTCTACTTGTAGTTACTTTGGGTCTTCAATCATCAAAAGATTTATTTTCACAGATGATGAACTCCCTCTTCCGCGCACCCATGTCATTTTATGACTCTACTCCATTGGGAAGGGTGCTTAGTAGGGTAAGCATAATAAACATTATTTACCTTCCTATAGAATGTACGGGAAGAAATAATATTCTAATTGTTATTTGTGTTTAGGTTTCATCTGATCTGAGTATTGTGGATCTTGACATTCCATTTAGCCTCACTTTTGCTGTGGCGGGCACAATAGCTCTTTATTCTAATCTTATAGTTTTGGCAGTTGTCACATGGCAAGTCTTGATAGTGGCCATACCAATGGTTTATGTTGCTATTCATATGCAGGTAATATACAGATTCAATTTTAAATTGTATTGCAATAGTGGTATTATGTTAAAAAAGCAATCAAATTTAAGTACACAATGGTCATTCTTTTTTAAGTATATGCACAAATTTTAAATTAAACTTTGAACCATTCGTTAGCTTCTTTGTGTAACATTTTAATAACTTTTTATAATAATTTTTTGTATCTTTGTGTGTTTTAAGCAGAGATACTACTTTGCCTCAGCAAAAGAAGTAATGCGGTTGAATGGCACAACAAAATCCTCTTTAGCAAATCATGTAGCCGAAACTGTTGCTGGAGTTGTAACAATCAGGGCTTTTGAGGAGGAGGACCGTTCTTTTGAGAAGAATCTTGATCTAATTGATAATAACGCTGGTGCTTTTTTTCATAGCTTTGCCTCAAACGAGTGGTTGATCCAACGGTTAGAAACAATCAGTGCAGTTGTTCTCACCGCTGCAACAATTTGCCTGGTTATGCTGCCCCCTGGAACATTCCCCTCAGGTGATAATTTGGATTTTATTATCTCTAAAATGTCATTTATTATTATTATTTTAATTATCCTAAAAGTGTTTGTTTTTCTCATTGAAAATAACTTATATATAGTTTCTAAATTTTATCATCTTTCATTCCAGGAATTATTGGCATGGCTCTATCTTATGGCCTATCACTAAACGGTGCTTTAGTATTTTCAATTCAGAACCAATGCACTCTAGCTAATCGCATAATAGCAGTAGAGAGGCTAAATCAATATATGCATATACAAAGTGAGGCCGAAGAAATAGTAGAAGGAAATCGTCCTAATTTGAATTGGCCAATTGCGGGAAAAGTAGAAATAAATGACTTGAAGGTAAATGGTACTACTTTTGAAATTGGAGTAAATGAGTTTAGTTCTTGAATGTGTGAATCATTATCACTATAGTCCTTGGATGTATTAGAATTAAAAAAACATTCTTGAATATGTCTTCTGTTGGTCAGTTTGATCCTCAAATGTGTTTTCGTTAGTTAGTTAGTTTGGTTTTCTAATGTTTCTTCCATAAGTCAATTTGATCTCTGTAATTACTAAGAGAAGACAGACACATGCAATGATGTTTTTGTGATTTCGATATACTCATAAACAACATTGACGTCGCCTCACACATTTGAGGACCAAAATGTTTGTTTATAGTTTTTAAAAGTTTTAAGCATATTGCCTATACCAGATACGATACAGACATGGCGGGCCACTTGTTCTTCATGGGATCACATGCACATTTAAAGCAGGTCACAAGATCGGTATTGTTGGCAGAACAGGCAGTGGGAAGTCAACTCTTATTGGTGCTTTGTTTCGTCTTGTGGAACCAGCAGGAGGAAAAGTTGTAGTTGATGGCATAGACATCTCATCTATTGGCCTTCATGATTTGAGGTCGCGTTTTGGAATTATACCACAGGATCCTACTCTTTTTAGTGGGACAGTAAGATTTAACTTGGACCCTTTATCTCAACACACTGATCAGGAGATATGGGAGGTAAAACAAGCTTAATTTAAATTTAGTTTATCTTTGCATTGCATAGAGAGCGTGGACTAATTCTTGATCCAAATGAAGGTTCTTGGGAAGTGTCAGTTACGAGAAGTTGTCCAAGGAAAAGAAGAGGGTTTAAACTCTTCAGGTACATTTTCAAGCTTTGCCATTATAGCTATATGCTGGAAGTAGTTTTTTTTTTCCAGTTAATAATGACAAGTGAAAAATTATTACCTAGTTGTTGAAGATGGATCAAACTGGAGCATGGGACAACGGCAGTTATTTTGTTTGGGGCGTGCTCTTTTAAGGAGAAGTAGGATATTAGTATTGGATGAAGCAACTGCATCAATTGATAATTCTACTGACTTGATTGTGCAGAAAACCATAAGGGCTGAGTTTGCAGATTGTACGGTGATTACAGTAGCACATAGGATACCAACTGTGATGGATTGCACTATGGTTCTTGCTATAAGTGATGGTAAGTTTCTTTTTGAGTTTTATCATCCCTCACTCCTTCTATCTCATTTAACAAACACTTACAGACTAATCAATAGCTCCATACCCATTTTCTTATGTTGGTGATACATAATCTGGTACTAATTCTTGAAAAAGGTAAGACTACAAACAGTAGAGGTTATCTGACACACACCAAACATAGGTTTTTATTTAAGAGTTTGACCTTGTATAGCGCATAAATGGTAACACTTAAAATATGTTTGATCATTTACTTGTTTTCTTCGATGAAAAGGAAGCCACTGACTGTGTTTTCAGGAAAATTGGCGGAGTATGATGAGCCAATGAACTTGATGAAGAGAGAAGAATCGATGTTCGGGCAACTTGTCAAGGAATACTGGTCTCATATGCAGTCTGCAGAATCACATTGACGCTACCTATATATTTTAAGCCAACACTATTTTTCGCTCACTTTCTTTTATTTCTCTTGTACAAGCAATAAATTAAGAAAGTGAGCAGAATCTGAAATGTGTTCTGCTAGGATAAATCGTGAGGCCTAAGAGATTGTAGCAAAATGAAATTAGGCCGACAAATAAGGGCCTGTGAGTTTATGGAAGAGGAAATAAACAAGTTGGCTGGAGTGAGTGTGGGGAAGATTCTACAGTTAAAGAAGGAGATGGATAATGATGAGTGCATCTGGAATTTTGTGGAAAGAGAGGGTGCGGTAGAGTGAAGGAGTTGGTCCTTCCTCAAGGGTTTCTGTTATCTTTCTTTTTGTTTTTTTCTTCATCTTACATAGGAGTAGCGCTCCAGTCAGAATTTTATTTTTATAGTTTTTCAGTTGAATATGTTTTCAACAGGGTCACTTTATCTAATATAGATTTAAGTGTCAATATTAATTTTGCTTTACCTTTCAGATTTTGGTTCCTATCAGAAACTATCATACTTAGAACCTAACATAACAGTAAGAGACAATATCATGTTCCTCTGATTCTTTTTCCCATGGAATTAGAAACTAAATTTAGGCAGCAATACACATAACACTAGAAATCAAACACGCTAACAAATTAAATTAAAAGCGAAACTACAATCACTGGAGCAACTTGATTGCTGACCTAATGTCAGCTTCCTTGTTCTCATAGAGTGGTCGCCATCAAAGTCTTAAAAACGGTCTGCGACCGCGAAAACGGTCAGGTGCCGATACCAATTCCATTATTAACCACTTTTATGTTGAAAACAAATTGCACTTAAATCACACTGCGACAAAAGCAATCAGTGTCGCAACATCTGTACCAACCGAAATCACGAAAGCCTTTACGCGACCGCAACGGCTTTTTAAAACCTTGGTCGCAATCATGGGTGCAACTTGCAACAGATGAACACTCTTTTATACATCAGATATCTGATATGGCTCTAATTTTTTTTCAAATTCTTCAAGTTTTTATCTATTCCTTTTTGCAATTATATACCTAAGAATCACAATCTTCATGATTATGTAAAATTAATCAATATTCAACCTTGAATCTTTGAAAACGCAATGATTCTCATAATTCAACGTTATAAATTATTTCGAATTTGTATTTCTATAACCAAGCACGTATACAAAAAAAATTGAAAAATTCAGAAAAGGATATGGAGAAATTGGGAGTGACCTTGGATTGAAGCGTGAAGCCGTGACAATGTGATCAGTGACAGTGAAAGGGACCGTCATCAACCAGTGGAGCTCTATGGACCGTCGCTGGACGCGTAATGCGGCGACCGGCGACGTCGTCATTGCAGTTGCAGTTGCAGCTCCGTGGAAATGAAAGGAAGCGAGATTTGAAGGAGGTTTTTTTCAGCCAAATTATGATGCTGCGTTCATAACTTGTACTGTTAATTAAAAAGAAAGCAAAAAATGATTTTATTAATTTTTTTTCTTTTTTTGTTAATATATAGATTAAAGTTAGTAATTGTTAATGTAAACTTTCTTTATCCATATTTTAATAGAATTATAACGTTCTGCCATGTCATATCAGTATTTTAAAATTAAACATCTGATTTGGTGGAATGATCATATCATTATTTTAAAATTAAACATGTGACGTCTCTGATTGGTTGATAATGTAAAAATATTTTACACTATCAATTCATAATTTTTTTCTTCATATTAATATAGTTTTATTACAATATATAAAAAGTGAAGAATGGTAATTTTAGGAATGTAAATTGTGTATTAACTAAAAAGTATTAGGTTCGGGCTTTTATTTATAAGAGAAACTTTATTTTTTTAAATTAATTGAATAATTAATATATTTAAATAATATATAGATTAAATATAAAATTAATAGATATTTATCACCTATCATATAGGTATTTTAAAAAATTCTATAAAAAAAGTTTGAATTTCATCTTCAATATGAAGATTTTTTATTTATGATTTTTCTCGGTTGAATCTTTAATAATCAATAATATTTATTATTTTTTAATTAAAATAAAAATTAGGTGACATTTGTTTGTGGTTAACAAATAACTTTTTTAAACAATCCTAATTGACCTAAAGTATATACATTAATTTACCCTAATCAAAGATTTATTATGCGAATAAAAAACCCTAATTGAATAATCATCCTCCCTAAAACGTAAAAGTGAGAAAATGAACATTCTACCTTTATTTTCACCCTGCATTTGAAACCCTAAAATCTCAGTCACAAAATTATATGCCGTTTCCGCACCTTCAATCACAATCCAAGTGCCTCGTAATCACATTTTGTTCAAGGTAGATCCATTATTCGTCGTTTTCGTAGTTATTAGATTGACATTTTTGTTTCTCTAAAGACTTCGTTCATGGTTTCAAGAAGGTTTCAAAGAGGTACGATTTTTAAAATTGTTCTATACTGTTGTGTCCTAAACTTTTCTTTACTTTGTTGTTGTACCACACTTTCTTTTAAAAATGTCAAACTTAAATTTTCACCATGGGGTGAACTTAAAAGTTATCTGAGATTACATTGTGTAGGTTAAGTGTTTTAACCATTGATTATGTATTTGATTTCAAAATTTAACCTATTCAATGTCATATTTCATCATGGGGGTAGTTTGTGCATGACAAGTTCATGTTTTACAGGGGTGAGAATGAAACCATTGTTCAAGGCCAAGATCTTGATATGTGTAGTTACTTAGAGGTTGTTAGCATAGTTAAATATTGAGGTTATAATGGATTTAGATTGTGGAGAAAAATTCCAGGAGTTGATGAAGGTTATTTCCACTTCATTGATGATAAATAACTACTATAGAAATTGTCACACACTGCCTTGCTATTAATATGGATGATCAAATATGGGTTGAACATGATGTTGAAGACATGTTAAGCAAGGTTTCTTACCCTAATGTTTGTCATCTCAAGCCAAGAAATTGATTATAACAACAGTGATTGTAGTAGTGATGTTGATGGCAATAGATTATGTGGGTATCACAATGGGGAAAGCATGGTTAGCTAGGTGCTTTGTTGATGAAATCATTGAAGGAGATGCCAAAAGACAATATTTTATGTTATGGAGTTATGCAGCTGAGCTAAAGAAACATTATGTCGGGAATACTATAAAAATTGATGTAGAAAGACCTTTTCCTATTATTCAACCAAGATTTGATAGGTTTTACTTCTGCTTTGATGGATGTAAAGGGTTTTACTAAGGGTTGTATCATTAGACGATATGCCCAGATCTAGAGTGGGTGAATAGATCCCAAGTTAAAAATTCACTTGAAAGTTTGTTTAGAAAATTTTTGGCACGGAAGCACGTTTCAAATATTTCCCGGATCCAAAATCGTCTAAGCGAACCTATTATTGAAAAGCCCGGATATGCGTAATAATACCAATATGTTAGTTATGTGTTTTGTGATTGGCAACATTTTGTTAAAAGAAGTGAAATAGCAAGATGTTGGGCACGATCTCTTGACATGCTTGTACGCCATCGCGACCTGATGTAGTTTCAGTTTCTTGGAAGACTTTTTTATTATGAGATATCTGAAGATTCTCTGAATATTCACCTAACATATTTGGCTGTCCAAGAAGGTTTATTTTATGAACTCTTGTTTCATTTCCAGTTGCGCACGTATTTCATAAAAAGGGATGTTGAGACATCTTAAGGAAACATTAGACCAGATTTGATTTGATTCTAAAGAAGATTGTGCATAATGGATGTCAAAACATTTGATTTTATTTTGCAGACAGATGTCAAAACATTTAAGGAGACATCAGATTTGATTTGATCTGATTTAATTTGTTTTGGAGTTGTTGTTTTTTATGCCTAAGTCCAAGCTTACCAAAGGCTATTTAAAAAGGACGTTACTAAACCTAATGTACAGAAGAGAGAGTTGCGCTAGAAATTGTTATTGTTAGGGTTTAGTTGTCGTTGTTATTTGTGAGTCATTCTAGTATCTCTTTTATACTTGAATTAGACTGAGTTTATTGAGTTGTAATTGTGAAACACTCGTGAGCTTTTAAGCAAGAGTGCATTATGTTTTATTGGAAGTGTATCTTCTGTTCTTTGATTGTTTTTTCAGTTGTTATCACTGTTGTGTGATTGAAGGAAAGTGAGAAGGGTCTCATATCTAGGAGAGTCTTAGATAGAAATTCCACGGGTAGTGATTAGGTGAGAAGTTTGTAAAACCAGAGGTTGTTTAAAAGTTCAAACTAATATTGTTATAGTGGATTTCCTTCCCGGCTTGGATGCCCCTAGATGTAGGTGACGTTGCACCCAACTAGGTTAACAATTGACCTGTGTTATTTTCTTCCTGCTTTTTACAATGTTATTATTTATGGTGTGACATGTCCTGAACCTGGTGTCGTGACATCATATACAACATATGTTGTTTGCATAATTGTTTCTGGTGTGACATGTTCTGAACCTGGTGTTGTGACATCGTATACGACATTTGTTACCTGTTTACTATTATTGTTGTGTGAAGTCCTGATATTAATGTCGTGACATCACATACGACATCTGATATCTGCGTACCAGAATTTTCAATTGGTATTAGAGTAGACATCTTGCTCTATTTTTGGGTGAGAATCGGGGAAGATACTTTCTGGTACCATGGAAGAAGGATTTGTTAACAGACCACCCATCTTAGATGGCACCAACTATGACTATTGGAAGGCACGTATGGTGGCATTCTTAAAATCTACAGATAGCTAGACTTGGAAAGTTATCATCAAGGATAGGGAACATCCTGTTATGAAGGACAAAGATGGGAAGGCTACTACTGACTTGAAGCCTGAAGAGGACTGGTCTAAGGAAGAAGATGAATTGGCTCTTGGAAACTCCAAAGCTTTGAATGCTCTATTTAATGGAGTTGACAAAAATATATTCAGGTTAATAAACACTTGTACTGTGGCCAAAGATGCATGGGAAATTCTCAGAACCACCCATGAAGGCACATCTAAAGTGAAGATATTTAGACTTCATCTTCTCACTACCATATTTGAGAATCTAAATATGAAAGATGATGAGAGTATTCATGATTTTCACATGAATTTTCTTAAAATTGAAAATTAATCTAGTGCCTTGGGAGAGAAGATGTCAGAAGAAAAGTTGGTTAGAAAAATTCTCAGGTCCCTACCTAAGAAATTTGACATGAAGGTCACATCCATTGGAGAAGCTCAAGACATCAGCAACATGAGAGTAGATGAACTTGTTGGGTCACTCCAAACTTTTGAATTAGGTATTAGTGACAAATTTGGAAAGAAGAACAAAAGCATAGCTTTTGTATCCAACACTGAAGATGAAGAGGACCAATGTGACTTGGATACTGATGAGGGAATGCATAATGCTATTGTACTGCTTAACAGACAATTCAACAAGGTGCTGAAGGGAATGGACAGGAAGTCGAGACCAAATGTCAAGAACATCTCATTTGACATCAGCAAAAATAGTGATTCCTAGAGAAAAGCAAGAACAAAAGAAAAGCGTAATCAAGGAAAAGGTATTCAATGTTATGAATGTGAGGATTTTGGTCACATTAGATCAGAATGTCCTACGTATCTTAAGAAACAAAAGAAGGGTTTGTCTGTTTCTTCGTCTGATGATTCTGATGGTGAAACTGATGATGAATCTGCTAAGCATGTTACAACTTTCACTGGTAGATATGAATCTGATGGAGATTCTTGTGATGAGGATGTCTCTTGTGAAGAATTGGCTGCTTCCTACAAAGAGCGTTGTGTCAGAAGTGAAGAGGTGTGTAAGACAAGAAAAGAGCAGAAGAGAACCATAACTCAACTACAAGCTGAAAAAAAGAAAATTTTATCTACTGTAACTGATCTTGAAAATGAGGTAACTCTATTGTCTTCTAAACTTGAAAACATGACCAAATCCATAAGAATGTTAAACAATGGATCTGATATGCTAGATGAAATTCTTCAAGTTGGAAAAGAGGCTGGAAACTTAAAAGGTATAAGTTTTAATTACCAATATCAAGATAAACAAGGAAAAACCCTTGTGACAAAATTTATTCCTCTAGAAAGGAAGTATGAGCCCATGATGTTCGGCCAAATGTTACAACATCCTGCCAGACGTCAGGAAACCCAAACTAAAGTCAAGTTTTTGCCTTGGAAATGTCATTATTATGGTAAATATGGACATATAAAGCCTTTCTGCTACAGACTGCATGGTTATCCAAAACATCCAACACATCCTAGGGTTAATCATGTAATGATTAAAACTAGAAAGGAGTGGAAACCTAAGGTTGTTCCACATGAAACTACTTGTTCTTCTACATTCCTAATGTCCAAGGAAGATGAAGTTAACTTGTGGAACCAGAAGCTTGGATATCTGAATCTCAAAGGGATGTCTATTGGTTACTCTACAAGCAGTAGAGCTTACAAAGTATTTAACTCCAGAACGAAAGGCGTGATGCAATCCATTAATGTTGTGGTTGATGATTAAATTATTGTAAAATGGATTAATGCCAGTGAAGATTTTGGAACATTGTCTCAGTAGACTGATGCTTCATAAAATATGGAAAACATTGAGACAAACATTGAGCCAGCAAGGAATGAATCAGATGCTTCTGCTGACATCTGAGTTGTCTATTTTTTATGAGCCTTTTCCCCATGTATTGCACATCCGTGTGCCATGGTATGTACCTCTATCTCACATGTTTTGCTACTACTTTGCTCTATTGTTTTGTTTCCATTGATGAAGATTTGATTGGTTTGTCATATTCTGGCTAAAAAGGGGGAGTAGATAGAATAGAGATGTCTAGTTGTGTGTTGAAAGAGTATATCTTTGGCAAATATTTTTATATCGTATCCACAGAGATTGGGTAATATTATCGCCGTTCTATAATTCAAATGTTATAAGTTAAGAAAGTAACAGGGTTGTTTTGTTTGGAGAAATATTTTGTGAGTGAAAGTTAACAAAGACTATTAAGTGGTTTTGGACAATTATAAAAGCTTGGCAAGATTGGAGTTCACTATTTCGAATATCTATGATTCCCTATGATAAATAATTAGATTCAAGATTATTGATGATGTTCAAATATCCTCTCAAAGTCATTTATGTCTAAATGATATCGTGATAGTTACTATATTGATCCTTAGACGATCTCTCCACCTAACTATCAATATAGCAACCTTTAATGTTCAATATCAAAGAATAGTAATGAATAAATCTATCTCTACAACTTATTCACTACTTGAAAATCTGTTTTATGTCTAAACTCGAGTAATCTCTCTCGACAACTACTCAAATCTGGTTTTCAACTTAAAGCAAAAACAGTAATCAATACATCAACAATCTCTATCTCATATATAAATCAAAGTGAATACATAGACAGATGAGAATAACTACTACCTCCAATCTTGACAAAAGGGAGTTTAGCTCCTCATCACCATTGTTACAAAGCAGAAGGTTTTAGAAGAAAAACTCTGTTTTTCTCTATTACAAAAGCTCTACAGCACAATGTGTGAATGAATGGAATAATGTTTCAATACCTAGGTTAAACTATTTTGTCTCTACCAAAGAGGTTGACATTTCCCTAATTTGGACATTGTCCTCTGCAGCAGAAAAGCACTTCCCAGGCAGACATCAAAATGGCAATTACTTTTTCTGCACAACAGCAAAGTTGACCCTTGGTCAGCTTGCTGGATTCGCAGCCTTCGCGGCGCGAAGGAAGTTCGCGGCGCGAACTGTTACTTCCCCAGCTTCCTTGTTTGGCAAGCTTCCTCCAAAATGCCATATTGAAACCAAGGTCTTGCTTATCCATAATTCTACACAACTAACAAAAAATGTGAAATAACTATTCAAAACAAAATAAATTAAACCTAATTGCATTTATACAAATTAGTGAAGATAAAAGTGTGTAATTACATCAAAACTTGGTAAAAGGGACCAATAAAATGGTATAAAAAGTAGTACTAATTGGTCCCTAACAACTCTCCCCAACTTAGCATTTTGTTTGTCCCTAAACAAAAGTTTCCACCCTTACAACCAAAGTCATGACATAAAAGATTTAAACAAGAATTCATCAAGGACATTCAAATGGTTCAAAAGCGTTTGGCGTTTTCTCAATTCACTTATCTCAACTCTAGACAAAACATAAATAAGGGAAATGGTAAAGTGCAAAAATCATTCCAAGGATTTCAAAGTCATACATGTCAAAATTGAATTAAACTTACACACACATCAATATTGATGAATAACATGAAGGGTTACTTTCACTCATCCAAGCAGTTAAATCAACAACAACTCAAATCATGCGGTTATCACAACAACTACCAAGTTATGTGAAAAATGAGAATCAAGAGGTCTTTCAAGGGTTGCAATGTGGCTTAGGTTACAAGAAAGGATAAGATTAAAGGAATTCAACCAAATTGCCTATCCTAAGGGAGCATTCCCAAAGATTCAACTCTATACAATTTCCTTTTCCTTGGTCCCTATCTTTTTCTTTTTCTTTTTCTTTTCAAATCCACACAACCATGAGCATTTACTTTTTTTTTTTTTTTTTTTTTTTTTTTTTTTTTATGCTCTATGGTTTCAAGGGTGATTTCTTTTTCTTGTTTCTTTTCATATTCTTACCCTTTCATAGAAACTCACTTTTCCAAGTTTCTAATCAACTTTTCACTTTACTCTCCCCAACTTTAGATTCCAAAACCAAATTTATTCAATAATGCTCCCTACTTAAACATAAGCAAAAGGCAAAAATTTTTTTTTTTTTGCAACAACTCGGTTTGAGGTTTCAACTGAAACGAAAGAATTTAGGATTCATTTATTCCACAATTTTCAATTGATTTTACAATGATCAATCAAATGAATCCTAAAATAAGCTCAAAGGGGGTTAACTAAGGATTACTCCTCACAAGGTTAGTTGATTTAAGCTTTTTGGTCAAGTGGTTTTTCTCACAAACAATGCCTCTATCATTTTCAAAAACTTCACACAACATTAGATTGATGCATGATTTAGCATGATAAGAATGAGTCAAAATAATGCTCGGTTTCCCGCTTTTATAGTGCACAATGGAAAGCTTCCTCACAAATGGTTAAGTCCTATTTTGATTCACACTGACATATACTTCAATGAAATTATGAACTGAAATTTGCACAACCATTAAACTACTCATGTTAAGTCTAGAAAGCGATAAAGTGTACCTTGAAATGCCGACACTAATTCTTATCATCACCACTCGAAGTATCCTATGCTTCTTTCTTTGCGAATAATTCTTGGTTGCTTTAGGCTTGACTTAAGCGTAAGAACGATTAAATAGAACTGTTGGTAAACCAATTTGATTAAAAAAACACACTTAAATTTCAAAAAGTACTCATGCAATTATAAAAATACTAAAGAAAAATTAAAGTGCTAAGATAAAGTCATGGTGAACTAGAGCCACCAAAAAGTACATTACAAAATTCCCAAAAATAAAAACAGAATTAGCAAAAAGAAACTCAAACAAACAATACTCTCAAAACTCCACAAATTCAATCCTCCTCCTCTTCATCACCACCTACACTTCCGAGAACATCTTCCATCTCCTCATTTGGGTCAGCACTACCTCCTGCACCCCCCATAAAATTTGGCCTGCCCACAGGCCAATTAGCATAAGCTGCATAATCAGCTTGCGATGGAAATGTTCGGGCCTCTGGTGCCAGAAACGTGTTCTGGAACTGCTGCTGCATGGCATCAAAAAGAAATGATTGAGACCTCCTGGAGGCCTCAAAGTTCTCACAGCAGTAGTTGGCAAAAGCCATCTGATCAAAACCTGGGGTACTTTGAGGTTGAGGTTGAGATCGGGATCTGGATCGGGCTCGAGAGGAAGAAGTACCAGATGCATCAATCTTTTCATTCGGGTTTTGCAGAAACCTGTTCAAATAAGCGTCACTGATCACACTGGTGATCGAGAAGTGTACTTCCTCAGGGATGGGAACATTTGCCCTACGGCACAATCCCATGATAAGTCCTGGATAAGCTAGCACACCAGCTTTGCCCCCGAAATTGGTTCCGCTTAACACTATCTTTCTCAATTCTCCTGCAATGAGGGCTGCGACATCCACTGTCTTCCCGATCATGATGCAATACAAAAGACACCCGACATCCATAGGAATTGTGGTGGTGTGGCTTCTTGGTCTGATATTAGTCAACAGTAGCACCAAGAAAGCCCTAGCTTCCAAATTGAAATTTTCCCTCTTCCATAATTTCGGATGCCCTTGATCATTCACTTCATAAGATTTTCCACTGAGACAAAGGGTGGCATTGACCGCTTCCAGATTCCACCGGTTTGCTACCTCCATGATACTGTACTCACAACTCTCCCCCTCTCCAAGAGTTAAGGGATGACCTAGATAAGAATTAATGTCATCCCTTCCAAATGAAACAATCTTCCCCCTTACCCTGGACCGGTAAATGAAAGTCGTACCCTCCTCGCGATGCATCGCATTCGCATAAAATTCTCGGACAAGGTCGTAATTGATTGCGGCTTCCGGCTCGCATAACTTCATCCATTTTCGTTGCTCAAAAGCCTCAACCACTCTGTGATATACCCCAGTTGGAGCCAGGCGGATAAACCTTTCAGGTAAAATGGTTCTCTTGACAAGGCTTTCAAATCTTGCTTCGTGTTCCTCACTGATGAACCTTCGGATAGCACGGGCCTGAGGAGGTGCCATGGTCTTAGTTCTCTTAGACATCTGCAATCAACACCAGAACAACCACAGAACACACATGAACAGCATTAGCCAATAAGTAACAAAAAGAAAATGTTGTTGGAATTCACAGTTCGCGGCGCGAAGGGTAGTTCGCGGCGCGAACTCTGCGAATTCAGGAAATCCCCAAAGCTTCCTAGGGTTCCACCAATGAGGGATTAAACTACTCCCAACCAGCCAAATTGCTCAACCCTACACTAATCCTATTCTAATTCAAGCATGCATAGTGATTTCAAGCAGTATTCAACAAAGAAATTCGATTTCTAACCAACCCTAACTGAAAAACCCAAAAAGGGATTGGAAAAGAGAAATTTAAACATACATACCTTATGAATCGCTAGAGCTTGCTAAAAAATGAAGATTTGACAAGGGATAATGAAGGATTTTAAGATTTGGTGGGGTTTTGAGATTGGGGAGAAAGCGCGGCAAAATGATTTGAAATGAGGAAGGTTTAAAATGAAGAAGAATTGACCTAAACAGTATTTAAATGAGTTCTGTCACGCAAAGTTCGCGGCGCGAACAGGGGGTCGCGGCGCGAACAGCAGAAAACAGAACCAATTAAAATTTTTTCCACTCAGTTCGCGGCGTGAATAGGCGGTCGCGGCGCGAACTGCAAAAAACAGAACCCACTCAAATTTATTCATTCAGTTTGCGGCGCGAACAGGAGGTCGCGGCGCGAACTGCCAAAAACAGAACTTCAAATTTTTAAAACTTTAACAGAGCTAAAAATCACAAAACAGAGAAATTTAAAAATGCACACTAGCAACGTTGGGTTGCCTCCCAACCAGCGCTTTGTTTAACGTCGTTAAGAGCTCGACGGTACCTCAATTAGCTTGATCCAGATAAGGAAAGGACACACACATCACGATTTATGTCACCGCTATGATAGACTTTCAGTCTTTGACCATTGACAGTCCAGCTTTCTTGCGACTTTGGGTCCTCTATCACAATGGCTCCATAATTCCGTACTTCCTTGACAACAAATGGTCATGACCATTTAGACTTCAATTTACCCGGAAACAACTTCAACCTTGAGTTAAAAAGCAATACCATCTGTCCAACATGAAACTCTTTATGGCGGACCTTCCCATCATGGTATGCTTTTGTCTTCTCCTTGTACAGCTTATTAGAATGGTATGCATCGTTCCTTAGTTCCTCTAACTCATGGAGTTGACCTTTCCTCTCTCTCCAGCTAGAGTGGAGTCGAAGTTCAAGAACTTAAGAGCCCATAATGCTCTATGCTCCATTTCAACTGGAAGATGACAAGTCTTCCCATACACCAGTTGAAACGGAGTCAGCCCAATAGGTGCTTTGTAAGCAGTGCGATACGCCCACAAAGCCTCATCAAGTTTTAAGGACCAGTCCTTTCTTGAGTTCGAAACTGTTTTCTCAAGGATCCGTTTAATTTCCCGGTTTGAAACCTCAGTTTGACCGTTCGCTTGTGGGTGGTAGGGAGTGGTCACTTTATGCTTTACACCATAATGTTGCAGAACTTTTTCTAAGGGTGTATTGCAGAAGTGTGAGCCTCCATCACTCACCAACACTCGAGGCACACCAAAACGTGAGAATATGTTCTTCTTTAAAAATTTGATCACAGTTTTGGCATCGGCCTTGGGTGAGGCAATTGCTTCCACCCACTTCAAAACATAATCGACAGCTACTAAGATGTACTCATTAGAGAAAGAAGAGGGGAATGGGCCAACGAAATCAATACCCCAACAATCAAAAACTTCTACTTCTAGCATGTTGGTTAGAGGCATTTCATCCCGTTTTCCTATTCCACCACTCCGTTGGCATGCATGACAACTCTTCGCATGTTCGTGCGCATCTTTGAATAAAGATGGCCAATAAAAACCCGATTGGAGTACTTTAGTGGCTGTTCTCAAACCACTATAGTGACCTCCATACGGAGAGTTGTGACAGTGCCACAGAATGTCTCTTGATTCCTCCATTGTTACACACCTTCTCAAAATATTGTCTGCCCCTACTTTAAAAAGGTAAGGGTCATCCCAGACATAATATTTTGCATCAGCTAAGAATTTCCTTCTTTGATTGCAAGTGAGATCTTCCGGTGTTAAACCAGTTGCTTTGTAGTTAGCAAAATCAGCAAACCAAGGCCTCACTTGAATCGCATAGAGTTTTTCATCTGGAAATTCTTCTCTCACCTCTTCTTCTTTGTTTGTAATTTCTACATTGACCAATCGAGACAAATGATCTGCTACCAAGTTCTCGGAACCTTTTTTATCCCGAATCTCTAGATCAAACTCTTGTAGTAAAAGGATCCAACGAATAAGCCTTTGTTTTGAATCCGGCTTGGTAAGCAGATATTTTATTGCAGAGTGGTCAGTGTAGATTACAACTCTTAAACCAATCAAATAAGCTCTAAATTTTTCCAGTGCATACACTATGGCTAGCAATTCTTTTTCAGTTGTTGCGTAATTAACTTGCGCGTCATTCAACACCTTACTAGCATAGTGTATGGCATGGAAAACTTTATCGCTTCTTTGTCCTAACACCGCACCCACTGCATAATCGCTAGCATCACACATGAGTTCAAAATCAAGGTTCCAGTTTGGTGCTACGATTATTGGTGCGGTGATCAACTTTTCTTTCAAATCTAAGAAAGCTTTAAGACATGACTCATCAAAAAGAAAAGGCGTACCTTTGTTGAGCAAATTACTCAATGGCTTTGCGATCTTTGAGAAGTCTTGTATGAATCTCCGGTAGAACCCGGCATGTCCCAGAAAGCTTCTTATTCCTTTAATATTAGTTGGAGGTGGCAGTTTTTCAATAACCTCCACCTTGGCCTTGTCCACCTCTAGCCCTTCAGAAGAAATCTTGTGACCAAGTATTATACCCTCAGTGACCATAAAGTTGCATTTTTCCCAGTTGAGCACTAGGTTGGTCTCCACGCATCTCTCCAGAACTACATCAAGGTGCTTTAAGCACAGTTCAAAAGATGATCCATAAACAGAAAAATCGTCCATGAACACCTCAATGCATTCTTCTATCAAGTCTGAAAAGATCGCTTGCATACACCGTTGAAATGTGGCCGGTGCGTTACATAATCCAAAAGGCATTCTTCGGTAAGCAAAGATGCCAAAAGGACATGTAAAAGCTGTTTTCTCATGGTCTGCCGGATTTACTGAAATTTGATTATACCCCGAATATCCGTCCAAGAAACAGTAGAAATTTTTGCCGGCGAGCCGCTCCAACATTTGGTCCATGAAAGGTAGTGGGAAATGATCTTTCCTTGTGGCTTGGTTCAACCTTCTATAGTCGATGCACATCCTCCACCCTGTCACTGTTCTCGTCGGAATCAACTCATTTTTATCGTTTTTGATCACCGTCATTCCACCTTTCTTGGGGACCACTTGTACCGGACTCATCCATGCACTATCAGATATGGGATAAATCATTCCGGCTTCTAAAAGTTTGACAACTTCTTTCCGAACCACCTCTTTCATTGATGGATTCAAACGCCTCTGAGGTTGCGCAACCGGTTTGAAATTTTCCTCCATCATTATCTTGTGCATGCAATATGCTGGACTAATACCCTTCAAATCGGATAAAACCCACCCTATCGCACCTTGGTTCTTTTTCAATACTTGAATCAACTTATCTTCCTCTTGCGTGGACAATGTGTTGCTTATAATCACTGGTTTGGTACACTCATCTCCAAGAAACACATACTTCAAATGTGACGGAAGCATCTTCAATTCTAACTTTTGCTCTTCAGTTTCCTTCTTTGCATCCAAATCTTCCACTAATTCTTCTTGATAGGCCAGCTCACCACAAGATTCTAGCTCGTGCAACATCGCTTCGATCTCTCGTTCCTCATTGTCGGTTAACACATTGTATGCTCCGATAAGGGATCTTTCCAAAGGATTAGAAATATGGATTTGATTCACGACCTCCACTACTTCCTCTTCACTTGCATCAATTCGAAAAGAATCATGCTTGTCAGTTGGATGTTTCATTGCTTCGAAAAGGTTAAAAGTCACCTCTTCATCTTGCACTCTAACCTTCATTAGCCCATCATCTATGTCGATCATCATCCGAGCGGTCTTCATAAAAGGTCTTCCAAGGATTAGGGGTACATCGCGGTCCTCATCCATCTCTACTATTACAAAATCCACCGGAAACAAAAATTTGTCCACTTTTACGAGCATGTCTTGGGCAATTCCGTATGGTGAGGTTGTAGACTTGTCTGCTAGTTGTAAGGTCATTCTTGTTGATTTAATCTCCACATTTCCTAATCGTTTGACAATAGAAAGAGGAATTAAATTTATACTAGAGCCCAAATCTATCAAACCATTCCCAACGTATGTGCTTCCAATGGTTACCGGTAGAACAACCCGGCCCGGGTCGGACTCCTTCCTAGGTAAAGTCTTCTGGATGATTGCGCTACACCGTGCATCAAGAATTATGGTCTCATCTTCCACGTGTCGCCTTTTCTTGGTAAGAATGTCCTTCATAAATTTAGCATACCGTGGCATTTGTTCTAATGCATCAGCAAATGGAATGTTGATTTGGAGTTGCTTGAAGATGTCCATGAACCGTGCATAGTGCCTAGCATTGTCTTTCCTTGATGGAGCATGTGGATAGGGTAGATGTTGAGTTGGAATGACATTCACTCCCTTCTCAGATTTCTTCTTTTTCTTTGATTCAGCATCTTTTTCCCTTCTAAATCAGTCTGCACAGCAGTGGGCAAAACCTGCTCTTTTCGCGGCGCGAAGGTGGTTCGCGGCGCGAACTGAGCATTTCCAGAAGCATTTTCCCCTTCACCAACTATATCTGTTTCTTCCAGCATCCCATCAGTGGTGTTCTCTTCTACAATTTCTTCACCTTTTTCACTTACCAACGCTTTACCGCTCCTTGTGACGACTGCTTTGCAATGCTCCTTTGGATTTGGTTGAGTGTTAGCAGAGAAAGAAGGCCCTGCGTTTTGTTCCGACAGTTGCTTCGCGAGTTGGCCTACTTGATTTTCCAGATTTTTAATTGCCGCCTCGTTACTCTTCTGATTTGCCATGGAAGCTTGCATGAATTGTTGAAGAGTGTCTTCTAGCTTGGAATTTCCTCCTTGCGACTGCTGACCTTGAGAGTTTGGTTGTTGGTAAGGGCTTTGTTGTTGATAATTCTGATTGTTGAACCTTGACGGTTGGTAGCCTTGATTGTTTCTTGGTTGATAGCCTTGATTGTTAGGCTGTTGTCTTTGATATCCCTGATTTTGGTTGTTCACATAACCCACTTCTTCTTGGGGTGGAGGACAAAAACCAGTAGGATGATCCCCTTGACACAACTCGCAACATGCTACTTGATGCTGAACTTGAAACCCTTGAATCTCTTTTATTTGCTGTGGAAGCTTGGCCATTTGTTGAGTAAGAAGCTCCACTTGTTGAGAGAGTAGCTTGTTTTGAGCAAGGATGGCATCATTTGTATTCAACTCTAGAACTCCAGGCTTACGTTGTGAAGGGCTACGATCATGTTGACCTTGATGATCATTACGGGCCATCCGTTCAATAATGACTTTAGCTTCTTCCGCAGTTTTTGATATAAGCGATCCACCCGCGGTGGCGTCCAGAAGTGTCTTATGAGTTGATTGGAGACCATTCAAAAAAATATGGATTTGAGTAAGCTCATCAAAACCATGTCCCTTACACTTCCTCAACATTGATTTGAATCTCTCCCAAGCTTCATTTAGAGATTCGTTGCCTCCTTGAGTGAATACCGCTATAGCCGTTTTGGCTTCCATGAATCGGGATTGAGGGAAGTATCTTTCTAAGAACTTTTCCTCTAACAAATTCCAATCCGTCATCACTCTTGATTCTTGATCAAGGTACCACTCTTTTGCCTTTCCCACTAAGGAGTGTGGGAACATCCTCTTGAATAACGTTTCTTCACCCGCTTCGTCTATTCCCGTAGAACCCGCAATCTCATAGAATTTGATGAGATGGGTATACGGATCTTCGTGATCCATTCCGGTGAATGGAGTTGCATAGAGAAGTTGGAGGATTCCGGTCTTCATCTCCGTATTTCTTCCTCCACGGGCAAATTGAGCATTCCTTCTTGGACTATTAGCGGACATTTCGGTACGATTATCCTCCGCCATGTTTCCTTCACAAGCTTCTACAACCACTTCTTCGATTGGAACAAGTGCGGAAGTAGATGCTTCTTCTCTCCGGTTTCTCTCTTCGGCTAGTTTCCTTCTCCTTCGTGTTTTGCTATTGAGCTTCCGAAGTGTTCTTTCAATTTCAGGATCGAATTGAAGTTGCTCCTCGGTTGCTTTTCCTCGCATGCACTAGAATCTACAAAACTAACAAACCAAGTGAAACAAAAGAGGGATAGTAATAAATGTAACAAAACTTAGAACAATGAATTATTGCAATGCTTGTAATATCGACACCAATCCCCGGCAACGGCGCCAATTTGTTGAATGAGTATATCTTTGGCAAATATTTTTATATCGTATCCACAGAGATTGGGTAATATTACCGCCGTTCTATAATTCAAATGTTATAA
Organism: Lathyrus oleraceus; assembly: GCF_024323335.1. Lineage (NCBI taxonomy): Eukaryota > Viridiplantae > Streptophyta > Magnoliopsida > Fabales > Fabaceae > Lathyrus > Lathyrus oleraceus. Next base: position 189,918,645 of record NC_066579.1, on the reverse strand, counting down.
GTTAAGAAAGTAACAGGGTTGTTTTGTTTGGAGAAATATTTTGTGAGTGAAAGTTAACAAAGACTATTAAGTGGTTTTGGACAATTATAAAAGCTTGGCAAGATTGGAGTTCACTATTTCGAATATCTATGATTCCCTATGATAAATAATTAGATTCAAGATTATTGATGATGTTCAAATATCCTCTCAAAGTCATTTATGTCTAAATGATATCGTGATAGTTACTATATTGATCCTTAGACGATCTCTCCACCTAACTATCAATATAGCAACCTTTAATGTTCAATATCAAAGAATAGTAATGAATAAATCTATCTCTACAACTTATTCACTACTTGAAAATCTGTTTTATGTCTAAACTCGAGTAATCTCTCTCGACAACTACTCAAATCTGGTTTTCAACTTAAAGCAAAAACAGTAATCAATACATCAACAATCTCTATCTCATATATAAATCAAAGTGAATACATAGACAGATGAGAATAGCTACTACCTCCAATCTTGACAAAAGGGAGTTTAGCTCCTCATCACCATTGTTACAAAGCAGAAGGTTTTAGAAGAAAAAGTCTGTTTTTCTCTATTACAAAAGCTCTACAGCACAATGTGTGAATGAATGGAATAATGTTTCAATACCTAGGTTAAACTATTTTGTCTCTACCAAAGAGGTTGACATTTCCCTAATTTGGACATTGTCCTCTGCAGCAGAAAAGCACTTCCCAGGCAGACATCAAAATGGCAATTACTTTTTCTGCACAACAGCAAAGTTGACCCTTGGTCAGCTTGCTGGATTCGCAGCCTTCGCGGCGCGAACTGTTGCTTCCCCAGCTTCCTTGTTTGGCAAGCTTCCTCCAAAATGCCATGTTGAAACCAAGGTCTTGCTTATCCATAATTCTACACAACTAACAAAAAATGTGAAATAACTATTCAAAACAAAATAAATTAAACCTAATTGCATTTATACAAATTAGTGAAGATAAAAGTGTGTAATTACATCAAAACTTGGTAAAAGGGACCAATAAAATGGTATAAAAAGTAGTACTAATTGGTCCCTAACATTGTGCTCTTGATTTTTTTTGTATTCTGTGTGTGAAGGTTGTTTCTTTGAGGGGGAGTGTGTTTCCTGTGTGACAGGGGGAGTTATTTCTGTGTTGTTGGTGTAAGACCCTAATTTTGACCCTAAGATCCCTCATGGCATCATATTATTGCTCATTGCATTTGCCTCAAGGATCATGGCATCTTGGCTCCTTACCCTTGGGTTGGGACTTGTGTGAGTTGGGTTGAGACCACCAAGCATGCTTAAATTGTATATTATTGCTTTTCTTATTTTATCTACTAACCAAAAGCACAAAAATATGTCACTAACATCTTTTGTTTTGAAGCTCAAACAATCATGTGATCCAAGGCTCCTAGGAGGTGTAACACCCCGATGAAATAAGGATAATTATTTAATTTAAATTAATATAATATTTATTAATTTAATTAAATAATTGGAATATTATTGGAATATTATTATTATTATTATTGGAATAAAAGTTGGAATTAGAAAAGGTCCCATTTGGTAAAAGAGAGTTTTCACGTGAATACAGAAAAACGACTCTAAAGTGGAGAAAGGGAAAAAGAGCCAGAGAACAAGGGTTGAAGAGAGGAAGAGCTTGAAGCTGAAGGATTGCCGGATTAACTCAGGTAAGGGGGGTTTTATCGTCGTTTAATGGGTATTATGGGTTAACATGTAATGGGTAGTGATAAACCATTGATTTGACTCTAATTAGACGATGAATGTTGAAATTGTGAAATGTTGGATGAATGAGATATGAGTATGATTGAGAAAATTCGTAGGAATTAGAGGTAATAAGGTTAGAAATTGTGAGATTGAATGTGTATGATCTGTGTTAGACAATATGAATGAATATTGTGTAAAAATTGGAATGTGGAAGGTGGGATCTGAGAATCTCGTAGCAGAGAAAACCATAGCAGATCTGGAATTCTGGTTTCTGGTCATACGCGTATGGCACTAGGCAATACGCGTATGAGATGGTCTGGTACGCGTATGGCACTAGGCAATATGCGTATGGATGAAGAAGATGATGATTTTAACGTAGTTTTGTCTCTGTTGGTACGCGTATGAGGATGTGGTACGCGTAGCATACGCGTATGAGGCAGGCAATACGCGTATGGGATTGGCTGAGAAATGGGCCATACGCGTATGGGACTAGGCAATACGCGTATGGGCAGAATTGTGATTTTTCTGTGCTGTTGTTGTGCAGTTTTGGTTGTTCAGCTGAGTAATGTAATTTTAGCTAATGTATGAGATAGTAGGGATCGTTTCCCGTTGTTTTGAGCAGTGTAGGTATTAGTAGAGTGTGCTAATACTGTGATTATTAATTGGCATGACATGATATGATTTTTGTGATAATATGCTGATGATGTATGATGGTATGCATAATGCTGTGAATGTATCTATTACGTATGCAATTGTGGAATGGACTGTTTTATGGCTTAGAGTGTGAGCATATGTCCATTGTGGATTGTTGATGTTTGCATGCTAGTTGATTTAGCGTGCATATTATGGCCTTTATGGTGGTAGCTAATTCCCATGGTGAGGAATTAGTGAGTGAGTATTGTGGATCGTTGTTGATGTTTGCATGCTAGGTGATTAGCGTGCATAGCATAGCCCTTGGGGTGGTAGCTAATTCCCATGGTGAGGAATTAGTGAGTGAGTCACTAGGTCTCAAATGAGTGGGACTAGTGAGCTTGGTAGCCGTATCTGGATTTGATCGGTGAGGTTGAACTATATGTTCACGAATAGTCGGTACCGCATGCATGGAGTCTCATTGCATAATGTATGTATGGCGTATAATATGAATGGATGTATTCCAATATTTTACGTGTGTTTTGTGTTGAGTTGAGTATGATGATGATTATGAGTTGATGTTACCGTTGTTGAATGTGTGATATGATTAGGGTGATGAAATGTGTTAATTTACTTAGCATTACATGATATTTTATAATGCTTATTATATCGATTGAGGAACTCACCCTTACAACTATGTTTTCAGGTAACGAGCAGTGATTGAGTAGAAGCTAGTGATTGGAGTCTAGTGTAGTTCCTTAGTGGGTCATGCTCTGGTAGACGTAACATCGGGACGGGATGTTTTACTTGTTTTTCATTGATGATTGTTGAACAAGTTTACATGTAATGTGTTACATGTTTTGCATTGTTGTTAGACTTTATCCGCTGCGAATTATGCAAATGTTTTATTTTGATTAAATAAATGAGCATGACAGGATATTTTTGATGATTGGTGTGAAGTGTCAAGTGTGACACCCTTAATTGCATATCTCCTCTGATTTATGTTTTGTTGATTTAATTAAATATTGGGGTATTTTAGAAGGGTGTTACATTAGTGGTATCAGAGCATAGTCGGTCGAGTCGAGTCGTAATTATTCTGTTTCCCTGTACGTGATAGGTGTTGTGTAACCCTATTAGTACTTATTGTTTTAGCTTGTTGGGTTTTCAGAATAGAGATGGCTGGAAGAGGTAGAGATGATGTTGCGATTGCTGAGGCTCTGGGTATGCTAGCTGGAGTACTTGGAGGAAATCCGAATGTTGTGGGACTGGGAGCTGCTCGTCAACTGAGTGAGTTCCAGAAGAACAATCCTCCAATGTTCAAGGGAGCATACGATCCAGATGGTGCTCAGAAGTGGTTGAAGGAGATCGAGAGGATCTTCCGAGTGACTGAGTGTGCCGATAACCAGAAGGTCAGGTTCGGTACGCATATGCTGTCAGAGGAAGCAGATGATTGGTGGGTTGCTACCCGCACTGAGTTGGAAGCTGCTGGGAGTGCTGAGATCACTTGGGCGGTGTTCAGAGAGAGATTCCTGAGGAAGTACTTTCCAGAGGATGTCAGAGGAAAGAAAGAGATAGAGTTCTTAGAATTGAAGCAGGGCAACCGGTCTGTTACTAAGTATGCTGCTAAGTTCACAGAGCTGTCGAAGTATTACACTCCCTATAACGAGGCTACTGGGGAATTTTCAAAATGTGTGAAGTTTGAGAACGGGCTACGTCCCGAGATCAAGCAGGCTATTGGGTATCAGCGGATTAAAGTGTTTTCTGACTTGGTTGACTGTTGCAGGATTTTTGAACATGATACCAAGGCCAGAGCGGAGAGCTATCAGCAAAGGGTTGATAGGAAAGGCAAGAATCAGAATGATCGTGGGAAACCGTATGCAGCTGGCAAAGGTTTCCAGAGACATAGTGGGATGAAGAGGCCTAGTGGGGGAGACTCCAGTGCCCCTGCTAAGTGTTTCAGATGTGGTCAGGCTGGACATCGTATCCATGAGTGTACCAGTAATGAGAAGAAGTGTGGAAAAGGTGGTCACTTGGCTGCAGAGTGCCGGTTGAAGACTGTGACTTGTTTCAACTGTGGAGAAGTGGGTCATATCAGTCCACAGTGTCCTAAGCCGAAGAGAGAGAACCAGTCGGGAGGCAAGGTCTTTGCTTTATCGGGTTCTGAGACTTCTGCAGATGATCGTTTGATCCGAGGTACGTGTTATATTAATGGCTTTCCTCTTGTAGCTATTATTGACACAGGTGCGACTCATTCCTTTATATCTTTGGATTGTGCTGTGAAACTTAAATTAGAGATATCTGAGATGCATGGGAGTATGGTGATTGATACTCCTGCGAAGGGTTCAGTGACTACTACTTCAGTTTGTTTAAATTGCCCTTTGAGTATTTTTGGTAGAGACTTTGGGATGGACCTAGTGTGTCTTCCACTAGTGCAGATTGATGTTATCCTGGGTATGAACTGGTTGGTGTCTAACCGAGTTTATATCAACTGTTTTGATAAGACTGTGATCTTTCCTGAGATTGAGGGAGAAAAGAGTTTGTTTCTATCAGCAAGGCAGGTGAATGAGGCAGTAGTAGATGGAGCAGAGTTGTTTATGCTGTTAGCGACTTTGGAGGCTAAAGATAAACTGGCGATTTGTGATCTAGCCGTGGTGTGTGATTTTCCTGATGTGTTTCCTGAAGAAGTGAATGAATTACCGCCAGAGCGTGAAGTTGAGTTCTCGATTGATTTGGTACCTGGTACTAGGCCGATATCGATGGCTCCGTACCGTATGTCTGCTGTTGAGTTAACTGAATTGAAAAGTCAGTTGGAAGATCTGTTGGATAAGAAATTTATTCGTCCGAGTGTGTCACCTTGGGGTGCACCAGTGTTATTGGTTAAGAAGAAAGAAGGTACTATGAGGTTGTGTGTGGACTACAGGCAACTGAATAAAGTGACGATCAAGAATCGGTATCCTTTGCCGAGGATTGATGATTTGATGGATCAGTTGGTTGGTGCGAGTGTGTTCAGCAAAATAGATTTGAGATCTGGGTATCATCAGATACGTGTGAAAACTGAGGATATTCAGAAGACTGCTTTCAGAACAAGGTATGGACATTATGAGTATTATGTGATGCCTTTTGGTGTGACTAATGCGCCTGGAGTATTTATGGAGTATATGAATAGGATTTTCCATCCGTACCTAGACAAGTTTGTTGTGGTGTTTATTGACGATATTTTGGTGTATTCGAAATCTGAAGAAGAGCATGCTGAACATTTGAGAGTGGTTTTAGGAGTTCTACGAGAAAAGAAGTTATTTGCTAAACTGTCTAAGTGTGAATTTTGGTTAGAAGAGGTTAGTTTTCTTGGTCATGTGATTTCAAGAGGTGGTGTTGCTGTTGATCCTTCTAAGATAGAAGCGGTATCTAAGTGGGAAGCTCCGAAGTCAGTTTCCGAGATAAGGAGTTTTCTTGGACTTGCAGGTTATTATAGGAAATTCATTGAGGGATTTTCTAAGTTGGCGTTACCGTTGACGATGTTGACTAGAAAGGGGCAAGCTTTTGTTTGGGACTCAAAATGTGAAGAAGGTTTCCAAGAGTTAAAGAGAAGGTTAACTACTGCTCCTATTCTGATATTACCGAGTCCGTCAGAACCATTTGAGGTTTACTGTGATGCTTCATTGTTGGGTTTAGGTGGTGTTTTGATGCAGAATAAGCAGGTTGTAGCTTATGCTTCGAGACAACTGAAGGTTCATGAGAGGAACTATCCGACACACGATTTAGAGTTGGCAGCTGTGGTATTTGTTCTGAAGTTATGGAGGCATTACTTGTACGGGTCAAGATTTGAGGTTTTCAGTGACCATAAAAGTTTAAAGTATTTGTTTGATCAGAAAGAGCTGAACTATATGTTCACGAATAGTCGGTACCGCATGCATGGAGTCTCATTGCATAATGTATGTATGACGTATAATATGAATGGATGTATTCCAATATTTTACGTGTGTTTTGTGTTGAGTTGAGTATGATGATGATTATGAGTTGATGTTACCGTTGTTGAATGTGTGATATGATTAGGGTGATGAAATGTGTTAATTTACTTAGCATTACATGATATTTTATAATGCTTATTATATCGATTGAGGAACTCACCCTTACAACTATGTTTTCAGGTAACGAGCAGTGATTGAGTAGAAGCTAGTGATTGGAGTCTAGTGTAGTTCCTTAGTGGGTCATGCTCTGGTAGACGTAACATCGGGATGGGATGTTTTACTTGTTTTTCATTGATGATTGTTGAACAAGTTTACATGTAATGTGTTACATGTTTTGCATTGTTGTTAGACTTTATCCGCTGCGAATTATGCAAATGTTTTATTTTGATTAAATAAATGAGCATGACAGGATATTTTGATGATTGGTGTGAAGTGTCAAGTGTGACACCCTTAATTGCATATCTACTCTGATTTATGTTTTGTTGATTTAATTAAATATTGGGGTATTTTAGAAGGGTGTTACAGGAGGCCCCTATGTTCAATAAAGTGGCCAGATGAAGTTGGAAGCAAGAATCACAATGGTTCCCAAAGCTCTAAATAATCATATATGTCTCCCAAGTGTCTCAATTTACCAATTTGATCAAGATAAACCAAAGGGCTTGAGGATTGTTTCCCAAGGAAACCCTAATTCAACTATGCATTGACTGTGCCTTGCTCATGAAGCAACCTCAACCCATGATCAAATACAATCAAGGGAAGTTGTTTCATTCATCATTTTATGCATATATGATCTTATTTGGGTGTCCTCAATCATTAATTCATCAAGATTTGAAGTTTGGCTTTGAGAAGTTGATCAGTCAATTCATCTGACTATTTTGAAATCCACTGAGACCTAACTTTTGATGTGTTTGTCAAATGAAGATTACCCCAAGATCAAACATGTTATTAAGAACCATATTAACGACTTTCATGTTCATCAAATTTCCATTTGAAACTTGGAAGGTCATCATTCATTTCAAAACATTATAGGTCATTTTGACTAAAACCCTAATTTTGGGTCAACTTCCCAAGGACCTAACTCCTTCATTTTTTTATTATTTTGAGATGAGACCAAGTGCATTGGAAATTTTAAGATATATAATTCAAATGTTATGTTGGACAAAATTTCATAATCCTAAAATAAATACATGTGATAATACAAAACATTATAGGTCACTTTGGACCAAAGTCATTGAAATCTGAAAAAGTTCAACTTCAAGTGCCCATAACTTTCTCACCAAAAATCCAAATGATGAATAGTTTAAGTTCACATTGATTTTCTTGAAAAGATCTACAACTTTTATGTTGGAGATTTTGTCATTTGAGGCTTTTATCATTGAAACAGAAGGGCTTGAAGTTGGTCCATTTTGGCAAATTTCTCAAATACATGTTTTGTACATTGAACTTCATGGCCAGTTTTCAATATTTTCCAAACTCCAAATGGATTTTGTTCAACATAACATTTGTTCCTTATGTCAAGACCTTTCCAACCATTACCCACATGCTTATGTTTCAATTTTCCAAATGGCATTTTCGAAGAGGTGAAGTTTTAGGTTCAATTATGCATAACATGTGAAATCTTCTTGCACACTACATTGCCTTGCCATTTGCACGTCCAAACTTCATTCATTAGTGTTCAACACTCAAATGCAATTGGTTTTGGGCCTCACATGCACCTGTACAGGCCCATGCATGGAGGACCCAAGTTCATGCACACACGAGTTTGGTCATGCATTGCATCAACTCTTGCTATAAATACACATGCTTGCTTTATTTGAAAAGGAACCTAAAGGCGCCTAAAGCTCTGCACAACTGAATCCCCAACCCTCCATTAAAGGAATTCTGAATATTTTCTCCATTTTTCAAGCTCAAATTTCAACTTCATTGGTTGATCTTTGGCTTCCAAATTCCTTAGCCTTGCTTCCTTGTTACTTCAAGATCAAGTTGCACTGAAGATTTGGATTGGATCAAGCTCATTCAAACTGCACTTCAAAGGTTTTCACTCCAACTTCAAGTGCCCATAACTCTTTCATCAAAAATCCAAATGATGCAAAATTTAAGTCCATTTTGATGGTCTTGAAAAGATCTACAACTTTGATGTTGAAGGTGTTTTCATTTGAAGCTTGCATCATCAAAACAGAGGGGCTTGAACATTGGCCAAATTTGGAAACCTTGCCTTTGCATGTTTTGCACCTTACACTTTAAACTCAAAATTCACTAATTTCCACACTTCAAATGAGTTTTTGCTCAACATAACATTTGTTCCTTACATCAAGACCTTTCCAACCATTACTCACATGCTCATGTTTGGATTTGGAAAATGGAATTTTAGAAGAGGAGAAGTTTTTGGTTCAATTATGCATAACACGTCAAAACTCCATGCACAAGCCAATTCATTCCAAACTACACGTCCAAACCATCTCACATTCACTTCAGCTTGCATTTACAATGGATTTGGGCCTCACATGCGCCTGTACAGGCCCATGCATGGAGGACCCAATTCACATGCACACGAGTTTGATCATGCATTAAATCAGCTCTTGCTATAAATACACTTGCTTGCTTCACTTCAAAATTCAACCCAATGGCGCCTGAGATGCTGCACAACTGAATCCATAAATATTACCAAAGGAACTATTTCACTTTTCTTCAAATTTTTCAGATTTGAAATTCAACTAAATCTGGTTGAATCTTTGGATCTAAAGTTCCTAGACCTTCATCCTTTAGTCCATTGTACTTCTGTTTTGCAAAAGGAAGCAAAGAAATCAACTCAAATCTTCACAATCCAAAGGTATGGTCCAACTGATTTTTGCTTCGAATCTCCTGGTTCCATGATCTATTTGCCTGACCAATGTGTTTTCTGAAGTCCTCACTTGAGAGGCAAGCCAGTGGTGGCTTTAATTTTGTGTTTTAATGAACTGCATTTTTTGTACCTGAATTTTCCAGCTCAGATTTCTTATTCTATAGAAAGCTTGAGTATAATTCAAGGTTATAGGGGTGATGTACATCACCCTAGCTTCATTTTGGTATAAGGATCGTGCAAAATGATGCAGGTTTGAAAACCTGCAAATTCTGGCCGGACGGTGAGTCTCACCGGAGAAGACGGTGGTTTCCACCACCGTCCCCACGTGGATGAGTCCATGGCCATTGGATCCTTTGACTCTGATCTAATCTCAGCGCTCCATTTGATTGACTTCATTTAATGCCATGTGTTTTGTAACACCCCAATAAAAATAAGATAATTATTTAAAATAAGTTAATAATATATTTATTAATTTAATTAAATAATTGGATTATTATTATTGGAATTATTATTATTGGAATATAATGTTGGAATCAGTAAAAAGAGTCCCATTTGGCAAAAAGAGGTTTTCACGTGAAAACAGAGAAATGACTCTAAAGTGGAAAAAGGGCAAAGAGCCAGAGAACAAGGGTTGAAGAGAGGAAGAGCTCGAAGCCGAAGGATTTGCCGGATTAACTCAGGTAAGGGGAGTTTATCGTCGTTTAATGGGTATTATGGGTTAACATGTAATGGGTAGTGATAAACCATTGATTTGACTCTAATTAGATGATGAATGTTGAAATTGTGAAATTTTGGATGAATGAGATATGAGTATGATTGAGGAAATTCGTAAGGATTAGATGGAATAATGTTAGAATTTGTGAGATTGAATGTGTATGATCTGTGTTAGACAATATGAATGAATGTTGTGTAAAAATTGGAATGTGGAAGGTGGGATCTGAGAATCTCGTAGCAGAGAAAACCATAGCAGATCTGGAATTCTGGTTTCTGGTCATACGCGTATGGCACTAGGCAATACGCGTATGAGATGGTCTGGTACGCGTATGGCACTAGGCAATACGCGTATGGATGAGGAAGATGATGTTTTGAACGTGGTTTTGTCTCTGTTGGTACGCGTATGAGGAAGTGGTACGCGTAGCATACGCGTATGAGGCAGACAATACGCGTATGGGATTGGCTGAGAAATGGGCCATACGCGTATGGGACTAGGCAATACGCGTATGGGCAGAATTGTGATTTTTCTGAGCTGTTGTTGTGCAGTTTTGGTCATTGCAGCTGGGTGATGTAATTTAGCTGATGTATGATATAGTAGGGATCATTTCCCGTTGTTTTGAGCAGTGTAGGTATTAGTAGAGTGTGCTAATACGATGATTTATTATTTAGCATGATATGATATGATTCTGTGATAAACATGCTGATGATGTATGATGGTATGTATAATACTGTGAATGTATCTGTTATGTATGCAATTGTGAATGGACTGTTTATGGCTTAGAGTGTGAGCATATGTCTATTTTGAATTGTTGTTGATGTTTGCATGCTAGGTGATTTAGCATGTATATTATGGCCTTTATGGTGGTAGCTAATTCCCATGGTGAGGAATTAGTGAGTGAGTTGTTGTGGATTGTTGTTGATGTTTGCATGCTAGGTGATTAGCGTGCATATCATAGCCCTTGGGGCGGTAGCTAATTCCCATGGTGAGGAATTAGTGAGTGAGTCACTAGGTCTCAAATGAGTGGGACTAGTGAGCTTGGTAGCCGTATCTGGATTTGATCGGTGAGGTTGAACTATATGTTCACGAATAGTCGGTACCGCATGCATGGAGTCTCATTACATAATGTATGTATGGCGTATAATATGAATGGATGTATTCCAATATTATACGTGCGTTTTGTGTTGAGTTGAGTATGATGATGATTATGAGTTGATGTTACCGTTGTTGAATGTGTGATATGATTAGGGTGATGAAATGTGTTAATTTACTTAGCATTACATGATATTTTATAATGCTTATTATATCGATTGAGGAACTCACCCTTACAACTATGTTTCAGGTAACGAGCAGTGATTGAGTAGAAGCTAGTGATTGGAGTCTAGTGTAGTTCCTTAGTGGGTCATGCTCTAGTAGACGTAACATCGGGACGGGATGTTTTACTTGTTTTTCATTGATGATTGTTGAACAAGTTTACATGTAATGTGTTACATGTTTTGCATTGTTGTTAGACTTTATCCGCTGCGAATTATGCAAATGTTTTATTTTGATTAAATAAATGAGCATGACAGGATATTTTGGTGAATGGTGTGAAGTGTCAAGTGTGACACCCTTAATTGCATATCTACTCTGATTATATTTTGTGGTTTTAATTAAATATTTGGGGTATTTTTAGAAGGGTGTTACATTAGTGGTATCAGAGCATAGTCGGTCGAGTCGAGTCGTAATTATTCTGTTTCCTTGTACGTGATAGGTGTTGTGTAACCCTATCAGTACTTATTGTTTTAGCTTGTTGGACTTTCAGAATAGAGATGGCTGGAAGAGGTAGAGACGATGCTGCGATTGCTGAGGCTCTGGGTATGCTAGCTGGAGTACTTGGAGGGAATCCGAATGTTGTGGGATTGGGAGCTGCTCGTCAACTGAGTGAGTTCCAGAAGATCAATCCTCCAATGTTTAAGGGAGCATACGATCCAGATGGTGCTCAGAAGTGGTTGAAGGAGATCGAGAGGATCTTCCGAGTGACTGAGTGTGCCGATAACCAGAAGGTCAGGTTCGGTACGCATATGCTGTCAGAGGAAGCAGATGATTGGTGGGTTGCTACCCGCACTGAGTTGGAAGCTGTTGGAAGTACTGAAATCACGTGGGCGGTGTTCAGAGAGAGAACCAGTCGGGAGGCAAGGTCTTTGCTTTATCGGGTTCTGAGACTTCTGCAGATGATCGTTTGATCCGAGGTACGTGTTATATTAATGGCTTTCCTCTTGTAGCTATTATTGACACAGGTGCGACTCATTCCTTTATATCCTTGGATTGTGCTGTGAAACTTAATTTAGAGATATCTGAGATGCATGGGAGTATGGTGATTGATACTCCTGCGAAGGGTTCAGTGACTACTACTTCAGTTTGTTTAAATTGCCCTTTGAGTATTTTTGGTAGAGACTTTGGGATGGACCTTGTGTGTCTTCCACTAGTGCAGATTGATGTTATCCTGGGTATGAACTGGTTGGTGTTTAACCGAGTCTATATCAACTGTTTTGATAAGACTGTGATCTTTCCTGAGATTGAGGAAGAAAATAGTTTGTTTCTATCAGCAAGGCAGGTGAATGAGGCAGTAGTAGATGGAGCAGAGTTGTTTATGCTGTTAGCGACTTTGGAGGCTAAAGATAAACTGGCAATTTGTGATCTAGCCGTGGTGTGTGATTTTCCTGATGTGTTTCCTGAAGAAGTGAATGAATTACCGCCAGAGCGTGAAGTTGAGTTCTCGATTGATTTGGTACCTGGTACTAGGCCGATATCGATGGCTCCGTACCGTATGTCTGCTGTTGAGTTAACTGAATTGAAGAGTCAGCTGGAAGATCTGTTGGATAAGAAATTTATTCGTCCGAGTGTGTCACCGTGGGGTGCACCAGTGTTATTGGTTAAGAAGAAAGAAGGTACTATGAGGTTGTGTGTGGACTACAGGCAACTGAATAAAGTGATGATCAAGAATCGGTATCCTTTGCCGAGGATTGATGATTTGATGGATCAGTTGGTTGGTGCGAGTGTGTTCAGCAAAATAGATTTGAGATCTGGGTATCATCAGATACGTGTGAAAACTGAGGATATTCAGAAGACTGCTTTCAGAACAAGGTATGGACATTATGAGTATTCTGTGATGCCTTTTGGTGTGACTAATGCGCCTGGAGTATTTATGGAGTATATGAATAGGATTTTCCATCCGTACCTAGACAAGTTTGTTGTGGTGTTTATTGACGATATTTTGGTGTATTCGAAATCTGAAGACGAGCATGCTGAACATTTGAGAGTGGTTTTAGGAGTTCTACGAGAAAAGAAGTTATTTGCTAAACTGTCTAAGTGTGAATTTTGGTTAGAAGAGGTTAGTTTTCTTGGTCATGTGATTTCAAGAGGTGGTGTTGCTGTTGATCCTTCTAAGATAGAAGCGGTATCTAAGTGGGAAGCTCCGAAGTCAGTTTCTGAGATAAGGAGTTTTCTTGGACTTGCAGGTTATTATAGGAAATTCATTGAGGGATTTTCTAAGTTGGCGTTACCGTTGACGATGTTGACTAGAAAGGGGCAAGCTTTTGTTTGGGACTCAAAATGTGAAGAAGGTTTCCAAGAGTTAAAGAGAAGGTTAACTACTGCTCCTATTCTGATATTACCGAGTCCGTCAGAACCATTTGAGGTTTACTGTGATGCTTCATTGTTGGGTTTGGGTGGTGTTTTGATGCAGAATAAGCAGGTTGTAGCTTATGCTTCGAGACAACTGAAGGTTCATGAGAGGAACTATCCGACACACGATTTAGAGTTGGCAGTAGTGGTATTTGTTCTGAAGTTATGGAGGCATTACTTGTACGGGTCAAGATTTGAGGTTTTCAGTGATCATAAAAGTTTAAAGTATTTGTTTGATCAGAAAGAGCTGAATATGAGACAGAGGAGATGGTTAGAGTTTCTGAAGGATTATGACTTTGGTTTGAATTACCATCCGGGTAAAGCAAACGTAGTGGCTGATGCATTGAGTCGGAAATCATTGCATATGTCTATGTTAATGGTTAAGGAATTGGATTTAATTGAGCAGTTTAGAGACTTGAGTTTGGTGTGTGAGAGTACTCACAATAGTGTTAAATTGGGAATGTTGAAGTTAACGAGTGGTATTCTGGATGAGATTAGAGAGGGTCAGAAATCCGATGTGCTTTTGGTTGATAAGTTGACTCTAGTGAATCAAGGTCAAGGTGGTGAATTCAGAGTTGATGAGAATGGTGTTTTGAAATTTGGTAATCAGGTGTGTATTCCGGATGTTACCGAACTGAAGAAGAGTATTCTTGAGGAAGGACATCGTAGTGGCCTGAGTATTCATCCTGGGGCTACGAAGATGTATCATGATTTGAAAAAGTTATTTTGGTGGCCGGGAATGAAAAGAGAAATTGCGAGTTTTGTTTATTCTTGTTTGACTTGTCAGAAGTCAAAAATTGAGCATCAGAAGCCGTCTGGGCTAATGCAACCGTTGGTTATTCCAGAGTGGAAGTGGGATAGTATCAGTATGGATTTTGTTTCTGGTTTACCGAGGACAATTAAGAATTTTGAAGCTATTTGGGTGATTGTTGACAGATTGACAAAATCGGCTCATTTCATTCCGATCAGAATGGATTATTCGTTAGAGAGATTAGCTGAATTGTATATTGAGAAAATTGTAAGTTTGCATGGTATTCCGTCGAGTATTGTTTCGGACAGAGATCCTAGATTTACATCGAAGTTCTGGGAAGGTTTGCAGAGGGCTTTGGGAACTAAGCTGAGATTGAGTTCTGCATATCATCCGCAAACTGATGGTCAGACTGAGAGGACGATTCAGTCACTAGAGGATCTTTTGAGGGCTTGTGTTTTGGAAAAGGGAGGTGCTTGGGATTGTTATTTACCTTTGATTGAGTTTACCTACAACAATAGTTTTCATTCGAGCATTGGTATGGCACCGTTTGAAGCTTTGTATGGTAGGAGATGTCAGACACCTTTATGTTGGTATGAGTCCGGTGAGAGTGCTGTGGTTGGACTGGAGATTGTTTAACAAACTACAGAAAAGATTAAGATGATTCAGGAGAAGATGAGGATTGCTCAGAGTCGTCAGAAGAGTTATCACGACAAGAGGAGGAAGTCACTTGAGTTTCAAGAGGGAGATCATGTGTTTCTTCGTGTTACTCCGATAACTGGGGTTGGTCGAGCTTTGAAGTCGAAGAAGTTGACACCTCTATTTATTGGTCCTTATCAGATTTTGGAGAGGATAGGGGAGGTAGCCTATCGTATCGCTTTACCGCCGTCACTTGCGAATTTGCATGAGGTTTTTCATGTGTCTCAGTTGAGGAGGTACATTCCTGATCCATCGCATGTGGTCCAAGTAGATGATGTACAGGTGAGAGATAACCTGACTGTTGAAACATCACCTATGAGGATCGAGGATCGAGAGTTGAAGCAGTTGCGGGGTAAAGAGATTGTTTTAGTAAAGGTAGCTTGGGGAGGACCAGCAGGTGGCAATGTGACTTGGGAACTTGAGAGTCAGATGAAGGAGTCTTATCCTGAGTTATTCACTTGAGGTATGTTTTCGAGGACGAAAACTCTTTTAGTAGGGGAGAGTTGTAACACCCCGATAAAAATAAGATAATTATTTAAAATAAGTTAATAATATATTTATTAATTTAATTAAATAATTGGATTATTATTATTGGAATATAATGTTGGAATCCGTAAAAAGAGTCCCATTTGGCAAAAAGAGGTTTTCACGTGAAAACAGAGAAACGACTCTAAAGTGGAAAAAGGGCAAAGAGCCAGAGAACAAGGGTTGAAGAGAGAAAGAGCTCGAAGCCGAAGGATTTGCCGGATTAACTCAGGTAAGGGGGGTTTATCGTCGTTTAATGGGTATTATGGGTTAACATGTAATGGGTAGTGATAAACCATTGATTTGACTCTAATTAGATGATGAATGTTGAAATTGTGAAATTTTGGATGAATGAGATATGAGTATGATTGAGGAAATTCGTAAGGATTAGATGGAATAATGTTAGAATTTGTGAGATTGAATGTGTATGATCTGTGTTAGACAATATGAATGAATGTTGTGTAAAAATTGGAATGTGGAAGGTGGGACCTGAGAATCTCGTAGCAGAGAAAACCATAGCAGATCTGGAATTCTGGTTTCTGGTCATACGCGTATGGCACTAGGCAATACGCGTATGAGATGGTCTGGTACGCGTATGGCACTAGGCAATACGCGTATGGATGAGGAAGATGATGTTTTGAACGTGGTTTTGTCTCTGTTGGTACGCGTATGAGGAAGTGGTACGCGTAGCATACGCGTATGAGGCAGACAATACGCGTATGGGATTGGCTGAGAAATGGGCCATACGCGTATGGGACTAGGCAATACGCGTATGGGTAGAATTGTGATTTTTCTGAGCTGTTGTTGTGCAGTTTTGGTCATTGCAGCTGGGTGATGTAATTTAGCTGATGTATGATATAGTAGGGATCATTTCCCGTTGTTTTGAGCAGTGTAGGTATTAGTAGAGTGTGCTAATACGGTGATTTATTATTTAGCATGATATGATATGATTCTGTGATAAACATGCTGATGATGTATGATGGTATGTATAATACTGTGAATGTATCTGTTATGTATGCAATTGTGAATGGACTGTTTATGGCTTAGAGTGTGAGCATATGTCTATTTTGAATTGTTGTTGATGTTTGCATGCTAGGTGATTTAGCATGTATATTATGGCCTTTATGGTGGTAGCTAATTCCCATGGTGAGGAATTAATGAGTGAGTTGTTGTGGATTGTTGTTGATGTTTGCATGCTAGGTGATTAGCGTGCATATCATAGCCCTTGGGGTGGTAGCTAATTTCCATGGTGAGGAATTAGTGAGTGAGTCACTAGGTCTCAAATGAGTGGGACTAGTGAGCTTGGTAGCCGTATCTGGATTTGATCGGTGAGGTTGAACTATATGTTCACGAATAGTCGGTACCGCATGCATGGAGTCTCATTGCATAATGTATGTATGGCGTATAATATGAATGGATGTATTCCAATATTATACGTGCGTTTTGTGTTGAGTTGAGTATGATGATGATTATGAGTTGATGTTACCGTTGTTGAATGTGTGATATGATTAGGGTGATGAAATGTGTTAATTTACTTAGCATTACATGATATTTTATAATGCTTATTATAATACGATTGAGGAACTCACCCTTACAACTATGTTTCAGGTAACGAGCAGTGATTGAGTAGAAGCTAGTGATTGGAGTCTAGTGTAGTTCCTTAGTGGGTCATGCTCTGGTAGACGTAACATCGGGACGGGATGTTTTACTTGTTTTTCATTGATGATTGTTGAACAAGTTTACATGTAATGTGTTACATGTTTTGCATTGTTGTTAGACTTTATCCGCTGCGAATTATGCAAATGTTTTATTTTGATTAAATAAATGAGCATGACAGGATATTTTGGTGAATGGTGTGAAGTGTCAAGTGTGACACCCTTAATTGCATATCTACTCTGATTATATTTTGTGGTTTTAATTAAATATTTGGGGTATTTTTAGAAGGGTGTTACATGTTTCGCTGCTGACTTTGGCCTACCATCAAAACGCGCTTCTGGACCATTAGATGTTGCCACGTCAATTAATGAGTTCCATCAGACGCTCCTTGTTTTTTTTGATTTTTCTATTTTTTGTTTTTATTTCTTTTATTCCCTTTTATTTCAAAAATTCATATCTTCTTCATTTTAAATCCAAAAAATATGGGACCAATTGCATTCTTCTCCAAATAATTTCTAGTTTCTAGTTTTGATTTTTAATATTTTTTATTTTGTCATTTGATATTTTTTGTGAATTTTCTCTTTTCTGGTTGTTTTTATTTCATTTTAAATAGTTTTTGATATTCAAAAAATACAAAAATATTTTCCTAACCTATTTGAATGATGATGGATCTATGAAAAATATTCTCATCAATTTTTCAATTGATTTGAGATTTTAGTTCAATTAGGTTATTTTTATTCATTTTTAATTGATTAAAAATAGTTTCTGAGTTTTAAAAATGCTGAAATTTTTTGTCAAACTTTGCTTGACCTTGTTGAACTTGGGATAAATCACTTGGACCTTTCAAGGTTGATTTGAAGTGATTTTGAAGTTTGACCTTTCTTTTATTTTTAATTCAAGTTTATTTTGATATTAAAAATGCCAAAAAATATTTTGCTTATTATTTGACCTCTAATCTTCATCTCATTTCTGGTTTCTCATTATTTGACTTTGACTCTCAATGTCATTTGGTCAATACACAAAGATTGGTACATTTTTTATTTCACCTTATGCACTTTATTCTTTCCATTTCCTTTTCCATTATTCATCTCTTTCTTCTTCTTCTTCTTTTTCTTTTTGATCAATGAGTTGAAGGTTGATAAGTTAGCATTGATTAGGGAGACTTAATCTTCCTTGATTCAAATCTAATTCATCTGGATCAATTGATCAAGTGAATGGCTTTGCATTAAGGATAGGTTGTTTCCTAAATCATGCAAAAGACTTAAACCAATACAAGATCAATTCTCTTCTTCTTTTTGGCATGGCAAGTTGTTGGAACTTGGTTCACTAATCAAGACTTCTAACTTGTGTTGTTGCCTATATTATTATTGACCGGCCTCAGATAGTTGTGACTTCTACATAAGTCCAATTATGATTGCTTAACATAGCGCTAAATTTACCTTATGGCACACTAACTACTAACACTAACCATTAACTATTAACATTTACTTTTGCTCATTTACTTCTTGCATTTTACTTTTATGCAATTTACTATTCTTGCACATATTATCCATTTGTTTTTTCCTTTGCTCACTTGAGCACATGCTTATGTTAATGCAATTTGCCTTTTGCTCACTTGAGCACATAATTGTGTATATACTATTGTGTTTGATTGTTGTGGACCAAATGCAAAGAAATGGACAAATGGACTTAGTTTCTAGGACTTTCCCTATGCAAATTGGAGTAAAAGGATCTTAATGTTGAAGATGGACTAGAAGGATCAAACCTCTAAACTCACTCTTGTCCATTCTTGTTTTGCTTCATGGAACTTTTGATGTGTGTGCTTTTGTGCTAGGGAATCCTATGAGAGCTCAAATTGAAGAACCATTGCCTTTGTTCATCCAAAGTGAAAGATTCAAGATACATTGAGGAGCCTTCCAAGAGTTCATTTGATTGTTGATTGCTTGAGTTTATGCTTATGTGATTGCTCATTCCAAAGGATGGGATCTATTTGGATCATCCATATGATCTCAAGAGAGGAACTCCTTTTGTGGTTTTGTTTCTTATCCCTCACCTTTTGCATTTCTTAGGATCTTAGCCATTCTTCTTCTTCCCTCCACTCTAACCCAAGCCAAAACTTTTGTGCAAACATTTAACATTTCTTTTCAACATTAGAAACCTAAGCCTTATGCTTTTGATTTTCAAACTCTCTTTTCTTAATACTTATTTTGAATTGAACTTCTAAGTCAACTTTAACCATATTTTGTACACACTTTTCATTGGTAAATATAACCCATTCAAATGTCTTTTATGGTTTCAATGGCCACTCTCTTAATAAAAAAAAATTCATAACCTTTAGCTATTAGGTTTGAGTTATCCTTGTGGTAGATGTAATGCTCATCTATATCCTTAGTGATGGACAATGAGTCTTCCATGCTTATTATAGGGTTAACCCCTCACTAGCATGTTGAAGTTATCCTAACATGGTGGATTTGTGGTTTTAGGTTGAGTTTTCTCCCTTTGATAACAAAAGACCTTAAGGCTTTTGGACCAATCAATTCACCAACTCATTTTGAGATTTTTACCCCGAACTACGAGGTTTTGATCCTAATCTTTTTTTAGATGGTACGTAGGCAATGGGTTTATCCATCCAAACACAAATGTAAATAACTTGTATATTCTCTTCTCATCTCTTCAATCATGTTTGCACAAATAAATTTTTACAAAACAACAACCTTACAACAAGAATGAAAAGGGCTCCCTAGGAGTACCTAGGATGTTTTGGGTGCCTAACACCTTCCTATTGCATAACCAACCCCCTTACCCAGATCTCTGACTCTCTTTTACTAGTTTTTTATTTGATAAATTTTTTAGGTTTTTGTTCGCTTTCTAACCATTCCTTTGGATAAATAGAAGTGCGGTGGCGACTCGACTTGTATGATTTACCTTGGATTTAGTCAATATCTCTAATGGTAACGAATACCCCGCTACAAAAACAACAATCAAACCAGCACTAGCTATGATAGGAAGAGGGTCACTTTTGATCCTATTCCAATGACTTATGCATAGCTATATCCTTCACTGATTGAAAGGAAGCTGATTACTCCGCGTGACCCACCTGCTGTACCGACTAACCCTCAGTGGTGGTACAAGCCCGAGCTTCACTGTATTTATCATTCAGGTGCTCCCGGACATGATGTGGAGATCTGTTACCCTCTCAAGACCAAGGTTCAAGACCTTGTTAGAAGCGGTATTTTGTTTTTCGAGGACGTAGGTCATAATGTGAAGAAGAAGAACCCATTGCCCGAGCATGGGAAATCTGCTGTTAATATGGTTCAGGGTTGCCCTGGTAAATACAAAGTCAGATATGTCAGCCATATCAGACAATCTTTGGTCGAGATGCATAGACTGTTATGTGGATACAGTCACTATGAGCATGACCATTACGGCTGTCGAGTGTGCACTGTCAACGAGAGGGGATGTCGTCAAGTCAGGAAAGACATCCAAGATATGCTGGATCAGGGTGTGATCGAGATACTTCAGAATCGTGATGAGGATGAAGTTAATGTTATATCGCCTGTATTCAGAATACCTGAGCCTATTGTTGTCATATATGATGGCAGCAAGCAGAAGGCCTCTCCTACTCTCGTTATTAAGCCAGCTGGCCCTGTTCCATACTCTTCAGACAAGGTTGTTCCCTATCGATATAATGCAGTTGCATTAGAAGATGGGAAGGAGGTGCCTCTACCCTCCACTTCTGTGACAAGTATTTCTGATGTCAGTGGATTGACCCACAGTGGTCGTGTTTTTTCGGCGCTGCCGAATCCCCAGGTTGACACCAGAAGAGCTGATGCTGCTGATAGTGTTGTCCGTCATGTGGGGACTTCTTCTACTTCTCCGAATCCGGCACTTGTTGTTGACAAACCCGCCGTTGCTATTAGAGCTCCTGCCCTGTTGGCCAGAATGGCATGTTGAAAGAGGATTGTAATGAGATGTTAAGGCTCATCAAAAGGAGCGAATAATAATGTTGTAGATCAGCTGCTTCAAACGCCATCAAAGATCTCTGTGATGTTTTTGTTGATGAACTCCGAGCCACACCGCGAAGCTTTGCAGAGGGTATTGGATGTGGCATACGTGGATCACGATGTCACCATAGATAGTTTGATAGCATTGTTGCAAACATTACTGCTTGTAACAACTTGAGCTTTTGTGATGCTGATCTTCCCGAGGAGGGAAAAGACCACAATTTGGCACTACACATCTCTATGAATTTCAAGGATGATGCCTTGTCTAATATGCTGGTAGACACAGGATCATCACTGAATGTGTTGCCAAAATCCACTCTGGCGAAACTTTCTTATCAGGGGCCTCCCATGAGGCAAAGTGGAGTGGTAGTTAAGGCTTTTGATGGATCCAGAAAGACAGTGATCGGTGAGGTTGAACTCCCAATCAAGATAGGACCTAGTGATTTCCAGATCACTTTCCAGGTCATGGATATCCACCCATCATATAGCTGTTTGTTAGGCATACCATGGACTCACGAGGCAGGCGCCGTGACATCCACCCTACACCAAAAGTTAAAGTTCGTGAAGAACAAAAAGTTGGTGGTGGTAGGGGGAGAGAAGGCTCTCTTGGTAAGCCATTTGTCTTCCTTTTCTTATATTGATGCTGAGGATGAGGTTGGGATGCCGTTCCAAGCCTTGTCTATTGCTGAGCCTTCTAAGAAAGGAACTTCTTCATTTGCGTCCTACAATGATGCGAAGTTGACCATTGAGCATGACGCAACTACTGGTTTAAGAAAAATGATCAAGCTGGAAGACAATAAATCCCGGGCTGGCATAGGGTACTCTTCAGGCACTTTCAACAAGCATGGGCTGTTTTAGAGTGGTGGTTTCATCCACACGGTCGAAGACCAAGAGGCTGGTGCTATAGTGGAGGATGATGCAACTTTGTCATCCCTGAAGGAGTCTGCAATAATTGGGTTGCTGTTGATGTTCCAACAGTTGTCCATAAGTCCACGTAATATTCATTTTTGTTTAAAAACCCTTCTCCCATGCCAAAAGGAGAAGTGATGACATTGTTGGCACATAAATGCAATGATATTGATTCAAAAATTACATGTTAAATGTTTGTTTTTCCAAATTATTTTCACTTTTTGCTTTTTACATGAAATTGGTGATCACTAAAAAACCTTAAAAAAGAGAATAAAATCAATCTTTTCATCTGCATAAGATTTGCTTTGCTTGAATTCTAAAATCTCTTTTATATCTAAAATAATTATGCAGGTTGATCAAACCCATTGAACATAATGATCCAACACCATTTCCTACTCTGAGTTCCCTGTATTTGAGGCAGAAAAAATGATGTTGAAGAGATTCCTGATGAGATTACCCGTCTGCTTGAGCACGAAAAGAAGATCATTCAGCCACATCTTGAGAATCTGGAAACAGTCAACTTGGGGTCTGAGGATTGTGTTCGTGAAGTGAAGATTGGGGCACTCCTGGAAGAGTCAGTTAAGAAGGGGTTAATTAAGTTGCTACGAGAATATGTCGACGTCTTTGCCTGGTCATATGAAGACATGCCGGGTCTGGATACTGATATCGTGCAACATTTCCTGCCTTTGAAGCCTGAGTGTGTGCCTGTGAAGCAAAAGCTCAGAAGAACTCATCCTGATATGGCAGTGAAGATCAAAGAGGTTCAGAAGCAAATTGATGCGGGGTTTCTGGTGACTTCTACATATCCTCAATGGGTGGCCAATATTGTTCCCGTGTCTAAGAAAGATGTAAAAGTCCGAATGTGTGTGGACTATCGAGACTTGAATAAAGCTAGTCTGAAAGATGATTTTCCTCTACCACATATTGATATGTTGGTAGATAATACAGCTAAGTTCAATGTCTTCTCATTTATGGACGGATTTTCCGGATATATCCAAATTAAAATGGCACCCGAGGATATGGAGAAAACAACATTCATCACACCTTGGGGAACATTCTGTTATCGAGTGATGCCCTTCGGTTTGAAGAACGTCGGAGCCACGTATCAACGTGCTATAACTACCTTGTTTCATGATATGATGTACAAGGAGATCGAGGTATATGTTGATGATATGATTGCGAAGTCGAGAACGAAAATTGAACATGTAGAGCATTTGTTGAAGCTTTTTCAGCGTTTGAGGAAGTACAAACTCCGTCTGAATCCGAACAAGTGTACATTTGGAGTCCGTTCCGGCAAGTTATTGGGCTTTATTGTTAGTGAAAGAGGTATTGGAGTTGATTCGGCCAAGGTCAAAGCAATACAAGAGATTCCTGCACCCAAAACTGAGAAGCAAGTCCAAGGTTTTCTTGGCCGCTTGAATTATATTTCCAGATTTATATCTTACATGACTGCCACATGTGCGCCAATATTCAAGCTCCTTCAGAAAGATCAGCGTCATGATTGGACCGAGGATTGCCAGAAGGCCTTTGACAGTATCAAAGAGTATATGTCTGAGCCTCCGATTCTGTCTCCGCCTGTGGAAGGGAGACCTTGGATTATGTACTTGACCGTTCTTGAAGACTCTATGGGTTGTGTATTGGGTCAGCAAGATGAATCAGGGAAGAAAGAGTATGTTATATACTATCTGAGTAAGAAGTTCATTGATTGTGAGTCTCGATACTCAATGCTTGAGAAAACATGTTGTGCTTTGGCTTGGGCTGCTAAGCGCTTACGCCAGTATATGTTAAATCATACCACTTGGTTGATATCCAAAATGGATCCAATCAAGTATATATTTGAGAAGCCTGCTTTAACTGGAAGGATCGCCCGTTGACAGATGTTGTTATCCGAGTATGATATAGAGTATCGAGCTCAGAAGGCTATTAAGGGTAGTATCTTGGCTGACCACTTGGCACATCAACCAATTGAGGATTATCAGTCTGTTCAGTATGACTTCCCAGATGAGGAGATTCTGTATTTGTAGATGAAAGATTGCGATGAGCCTACGCTCGATGAAGGGCTAGAGCCTGGTTCCCGATGGAGCATGGTGTTTGATGGCGTTGTAAATCAATATGGAAATGGTATTGGGGCAGTGATTATTACTCCTCAGGACACACATTTTCCTTTTACAATAAGGCTAACTTTCAAATGCACGAATAATATGGCGGAGTATGAGGCCTGTATTATGGGTTTGGAGGAATGTATTGATCTTAGGATCAAACATCTTGATGTTTATGGTGATCGACCCTTGTTGTTAATCAGATTAAGGGTGAATGGGAGACGAATCAGCCTGGCCTCATCCCATACAGAGATTATGCGAGGAGGATTTCAACGTTCTTTACTGAGGTTGATTTCCATCATATTCCTCGAGATGAGAATCGGATGGCAGATGCACTCGCTACGCTTGCTTCTATGATTATGGTGAAATTCTGGAATGAAGTTCCCAATATTACTGTAATGCGCTTGGATAGACCAGCTCATGTATTTGCAGTTGAAGAAGTGAAAGATGATAAGCCATGGTATTATGATATCAAGTGCTTTCTCCAAAGTCAGATCTACCCGCCTGGGGCATCTGTTAAAGATAGGAAGACTTTGAGGAGATTATCTGGCAGTTTCTACCTTAATGGCGATGTACTTTATAAGAGGAATTTTGACATGGTTTTGCTCAGATGCGTGGATAGACACGAAGCAGACCTGTTAATGACTGAAGTCCATGAGGGTTCAATTGGTACTCATTCAAATGGACATGCGATGGCAAAGAAGATGTTGAGAGCAAGCTACTATTGGCTGACAATGGAGTCTGACTGCTGCAAGTATGTGAAGAAATGCCACAAGTGTCAGATTTATGCGGATAAGATTCATATTCCCCCGACACTTCTGAATGTGAGGAATTGTGAATGTGGGGAATTGACATGATTGGCATGAATATATATCCCGCTAGATTGAGTACCTCACCCTGGGGCAATCTAGGCAAAAATTAGGGATTTGGCAAGTAACTGCATCTTGACAAGACTTTGTTTTTCAAACCGTCTTCTGTCAAAGATTCTCGCTCAGTCATCATCAACTGAAGCTTCAAAGACATTGGATTCAGAGTTGGTGGAGAAATGGTCATTATGTTCAATGTAGCCTTTTTCCAATATATATCACCAATTTCAAATTTGTAAAGATCCATGGAGTCTTGCCATTTGCAGACTACCATTCTATCAAATAAATTTGAGCCTTTATTCAATCCATTGCACTCTTATTTGTTTCTGTTTAACAAATGTTTGAATGTTTTAATTAATAAATATCATTGTTTTAAACAAATAAAGTTTTTATAAACTGTTTTTAAACAAAGTGAACATTCACAATGACTGAAAGGATAAATGGAATGTCTTCAGTGCTCTCCCAAGGATAGTACGATTTCCAAAAGGGTAAGGCATTTGTTCATATTCCTAGCATATTTATGTCCTCTTCATCATCTTTCAGGTTGTCTCCTCAATGAGTGCAGAAGAAGGTAATACACCACCAAAGTCCCCAGAGAGTCTGGAGTTTGGTCTCAGTCTTCTAGCTCCCTAGTGAGTCTGGATCTAGCATCTGTGTTTTGTCAATCATATGGTTGTCATCCCTTGTGTGGATTGACCTAAAATCCCTTATAGATCGATGAATTGACATGCTATCTTTTTCGAGGAAGTTGGTCTTCCCTCATCAAGATTGGAAATCTCCCGCAGAGTGAGCAGGAAATCCTAACATGAGGGGAATTTTCAACAAGTTGGTTTGTAGCTTATCCCAGTGAATTCGCATACATTGATCTCTAGCAGGTTTGCCTCCCGTTCATCCTCAGCAGGGTTGCTCACATTAGACATCCCCAGTTTGGTCATCGGCAGTTTATCTCTAGCTGATCGCCTACAGTTTCCTCCTAGCGGAGCGGGTGATGAAAATGTTTATTTTCTATCCTCAGCGGAGCGGTGTTTCTCTTCTCCTCGGCAGAGATTGTTTCTCCAGCAGTATGAGGAAATGTGATGGTTATTGGAACTTTTGTTTGGTGGTTATTCCCCATAGAGCTTCATATCTTTCCTTGGTTTTTCCCCAGTAGAGTTACTTCTACGGTGGATCTTAGCCGTGTTAAGCTCCCTGGTGATGGCTGGGTAGCTTCCCCAGCTAAGGCTCTGCTTGATCCTAGTTCGGGTTTAGAACTTCGAGGAAAATGTGTTGATTCCTTCCCCCAGTGGAGTGACTAGTTCTCCTTCTCTACAGTAGAGATATTTCCCGCGGTGGATAGAAGTGAATGTTTGTTTTGATGTGCTTTTGTTTGGTGGTTGTTCCCCATAGAATTCCACATCACCCTCTGATAAGATTCCGAGTAGAGTTCTTCTATGACTGATCTTATCCCTGTCTCTGCGTACTGTTGGAAGATCCCCAGTTTTGGTGGTTGTGACCCTTTGCTTATTCCCAACAGCGGTCTCTGATCCCTGGTGATCCTGCTTGTTCCCCTAGCAGTGGTCTTTGTCCCTGGCAGTGACTTCGCTCGGTCCTTAGCGGTGATTGGTTTCCTGGTATTTGTTGCCCCCACCAGATTGGAGTTTCTCCCATGGGTCTGGCTTTCTCTTTTGAGATGTTGTACCAGATGTCTGTTCATTGACTCCTAGACTTGTTTGTGTTAGATATGTCTATTTGTCAGCATTTATCATACATAAACCACGCATATACATGCATAATTATAGCATTCAGATATTCATGTTGCATTTTTTGCCATATATCTTTGCTTGTCATCTCCTGCTAGTTGGTGAAATGTTCTTCCCCAAGCAGATGGTTGCGTCTGATCTCTCCATATAGAGTCATCCCTATAGGCATAAAGTGTTTATCTTTTCTTCCATATTCCCCACTGAGTTATGTCCTCGTGGATGATTATTATTTCAGTTTCCTCCCTGAATAAGTATTGGGATGGAATTACTTCCCTGAGTTATATCCTCACTGGGTTGAGACTTGCTTCATTGTGTCTCTCTAGTTTGTTCCTAGACTGACTCCCTCTTGTTATTTCCCCTGCACTTCCCTGTGGTTCAGGTGATCAATTACTCAATAAATAGTAATTGTTCATTCTCTCCCTAGAGGATGTTGTGGCCTTCTACCCAGTAACCGGTAGTTGTAAGTCTTATTTCTGTGGTTTTCTACCCAGTAACCGGTAGTTGTAAACCCCATTTTGTTCCCTTGCAGAGTTAATCCTTGATTTTGTTCATCCTAACCGATGACGACTACTCTCATCTGTGGTTTTCTACCCAGTATCTGGTAGATGTAATCCCCTATTTGTTGGTTATCTTATCAAATATTCGGTATTGATATTCCTTCAGTTTTGAGTATACCACCCAATAACCGGTGATATATCTCCCGGATCATTGATCTTGTCAATTAATCCCCAGCGAGTCATCTTTCATTTACCCTTGTTTGGTAATGATTGTTTCTCCCATTGATTGGTCATCATTTTATACCCAGTAGCTGGTATCCCGATGTCCTTTCTTTTCGGTCGATTTATCCTTTATTAACCCAGTAACCGGTTATGTATAGTCTTCCATGCGAGTATGTTATCTATGTTCTGACGGTAATAGATAATATATCTTATGCGCTCTTCGGTCGAAGTCTTTGTTCTTCCCTAGTTGAGTAAGATTCGTATTTCCTTTTGGAATCGAATGTCCATCTTGTAATCGAGTCTACTTTCTCAGCCTTCCTTTCAGATGATGAGTGTCTTGGAAATATTCCCCAATTCACGCCTGGTCAGTCACCTATTATATGCCCAGTAACCGGTATCCCTGGTGTTCCTTCCTTTTTGCTCCCTATTATGACTTTTTGTCCCCTGTGGAGTCAGGTTTTCCTGAGTTGAAATATACCTTTTAGGTTTTCCTCAGATTTTTGGATGATTAATATCTCTCACCCTTATACCGGTCTTAGATATTCTTTCTCCCTGAGCATGTTATTTTCTCACCCTTGTACCGGTGTTTTAATCACATGTCTCTTTGAGCTTATTACCCAGTAACCGGTAATACCTCATTTGTTGTTTCCTCAACTGAGTCCTTTGTGGATATTTCCCATCTGAGTCTGGATTTTTATCCGAAGTATCCTTTGTGGATAGTTTGTTGTATTGGCATATTCCCCAATACATGCATCTTTGCGTCAGCTCGAGTCTTTCCATTGATTTATTTTCATGGAATCCCTTCGTGTCTCCCAGCAAGTTTCAAGTCGTGACCTGCTCACGCATTTCTACCCTTTACTCCCCCAGAGTCTCTGTCTCCCTAATGAGTGTATTACTCCTTTGGATTTTTAGTTTCTCTTGATTTCTTTTATCCTTTATGGACACATATCCCCAGAGAGTATTAACTTTTTGCATACATACATTTGCATCATGAGGTCTCTTAGGGACCAAAATTCGTCTCTTTGTTATTATTTAAGCCCATTCTACCTCGTCGAGACGAAGATTTTAACCTTCATATATCCGGCTAGAATGACCTTAAATGGGGGCACCTGTAAGACCCTAATTTTGACCCTAAGATCCCTCACGGCATCATATCATTGCTCATTGCATTTGCCTCAAGGATCATGGCATCTTGGCTCCTTACCCTTGGGTTGGGACTTGTGTGAGTTGGTTTGAGACCACCAAGCATGCTTAAATTGTATATTATTGCTTTTCTTATTTTGTCTACTAACCAAAAGCACAAAAATATGTCACTAACATCTTTTGTTTTGAAGCTCAAACAGTCATGTGATCCAAGGCTCCTAGGAGGCCCTATGTTCAATAAAGTGGCCAGATGAAGTTGGAAGCAAGCATGAAAATGGTTCCCAAAGCTCTCAATCATCATATATGTCTCCCAAGTGTCTCAATTTACCAATTTTATCAAGATAAACCAAAGGGCTTGAGGATTGTTTCCCAAGGAAACCCTAATTCAACTATGCATTGACTGTGCCTTGCTCATGAAGCAACCTCAACCCATGATCAAATACAATAAAGGGAAGTTCTTTCATTCATAATTTTATGCACATATGAGCTTATTTAGGTGTCCTAAATCATTAATTCATCAAGATTTGAAGTTTGGCTTTGAGAAGTTGATCAGTCAATTCATCTGACTATTTTGAAATCCACTGAGACCTAACTTTTGATGTGTTTGTCAAATGAAGATGACCTCAAGAGAAAACATGTTCTTAAGAACCATATGAACAAATTTAATGTTCATGAAATTTCCATTTGAAACTTGGAAGGTCATCATTCATTTCAAAACATTATAGGTCATTTTGACTGAAACCTTAATTTTGGGTCAACTTTCCAAGGACCTAACTCCTTCATTTTTTATGATTTTGAGGTGAGACAAAGTTAATTGGAAAGTTTAAGATGTCTACTTCAAATTTTATGTTGGACAAAATTTCATAATCCTAAAATAAATACATGTGAAAATACAAAACATTATAGGTCACTTTGGACCAAAGTCATTGAAATGTGAAAAAGTCCAACTTCAAGTGCCCATAACTTTCTCACCAAAAATCCAAATGATGAAACATTTAAGTCCAAATTGATTTTCTTGAAACGATGTACAACTTTGATGTTGGAGATTTTGTCATTTTAGGCTTTAATCATTGAAACATAAGGGCTTGAAGTTGGTCCATTTTGGCAAATTTCTCAAATACATGTTTTGCACATTGAACTTCATGGCCAGTTTTCAATATTTTGCAAACTCCAAATGGATTTTTGTTCAACATAACATTTGTTCCTTATGTCAAGACCTTTCCAACCATTACCCACATGCTTATGTTTCAATTTTCCAAATGGCATTTTCGAAGAGGTGAAGTTTTAGGTTCAATTATGCATAACATGTGAAATCTTCTCGCACACTACATTGCCTTGCCATTTGCACGTCCAAACTTCATTCATTAGTGTTCAGCACTCAAATGCAATTGGTTTTGGGCCTCACATGCGCCTGTACAGGCCCATGCATGGAGGACCCAAGTTCATGCACACACGAGTTTGGTCATGCATTGCATCAGCTCTTGCTATAAATACACATGATTGCTTCATTTGAAAAGGAACCTAAAGGCGCCTGAAGCTCCGCACAGCTGAATCCCCAACCCTCCATTAAAGGAATTCTGAATTTTTTCTCCATTTTTCAAGCTCAAATTTCAACTTCATTGGTTGATCTTTGGCTTCCAAATTCCTTAGCCTTGCTTCCTTGTTACTTCAAGATCAAGTTGCACTGAAGATTTGGATTGGATCAAGCTCATACAAACTGCACTTCAAAGGTTTTCACTGCAACTATTTTCCTTCGAATCTCCTTGGATATTGAACATTTTTTGTATTGGTTGGCATCTCTGAAGTCCTCATGTGAGAGGCAATTGATTTATGATCTTAATTTTTTGAATTGAGCAAGTTCAGATTGAACACCTCAGTTTTTCATCTCAGATTTCTTCCTCTATAGGCTTTCGAATGATGTATAGATCGCGTGTTTTTGTTGAGGTTTGAAAACCTGCAACAGGCGGCCGGAACTGGCCTTCTCGCCGGAGAAGACGGTGGTGTACACCACCGTCCCCACGCGTTTAAACCTGAGCCCTTGGATTCACTCTTCCAGATCTAATCTTGGCTCTTGGTTTGATTGACTCCATTTAATGCAATGTGTTTCGATGTTGACCAAGGTCCATCATGCACGCGCGTTTCCCAGCCTTATGATCAGCCACGTCAATTAATGAAGTGGGATCCAAGCGCTGTGGATTTTTTCTATTTTATGAATTTCCATTTTATTTTCTTTTATTCCATTTTATTTTAAAAATTCATAACTTCTTTATTTGGAATCACAAAAATATGGGACCAATTGCAAAAAAATCTCTTAAATTCTAGTTTCTAAAAATGATTTTTAATTATTTTTGTGATTCCATTTAATATTTTTTGTGAATTATTTCATTTCTGATTGTTTTTAATTCATTTAAAATGCTTTTTGATATTCAAAAATGCCAAAAATATTTTCTTAACATCTTTGGATGATGATGAATCTATGAAAAATATTCTCATCAATTTCTTAATGGATTTGAGATTTATTTGAGATTTTATTCCAATTATGTTATTTTCTCTTAATTTTTAATTGTTTAAAATTAGTTTCTGTTTTCAAAAAATGATGAAATTTTTTGTCAAACCTTGTTTGACCATGTTATACTTCTGATGATCCAATTGGACTTTTCCAAGTTGATTTGAATTGGATTTGAAGTTTGACCTTTATTTGTTCATTTTATTTCAAGTATTACTTTAATTCCAAAAAAATACCAAAAATATTTTTGTTATTTCTTGACTTCTAATCTTCATCTCACTTCTGTTTACGATTGATTGATGTTGATTCCATTAATGATTGATCAATGTGTGTTGGTTATGTTGTTTGACTTTTAATTTTGTACATTCCATTTCCATCTTCTTCTTCTTCTTTTTTGTTTTTGACCAATGAGTTAATGATTGGTGGTTAGCCTTGACATATGAGATGCTTAACCTTCTTTGATCCAAATCAAATTCATCTTGATCAAAGATCAAGTGAATTGCTTTGCATTAAAGATAGGTTGCTTCTTGGTCAAGCAAAAAACCTAATCCATACAAGGTCATTCTTCTTTTCTTTTGGCATGGCAAGTTGTAGGAGCTTGGCTTACTAGTCATGGTCTCTAACTTGTGTTTGTTTGCCTATAGTTTTATTGACCGGCCTCAGATAGGTGTGACTACTACATTAGTCCACTTACGATTGCTTAACATAGCGCTAAATTGCCTTATGGCACACTAACACTAACTACTAATTACTAATTTTTAATTCAAGCATTTAATTCTTGCAATTTACTTTAATGCAATTTAATTTCTTGCTCATTAATTCATCTGTCTTTGCCCTTTGCTCACTTGAGCTCATGTTTATGTTTATGCAATTTGCCTTTTGCTCACTTGAGCATATTATTGTGTATATACTATTGCCTTGTGTTTGTTTTGTTTTTGTTTGTGTGAACCCAATGCAAAAGGAGAAAGGACTTAGAATTAGGACCTTATCTATGCTAAATTGAGTTTCAAGAGAAAATAGGCCTCATGCCTTTAGAATGCTAGATATGTTGAAGAGCAACTAGGCCTCATGCCTTTAGAGTGCTTAATCTTGAAGATGACATTGAGAAGACTCCTATTCTAAACTCACTCTTGTCTATTCTTTTTATTGCATTGTGGAACTTTTTGATTTGTGTGTTCTTGTGATAGGGATCCCAAACTTGAGCCAATTAGAAGGACTATTGTCATGAGCATCCAAGATAAGAGAGACAAACTCCAAATTGGAGGATCCTAGGAGCTTGATTGAATATTTGCTTGATTGCTTGAGTTAATTGCTTATTGCTTGCTAAGTCCAAAGGAAAGGGGCGACCTGGATCATCTTTATGATCTCAAGAAGGGAACTCCAAGTGGTTTTATTTCTCTTCTCTCATCTTTGCATGTTTAGAACCTAGCCCTTCTCTTCTTCTCTCCACTCTAACCCAAGCCAAACTTATTTTTGTGCAAACATTAACATTGCTTTCAAAATTAGAAACCTAGGCACTATGCCTTTGATTTTTTCAAACTCTTTTCATAACACTTATTTTGAATTGAATCTTAAGTCAACTTTGACTTTATTTTGTGAATACTTTTCATTTGTAAATACAACTCACCCAAATTGTTTTGGTGGTTCCAATGGCCACTTTTGCCAAATCTTTTCATAAACATTAGCTATTAGGTTTGAGTTATCATAGTGGTTGACGTAATCCTCACCTGTATCCTTAGTGATTGGACTATAAGTCTTCCATACTTATTATAGGGTGGATCCCTCACTAGTATGTTGAAGCTCTCCTCACATGGTGGATTTGTGGTTTAGGTTGAGTTTTCTCCCTTTGATAACAAAAGACCTTAAGGCTTTTGACCAATCAATTTACCAACTTCTTTTGAGATTTTTACCCCGAACTACGAGATTTTGATCCTACCTTTTTAAGATGGTACGTAGGCAATGGGTTCATCCATTCAAACACAAAATTATAAATAATTTTTATATTCTCCTCTCATCTCCCCAATCATGTTTGCACAAATATTTTTCACAAATACCAACCTACCATACAACATTTGTAAAAAGGACTCCCTTAGAGTACTAAGGATGTTTTGGGTGCTTAAAACCTTCCCATTGCATAACTAACCCCCTTACCCAGATCTCTGACATTTTTATTAGTTTTTGATTTGATAAAACTTCTCGATTTTTGTTCGCTTTCTAACCTTTCCTTTGGATAAATAAAAGTGCGGTGGCGACTCGAATTGTATGATTTACTTTTGATTTAGTCAATAAATCTAAAGGTAACGAATACCCCGCTACAGTTGGTCATGACATTCAGGGGGAGTTTTATATATTTGTGCTTAGGTTATTGTGTACTTGTTGTGATGTCAGACAAAATGTCTTGACATTTTATGTCAAAGAATTATGTTTGTGCTTAGGCTGTTGTGTACTTGTTGTGATGTCAGACATAATGTCTTGACATTTTGTTTCAGAGAATTTTGTTTGTGCTTAGGCTGTTGTGTGCTTATTGTGATGTCAGACAAAATGTCTTGACATTTTGTTTCTAAAGGAGGCTTGGAGTGTGAGAGTTTATTTCTCTCTATGTGTTTTCTGTGAGGCTGGGTTTCTTCGACTTATTTCTGTTGCGCATGCCTCTAATATGTCTTGATTTTATACAAAGTGTTTAGTTGTTTAGTATTTGTGCTTGTGATTATTGTTGTTGTTTTATCTTTTCTCCAACTATATGTTGCAAAGGTTGTTTTAGCCCAAATTTGCCAAAGGGGGAGATTGTTAGTTATATCTTTTGTGATTGAAGGTATTTTATTAAAACAAGTGAAATAGAAAGATGTTGGACACGATGTCTTGACATGGTTGTACGACATTGCGGTCTGCTGTTGTTTCAGTTTCTTGGAAGACTTATTTTATTATGAGATATCTGAAGATTCTCTGAATATTCAGCTATCATATATGACTGTCCAAGAAGGTTTATTTTAGGAACTCTTGTTTCGTTTTCAGTTGCTCATTTGTTTCATAAAAAGGGATGCTGAGACATCTTAAGGAAACATTAGATTAGATTTGATTTGATTATGCAGAAGATTATGCATAATGGATGTCGAAACATTTAATTTGATTCTGCAGACAGATGTCAAAACATTTAATGAGACATCAGATTTGATTTGATCAGATATGGTTTGATTTGATTTATTTTGGAGCTATTGATTTTTTATGCCCAAGTCCATGCTTACCAAAGGCTATTTAAAGAGGACATTACTAAACCTAATGTACAGAAGAGATAGTTGCGCTGGAAATTATTATTGTTAGGGTTTAGTTGTCGTTGTTATTTGTGCGCTATTCTAGTATCTCTTTGATACTTGAATTGGATTAAGTTTATTGAGTTGTAATTGTGAACCACTAATGAGTTTTTAAGCAAGAGTGCATTATGTTATATTGGAAGTGTGTCTTCTGTTCTTTGATTGTTTTTTCAGTTGTTATCACTGTTGTGTGATTAAAGGGAAGTGAGAAGGGTCTCATATCTAGAAGAGTCTTAGATAGAAATTCCATGGGTAGTGATTAGGTGAGAAGTTTGTCAAATCAGAGGTTATTTAGAACTTCAAACTAATATTTTTATAATGGATTTCCTTCCTGGCTTGAATTCCCCGGATGTAGGTGACGTTGCACCAAACTGGGTTAACAATTGACTTGTGTTATTTTCTTCCTGCTTTTTACACTCTTATTGTTTCTGGTGTGACATATCCTGAACTTGGTTTCGTGACATCGTATACAACATATGTTATCTGCATAATTATTTCTGGTGTTGTAAGACCCCAATTTTGACCCTAAGATCCCTCATGACATCATTACATTGCATTTACATTGCCTCAAGGATCATAAGCATCTTGGCTCTTTGCCTTTGGGTGGGATCTCTTGAGATTTGGTTTGAGATCACCAAGCATGCTTGAATTGTATATTATTGTTTTTCTCATTTTATTCACTAACCAAAAGCACAAAAATATGTCACTAACATCTTTTGTTTGTAGCTTGAGCAGTCACAAGGTCTAAAGCTTCTATGTGCATTGATATGGTCAAGAAAAGATGAAAGCAATCATGTAAATGGTTCCCAAAGCTCTCATCCATCAAATATGCCTCCCAAGTATCCCAATTCATCATTTTTATCAAAGCAAATCAAGGGGCTTGAGGCTTGTTTCCCAAGGAAACCCTAATTCACCTATTCATCAATTGTGCCTTGCTCATGAAGCAACCTCGGCCCATGGTCAAATACAATATAGGGAAGTTATTTAATTCATCATTTCATGCATATTTGAACTTATTTGAGTACCCTCAATCATCATTTCATCAGGATATGAGGTGTGGACTTGAGAAGTTGACCAGTCAATTCATCTGACTATTTTGAAATACACTGAGACCTAACGTTTTATGTATTAGTCAAATGAAGATGACCCCAAGAGAAAATATGTTCTTAAGAACCATATGAATAACTTTCATGTTCATAAAAATTTTATTTGAAGCTTGGAAGGTCATCATCCATTCCAATACATTATAGGTCATTATGATTGAAACCCTAATTTTGGGTCAACTTCCCAAGAACATAACTCATTCATTTTTCATGATTTTGAGGTGGGATCAAATGCATTGGAAAGCTTAAGATGTCTAATTAAAATGTTATGTTTAGAAAAATTACAAAATCTCAAAATAAATACATGTGATAATGCAAAACATTATAGGCCACTTTGGACCAAATGCATTGAAATGTGAAAAAGTCCAACTTCAAGTGCCATAACTTCTTCATCAAAAATCCAAATGATGCAAAATTTAAGTCCAAATTGATTGTCTTGAAAAGATCTATAACTTTCATGTTGAAGATTTTATCATTTGGAGCTTGCATCATTGAGACAGAAGGGCTTGAACATTAGCCAATTTTGGAAATTTCACATATGCATGTTTTGCACCCTACACTTCAAGCTCAATTTTCATTAATTTCCAAGGCCCAATTAGAGTTTTGATCAACATAGCATTTGTTCTTTATGCAGCAAGCTTTCCAACCATTACCCATAAGGTTGTGTTTTATGTTTGGAAGCATCATGTTCGAAGAGGGGAAAGATTAGGTGCATTTTTAGAAACTCATTAAAAATACATTGCATAAGTTTGTGACCTCATTTCTGCACGTCCATTTCATCTTAATTTGGTAATAGCTTGCAATTACAATCAGAATTGGGCCCTCCATGCGCCTGTACAGGCCCATGCATGGAGGCCCTCTTCTCCCATGCACACGATTTTGCTCATGCTTGCAGCTCCCTTCAACTATAAATACAAGGCCTTGGCTTCATAATTTCTCAACCTTAAGGCGCCCTACATGCTGTGCAACTGAAATCCCACCCTCACACCAAAGGAACTCTCTCTTTTCTCTCAAAATTTCAGATCTAGAATTCAGTTTCCTCGACTGTTTTCTTAGATCTAAAAGTTCCTAGACCTCTTCACCTTGATCCATAGAGCTTTCTGTTTGCAAAAGAATCCAAGGATCTTGATTCAATTCCTCACAATTCAAAGGTTTTCCCCAACTACATTTTGCTTCGAATCAGCTCATATATTGTTCCATTTGCTTTGTTATTGTGTGATCTAAAGTCCTCTGCATAGAGGCAACATTATTGTGCTTTCAATTTTTGAAAATCATTGAGTTCCAGTTGGACAACACAAAATTCAAGCTCTGATTCCTCTTGCTATGGAAGCCTAGAGCTGAATTGGTTGGTATAGGGGTGATGTACATCACCCCAGCTTTCATTTGGTACCTGGATCGTGGCTTTTCATGCATATTTATTTCTCTATAATTTTTGACCTTCACTGGAGCTGGCCGGAGAAGACGGTGGCACTGGCCACCGTCTGGTCTCCAGATTTAATCTGGACTGTTCATCCATTTTTCCAGATGCAATCACGTGTGTCCATTGTTATGACTTTTCATTTGGCATGGTGTGATACGTTTGACCCGCGTGTATGGTGAACACGCGCTTCTGAGCCGTGTGATGATCCACGTCAATTAATGAATCACCATCATCAGACGGCTCACGCTTTTTCTATTTTTCATTTTTCTGATTTTATTTTCTTTTATTTCTTTTATTTATTTTAATTCCATTTTATTTCTAAAATTCATATCTTCTTCATTATTGGTCCAAAAATTGTGGGACCAATTACATTATTTCTCTTTTAATTTCTAGTTTTTAAAAATGATTTTTAATATTTTTTATTTGATCATTTGCTATTTTTTTAGTAATTTTCTCTTTTTCTGGTCATTTTTAATTCATTTTAAATAGTTTTTGATATTCAAAAAATACAAAAATATTTTCTCAACCTCTTTGAATGATGATAGATTTATGAAAAATATTCTCATCAATTTATTAATTGATTTGAGATTTATTTGAGATTTTAGTTCAATTAGGTTATTTTTATGCATTTTTAATTGATTTAAAATAGTTTCTGACTTTTAAAAATGCTGAATTTTTTTTCAAACTTTGTTTGACCTTGTTGAACTTGGGATAATTCAATTGGACTTTTCAAAGTTGATTTGAAGTGAATTTGAAGTTTGACCTTTCTTTTATTATTTTAATTCAAGTTTTATATTAAATATTAAAAATGTCAAAAATATTTTGTTTATTTCTTGACTTCTAATCTTCATTTTGCTTTTGTTTTCTATTGTTTGACCTTGATCTTCTCTATCTTTGGTCATAGCTTGTTGATTATCTCATTCCATTTCATTTAATGCACTTTAATTCTTCTTCTTCTTCTTCTTCTTCTTTTCCTTTTGATCAATGAGTTAAAGATTGGTGGTTAGCATTGATACATGGAGGTTTAATCTTCCTTGATTCAAATCTAATTCATCTTGATCATGGATCAAGTGAATGGCTTTGCATTAAGGATAGATTGCTTCCTAAATCATGCAAAGAACCTAAATCAATACGAGATCATTTCTCATCTCCTTTTTGGCATGGCAAGCTGTAGGAGCTTGATTCACTAATCAAGACCTCTAACTTGTGTTGTTGCCTACATTATTATTGACCGGCCTCAGATTGTTGTGACTTCTACATAAGTCCAATTACGATTGCTTAACATAGCGCTAAATTTGCCTTATGGCACACTAACTACTAACACTAACCACTAACTATTAACATTTAATTCTTGCTCTTTACATTTATGCAACTTACTATTCTTGTACATATTATTCATTTGCTTTTCCCCCTTTGCTCATTTGAGTACATGTTTATGTTAATGCAATTTGCCTTTTGCTCACTTGAGCACATAATTATGTATATATTATTGTGCTTGTGTTTTGTTGTGATTGTTGTGGACCAAATGCAAAGAAATGGACAAGTGGACTTAGTTTCTAGGACATTCCCTATGCAAAATTGGAGTAAAAGGACCTTAATGTTGAACATGGATTAGAAGGACCAAACCTCTACACTCACTCTTGTCCATTCTTGATTTGCTTCATAAGACTCTTTGATGTGTGTGTGCTTTTGTGCTAGGGGATCCTATGAGAACTCAACTTGAAGAATCATTGCCATGTTCATCCAAAGTGAAAGATACAAGAGGCACTGGGGATCTTCTAAGAGCTTGTTTGATTATGTTGATTGCTTGAGCTTACAATTATTTTGCTTGCATATTCCAAAGGATGGGAGCTACTTGGATCATCAATATGATCTCAAGAGAGGAACTCCATTTGTGGTCTTGTTTCTTATCCCTCATCTCTTGTATGTTTAGGACTTTAGCCATTCTTCTTCTTCCCTCCACTCTAACCCAAGCCAAAACCTTTGTGCAAACATTTAACACTTGTTTTCAAACATTAGAAACCTAAGCCTTATGCTTTTGATTTTCAAACTTTCTTTTCATAACACTTATTTTGAATTGAATCTTTAAATCAACTTTGACCATATTTTGTAAATACTTTTCATTGGTAAATACCACTCATTCAAATACCTTTTTTGTGGTTTCAATGGTCACTCTCTTAATCAAAACTTTTTCATAACCTTTAGCTATTAGGTTTGAGTTATCCTTAAGGTAGATGTAATACTCACCTATATCCTTAGTGATGGACAATGAGTCTTCCATGCTTATTATAGGGTTAACCCCTCACTAGTATGTTGAAGCTATCCTCACATGGTGGATTTGTGGTTTTAGGTTGAGTTTTCTCCCTTGGATAACAAAAGACCTTAAGGCTTTTGGACCAATCAATTCACCAACTCATTTTGAGATTTTTACCCCGAACTATGAGGTTTTGGTCCTAATCTTTTTTAAGATGGTACGTAGGCAATGGGTTTATCCATCCAAACACAAAAATGTAAATAATTTGTATATTCTCTTCTCATCTCTTCAATCATGTTTGCACAAACAAATTTTCACAAAATACCAACCTTACAACAAATGTGAAAAGGGATCCCTAGGAGCACCTAGGATGTTTTGGGTGCTTAAAACCTTCCTATTGCATAACCAACCCCCTTACCCCGATCTCTGACATTTTTACTAGTTTTTGATTCGATAAAACTTTTAAGTTTTTGTTTGCTTTCTAACCATTCCTTTGGATAAATAGAAGTGAGGTGGCGACTCGACTTGTATGGTTTACCTTGGATTTAGTCAATATCTCTAATGGTAACGAATACCCCGCTACAGAAAAGTGGCGACTCTGCTGGGGATATTTGCCTAGTGGGTTTTGCCTACTTTTCATATTTGTTATATTGTATTGTATATTGTTTTGTGACATATTTTTTGTGCAATTTGGGATTACTGTATTGTATGTAATGATTGAATTGCCTGAATATTGATTCCTTGTATGCTTGGTGATCTTTGTGAGATGAGTTCTATACCCGAACTCGAGTGCACTTAAGATAGGAGAATGGCATAGTCTTGTTGACTTGTGTGGAGTTATTCCTTAGCAAGTTGACTTGCAAGCCCATTCACTTGGTGGAGGTCATGTTGGGATCAATAATGTCACACAAGTAGTTGTGGTTAGACATTACTCTTTCCAATATAGACCTTAGAAGCCAAGGACCTTAGTTTACCAAGCCCATCTTGGCCTATTCTTAGGATGTAGTGCGAAAGTCGTTCAAGTGTAAGATTTGATACGATTGTTACGCGATACTACACTCATAAGAGTCTCTCTTGAGAATATTTTTGGAATACGAGTAGTCGTTTATCCGATAATATCCGAAAGATGGGATGATGACTATGGGAACCTCTTGTAGAACATGTTTGGCAGGTTTAAACCCTAGTACACTCCCTTTAGGTGGTTCTTAACCGAGACTCCATGCTCGTGACTTGCAACAAACCCTTGATTCATGGTTGATCCGTTCTTGTATCCTTAATATCAATGGAACTTGGGTGTTGATAAGGTGTAAACCATAATCCAACAAAATGGATGATTGATATTAAGGATGACATGATCCATCCCATGACCTTTGTTTGGTGTGCCTTGCTTGATCCTTGAGTGTGATTGTTGCATCCATGCATTCATGCACCCATTTGCATCCATATCATCAACAATAAGAATTTTTCAAGGAACTTAAGAGGTCTATTTGCAAATTTTCAGACATGGAAAGACAAAGAAGGAATACAAAGAAGTATAATTTCAGACAACCCGACTTGAAAGAGCTAAGGAATTTGACATCCTATGTATTAGATCCCTTGGGTTTCAAGGCTCGTTTTGGGAAGCTTCTATCTGTTATGACTACTCAAGTGGATGAAGGATTGATGAGTGTATTGGTGCAGTTTGATGATCCCTTGTACCGTTGCTTCACATTTCCGGATTTTCAGCTTTTGCCCACACTTGAGGAGTATGCCTACCTTGTGGGTATACCTATTCTAGACCAGTTGATGTTCAGTGGCTTAGAGAGTGTTCCTACTTCTCAAGAGATAACTGATATGTTGCATATAAATGAATCTCTGGTTAGTGCTCATATGACTACCAAAGGTGGAATTCAAGGTCTCCCTTCTGAGTTCCTCATTGCTCAAGCTACTATGTATGGGAAGGCCATGAGTGAGGACGCCTTTGAGGCCATATTCGTACTTCTCATCTATGGGCTAGTGTTATTTCCCAACATCGACAAGTTTGTGGATGTGAACGCTATTAGGGTTTTCTCTACTCTTAATCCCGTTCCGACTCTGTTGGGTGACACTTACTTTTCTTTGCATATGAGGAATGCAAAGGGTGGTGGTACCATTGTGTGTTGTTTGCCTATGTTGTACAAGTGGTTTATTTCGCACTTGCCGCAGACGGTCGCCTTCAAGGAGAACAAAGGATGTCTACGGTGGTCCACGAGACTTATGTCTCTCACTAATGATGATATCTTTTGGTACAACCGTGTATATGATGGTGTGCAGATTATTGACTCTTGTGGTGAATTCTCCAATGTGCCTCTTCTTGGTACATGTGGTGGGATTAACTACAATCCTGTTTTGGAACGTCGTAAGCTTGGGTTCCCCCTTAAGGATAAACCCAATAACATTCTGTTAGAGGGTGTGTTCTTTCAGGAGGGTAAAGATCCCCAAGGCTTGAAGGGCAGGATGGTCCGCGCTTGGCGCAAGATCCATAGGAAAGGAAGAAAGGAGCTCGGTCCGAAGAACTGTATCGCTTTGGAACCCTACACCTCTTGGGTTAGGAGGAGAGCTTCCGAGTACCTCATGCCTTACGAGTATCCAAGATCTACACCTTTGGTTGTGGCTGGGCCTTTAACCTTCCCTGACCAAGGAGTAGAGGAGTTGAGAGACAAAGACCGTTCGCGTGCTTGGATCCGTGAACGAGAGGAGTTGCTTCAGCAGATCAGAGAGAAGGATTCTTTGATAGAGTTCCTTGAGCACCAGGTTATTGATGATCCTGATGATACATGGACTTCTTTACTGCCTCAGTCTTCCAAGTTTTGGAAGAGGAAGTACGATCGACTCGCCAAAGAGAAGGCAGACATGGAAGCAGCCTACGAGAGGGAGGTGAAGAGGCTTCGTGCATCTTATCTTCCAGTCTCCAGAGCTTTAGATGATTGTTTCTAGGGCTCCATAGGATGATCATTTTGCTTCTCTCTTGTATTGTATTTGGTTACCAATACTGTACTTCTTTGGTGTAAAAATATTTTCCAGATATTATTGATATGATATTTCCATATGTAATAAATGATTAATATTTTCAAAATTTGCAAATAAAACTCTAAAGTTCATCTAATAAATAAAAAATAAATCATATGCACAAGCATTGCATGCATCGTGTGCATAAGCAGGTTTTGCTCCAGGCTTCTTGTTCTATGGTCTAACTCTGTGTTCTTCATTTATTTTGAAGACAAGCTGACTCACCGGTACTACACCCGAGCCAACATTTCAAGACTAATGGATAATTTGGAACAAGAGAACCGTGAGCTTAAGGAGGAAGTAGCCAGATTGACTGCCCTGATGGAGTCATTCATGGCTGCCCATAGCCAATCTTCTCTGACACCTTCAACTCCTCCCCGGAGGACAGTCATCTCCGAGATTGTCTCTTCAACTGTGCCTGCGGCCAGCACACACTTTGCTCCAACAGCCATGCCAGCCGGGTTTCCGTGGGGGATGCCTCCCAACTTCATGCCTGAGGGTCATTCACCCACCTTTGCTTCTCTGCCGGCATCTAGCCCGGTCCTAGCTGTTCCTCCTCCTGTCGTGCATACTATGCCCAAAGTAGACGACACCATCTATCATTCTAAGCCGTCTGAGGGTCCAGATGTCTATGAAAAGATGGATGCTATGAACGACCAATTTCTTGAGCTCCGCAAGGAATTGAAGACTCTCAGAGGAAAAGACCAGTTCGGCAAGTCTGCTGCTGAACTCTGTTTGGTTCATAATGTGAAGATCCCTGTAAAGTTCAAAGTACCTGACTTTGAAAAGTACAAGGGAAATACTTGCCCTCTCAGCCACCTGGTCATGTATGCCAGGAAAATGTCGACTCAGACCGACAATGACCAACTGCTCATCCACTACTTTTAGGAGAGTTTGTCCGGTGCTGCCCTATGTTGGTATATGGGCTTGGACAGTGCGAACATCCGATCCTTCAACGACCTTGGCGAGGCCTTCGTCAAGCAATATAAGTACAACATGGATATGGTTCCCGATAGGGATCAATTGAGAGCCATGTCCCAGAAGGATAAGGAAACTTTCAAAGAATACGCCCAGAGGTGGCGAGAGATAGCATCACAGATTGTGCCCCCGCTGGAGGAGAAAGAAATGACCAAGATCTTTCTGAAGACCTTGAGTTCTTTTTATTACGAGCGGATGATTGCCAGCGCTCCTTCTGACTTCACCGAGATGGTGAATATGGGGATGCGTCTGGAAGAAGGAGTCAGGGAAGGGTGCCTGACCAGAGAAGAAGGCTCTTCTGCCAAACGGTATGGGACATTTGGAAAGAAGAAAGATGGCGAGGCACATGCTGTGACCTCCCATGTGAAACCTAGAAGACCCTCATTGAGGAGGAAGACCGTGCGTCCTGCCGGTAACCAGCACTAGGTGGCTCACATAGCACCTGTTTTCAGGGATAATCAGCAGTATCAGCATCACAATAATAATCAGCAACAACAACATCCACAATATCAACAACAACAGCACTGTCCTCAACAGCAGGCCTACCAGCCTCGAAACAGTAATCAAGCCAGTACAAGTTATGAGAGGAAGAGCGTCACCTTCGATCCTATTCCTATGACATATGCAGAATTCTATCCCTCTTTGATAGAGAGGAAGTTGATTACTCCACGAGACCCACCGGCTATACCTACCAATCTCCAGTGGTGGTATAAGCCCGAATTACATTGTGCTTATCATTCCGGTGCTCCCGGACATGACGTGGAAAACTGCTACCCACTGAAGACCAAGGTTCAAGACCTTGCGAGATGTGGTATTTTGTGTTTCGAGGACGTGGGTCCTAATGTAAAGAAGAAACCATTGCCCGAGCATGGGAAATCTGTCAACATGGTCCAGGGCTGTCCTGGTAAATACAAAGTCAAATATGTCAGCCATATTCGACAGTCTCTGGTCGAGATGCATAGATTGCTGTGTGAGTACAGTCATTACGAGCACGACTACGATA
Organism: Lathyrus oleraceus; assembly: GCF_024323335.1. Taxonomy (NCBI): domain Eukaryota; kingdom Viridiplantae; phylum Streptophyta; class Magnoliopsida; order Fabales; family Fabaceae; genus Lathyrus; species Lathyrus oleraceus. The sequence continues at coordinate 189,874,401 of NC_066579.1, read as the reverse complement.
AATGCCGAGTTTGCTCTGTCAATCAAAGAGGATGTCGCCAAGTGCGCAAAGATGTTCAAGAAATGCTGGATGAAGGAGTCATTGAGATACTTCAAAACAGAAATGTTGACGAAGATGCTGATGAAGTCAACGTAATTTCTCTGGTACTCTGGATCCCTGAGCCTGTTAACATCAAGTATGATGGAAGCAAGCGAAAGGCTTCTCCTTCTTTGATCATCAAACCAGCTGGCCCTGTGCCATACTCTTCTGAGAAGGCGGTTCCCTATCGCTATAATGTTGTGGCCTTAGAGGATGGGAAAGAGGTGCCCCTGCCCTCTACATCTGTTGTTAATATTGCCGATGTCAGCGGCCTGACCCGTAGCGGTCGTGTCTTCTCGGCTCCGCCGAAACCTCAAGCTGATGTTCGAAGGACTGATATTACTGATTATGCTGAACGCCCGATTGGGAATGCTGTGAATGCTCCGAATCCGACACTTGTTGCCAAACCTGCCTCTACGTTGAAAACTTCTATCTCTGTTGGCCCGAGTGGCAATGCGAAATAAGACTGTGATGAGATGCTAAGGCTCATCAAGAGAAGTGAGTACAACGTGGTAGATCAGCTTCTACAGACGCCATCCAAAATATATGTACTATCCTTACTGATGAATTCAGAACCACACCGAGAAGCTCTGTAGAAGGTGTTGGATGTGGCGTATGTGGATCATGACATCACAATAGAACAATTTGACACTATTGTTGCAAACATCACTGCTTGTAACAATTTAAGTTTTTGTGATGCTGATCTCCCCGAGGAGGGAAGAGACCACAACCTGGCACTACACATCTCCATGAGCTGCAAAGACGATGCCATGTCCAATGTGCTGGTGGACACCGGGTCATCATTAAATGTGTTGCCAAAATCCACTCTTGCAAAATTGTCATATCAGGGGCCACCCATGAGGCAGAGTGGCGTGGTAGTGAAAGCTTTTGATGGGTCCCGTAAAACTGTGATTGGAGAGGTTGATCTCCCAGTCAAAATTAGACCGAGTGATTTCCAGATCACCTTCCAGGTTATGGACGTTCACCTATCGTATAGCTGTCTCTTAGGCAGACCATGGATTCACGAGGCAGGCGCCGTGACATCCACCCTACACCAGAAACTGAAGTTTGTCAAAAACAAGAAGCTGGTGGTGGTAGGGGGAGAAAAGGCTCTCATGGTTAGCCATTTGTCTTCCTTCTCTTATATAGATGCTAAGGATGAAGTTGGAACGCCATTCCAAGCTTTATCTGTTGCTGAGCCTATTAAGAAGGGAACTTCTTCATTTGCGTCCTATAAAGATGCAAAGTTGGCCATTGAGCGTGGTACAACTGCTGGATTGGGGCAAATGATTAAGCTGGAAGATAACAAATCCCGGGCTGGCATAGGGTTTTCTTCCGGTGTCTTCAATAAGCAATGGCTGTTCAGGAGTGGTGGATTCATCCATACTGGTCAAGATGAAGAGGCTGCTGCCATTTTGGAAGAGGAGGCAGAGGATTCTGGCAACTTCGTCATCCCTGGAGGGATCTGCAATAATTGGGTCGCTGTTGATATTCCAACAGTTATCCATAAGTCAAAGTAATGTTCATTGTGTTAAAAAACCCTCCTCCCATGCCAAGGAGGAGTGATGACATTGTTGGCGCATAAATACAATGATATTTTCATTCAATAAATTCATGTTAAATGTTTGTTTTTCCAATTATTTTCCCTTTTTGCTTTTTGCATGAAATTGGTGATCACATAAAACCCTAAAAATAAAATAAAATCAATCTTTTCATCTGCATAATGATTTGCCTTGTTTGAATTCTAAAATCTCTTTTATATCCAAAATCATTATGCAGGTTGATCAAACCCATTGAACATAATGATCCAACACCATCTCCCAACTTTGAATTCCCTGTATTTGAGGCGGAAGAAGATGATGTTGAAGAGATTCCTGATGAGATTACTCTTCTGCTTGAGCACGAAGAGAAGATCATTCAGCCGCATCTTGAGAATCTGGAAACATTCAACTTGGGGTCTGAAGATTGTGTGCGAGAAGTGAAGATTGGGGCACTCCTGGAAGAATCTGTTAAGAAGGGGTTGATTGAGTTGTTACGAGAATATGTCGACGTCTTTGCCTGGTCGTATGAACACATGCCTGGTATGGATACAGATATCGTGCAACATTTCATGCCTTTGAAACCTGAGTGCGTGCCCGTGAAGCAGAAGCTCAGAAGAACTCATCTTGATATGGCAGTGAAGATTAAAGAAGTTCAGAAGCAAATTGATACGGGGTTTCTGGTGACTTCTACATATCCTCAATGGGTGGCCAATATTGTGCCTGTGCCTAAGAAAGATGGAAAAGTTCGAATGTGTGTAGACTATAGAGACTTGAATAAAGCTAGTCCGAAAGACGATTTCCCCTACCACATATTGATATGTTGGTAGATAATATAGCTAAATTCAATATCTTCTCGTTTATGGATGGATTTTCCGGATATAATCAGATCAAAATGGCACCCGAGGATATGGAGAAGACAACATTCATCACACCTCGGGGAACATTCTGTTATCGAGTGATGCCCTTCGGTTTGAAGAACGCCGGAGCCACGTATCAACGAGCTATGACTACCTTGTTTCATGATATGATGCACAAGGAGATCGAGGTATATGTTGATGATATGATTGTGAAGTCAAGAACGGAGGTTGAACATGTAGAGCACTTGTTGAAGCTTTTTCAGCGTTTGAGGAAGTATAAGCTTCGTCTGAATCCTAACAAGTGTACATTTGGAGTCCGTTCCGGCAAGTTATTGGGTTTCATTGTCAGTGAAAGAGGTATTGAGGTTGACCCTGCAAAGGTCAAAGCAATACAAGAGATGCCTGCGCCCAAAGCTGAGAAGCAAGTCCGAGGTTTTCTTGGCCGCTTGAATTATATTTCCAGATTCATATCCCACATGACTGCCACATGTGCGCCGATATTCAAGCTCCTTCGGAAAGATCAGTCACATGATTGGACCGAGGACTGCCAGAAGGCCTTTGACAGTATTAAAGAGTATTTGTCTGAGCCTCCGATTCTGTCTCCACCTGTGGAAGGGAGACCGTTGATTATGTATCTGACAGTTCTTGAAGATTCAATGGGTTGTGTCCTTGGTCAGCAAGACGAATCAGGAAAGAAAGAGTATGCCATCTACTACCCGAGTAAGAAGTTCACCGAGTGTGAGTCTGGATACTCAACGCTTGAGAAAACATGTTGTGCTTTGGCTTGGGCTGCTAAGCGCTTACGCCTGTATATGTTGAATCATACGACTTGGTTGATATCCAAAATGGATCCAATCAAGTATATCTTTGAGAAGCCTGCTTTAACTGGGAGGATTTCCCCTTGGCAGATGTTGCTGTCTGAGTATGATATTGAGTATCGAGCTCAGAAGGCCATAAAAGGTAGTATCTTGGCTGACCACTTGGCACATCAACCGATTGAGGACTATCAGTCAGTTCAGTATGACTTCCTAGATGAGGAGATTCTGTATTTGAAAATGAAAGATTGCGATGAGCCTACCCTCGATGAAGGACCAGAGCTTGGTTCCCGATGGAGCATGGTGTTTGATGGCGTTGTAAATCAATATGGAAATGGTATTGGGGCAGTGATTATTACTCCTCAGGGCACACATTTCCCTTTTACAACAAGGATAACTTTCAAATGCACGAATAATATGGCTGAGTATGAGGCCTGTATTATGGGATTGGAAGAATGTATTGATCTTAGGATCAAACATCTTGATGTTTATGGTGATTCGGCCCTTGTTATTAATCAGATTAAGGGTGATTGGGAGACGAATCAGCCTGGCCTCATCCCATATAGAGATTATGCGAGGAGGATTTTAACTTTCTTTACTAAGGTTGACTTCCATCATATTCCTCGAGATGAGAATTGGATGGCAGATGCGCTTGCTACGCTTGCTTCAATGATTGTGGTTAGACTGTGGAATGAAGTTCCCAATATCACCGTGATGCGCCTGGACAGACCAACTCATGTATTTGCAATAGAGGAGGTGCAAGACGACAAGCCATGGTATTATGATATCAAGTGTTTTCTTCAAAACCAGATTTACCCGCCTGGGGCATCTGTGAAAGATAGAAAGACTTTGAGGAGATTATCTGGCAGTTTCTACCTCAATGGTGATGTGCTTTATAAGAGGAACTTTGACATGGTTCTGCTCAGATGCGTGGATAGACACGAAGCAGACCTGTTAATGACTGAGGTCCATGAGGGTTCATTTGGTACTCATTCCAATGGACATGCCATGGCTAGAAAGATGTTGAGAGCAGGCTACTATTGACTGACAATGGAGTCTAACTGCTGCAAATATGTGAAGAAATGCCATAAGTGTCAAATTTATGCGGATAAGATTTATATTCCCCCGACACTTCTGAATGTGATTTCATCACCGTGGCCTTTCTCTATGTGGGGAATTGACATGATTGGCATGATAGAGCCAAAAGCGTCTAACGGTCACAGATTTATTCTCGTAGCAATTGATTACTTCACCAAATGGGTCGAAGCGACATCATATGCAAACGTGACCAGGCAAGTGGTTGTGAAGTTTATCAAGAATCAACTCATATGCCGTTATGGTGTGCCGGATAAGATCATTACTGATAATGGATCTAACTTGAACAACAAGATGATGAAAGAGCTGTGTAGCAAGTTCAAGATAACACATCATAATTCTCCTCCTTATAGACCCAAGATGAATGGGGTTGTTGAAGCTGCTAATAAGAATATCAAAAGGATTATCTAGAAGATGGTTGTTACGTACAAAGATTGGCATGAGATGCTGCCATTTGCTTTGCATGGGTATCGTACATCTGTCTGCACTTCAACAGGGGCAACCCCTTTCTCTCTTGTTTATGGCATGAAGGCTGTGCTCCCAGTAGAGGTGGAGATCCCATCAATCAGAGTCTTGATGGAAGCCAAGTTGACTGATGATGAATGGGTTCAGAGTCGTTATGACCAACTGAATTTGATAGAAGAGAAGAGATTAACTGCTATGTGCCATGGTCAGTTATATCAGCAAAGGATGAACAAGGCCTTTGATAAGAAGGTCAAGCCTCGTGTGTTCCGAGAAGGTGACCTTGTGCTCAATAAAGTTTTGTCTTTCGCGCCTGATTCCAGGGGGAAGTGGACTCCAAACTATAAAGGTCCATATGTTGTCAAGAGAGCCTTTTCAGGCGGTACTCTGATACTTATAACCATGGATGGGGAGGATTTCACTCGTCCTGTGAATTCAGATGCAGTCAAGAAATACTTTGCCTAAAAATAAAAATAGAATAGCTCGCTAAGTTGAAAAACCGAAAGGGCGGCTTAGGCAAAAATGAGCGTCTCGACGGATTGAAAACCCGAAAGGGCGATCCAGGCAAAGGTTAGAGACATATAAAAAATGAATATGTATCCCGCTAGATTGAATACCTCACCCTGGGGAAATCTAGGAAAAAATTAGGGATTTGGCAAGTAACTGCATCTTGACAAGACTTTGTTCTACAAACTGTCATCTATCAGAGATTCTCGCTCAGTCATCGTCAACTGAGGCTTCAAATACATCGAATTCAGAGTTGGTGGAGAAATAGTCATTATGTTCAAAGTAGCCCTTTTCCAATATATATCACCAATTTCAAGTTTGTAAAGATCTATGGAGTCTCGCTATTAGCAGACTACCATTCCATCAAATAAATTTGAGCCTTTATCCAATTATTTTGCACTTTTATTTGTTTCTATTCAACAAATGTTTTGCATGTTTTAATTGAGAAATATCGTTGTTTTAAACAAATAAATTTGTCATAACTTGCTTTTAAACAAAGTGAACATCCACAATGATGAAAAGATACTTGGGATGTCTTCAGTGCTCTCCCAAAGATGGTATGATTCCCAACAGGGTGAGACATTTGTTCATATTCCTGGCATGCTTGTATCCCCTTCCTTCAGAGCCTGTTTGTGGTTTCCTCCCGAGCAGAGTGGTCGATGAAGAAGTCTATCTTCCTTCAGCGGAGTAACGATCCTTCCTCCTCGGCGGATGTGATCTCTTTGGTGGTGCAGTATATGGTGATGACCTTGGAAGCTTCTAATTGGTGGTTGTTCCCCACAGAGATCCATCCCCCCCTTTGATAATTTCCCCAGAAAAGTTGATTCTACAGCGAATTTTATCTGTGCGATGATCCTGTCCCCAGCTAGAATGACTGATGTTCGTTCCCCTGCAGAGGTCTTTGTTTCCTGGTATCTCTTTCCCCCATCAGATTGGATGTTCTCCACTGGGCCTGGCTTTCTCTCTTGAGATGTAGTACCGGATGTTTGTTCATTGATTCTTGGACCTGTTTGTGTTATGAAATTCTGGTATCAGATATGAGATGTCGAAGGTAATGTCATGACACTAATATCTGAGTTATGCAAACAAGATAAAGATAAAGAATAGTAATGCAAGAGACACAAGCAATTGTTAACCTAGTTCGGTCCAACTCACCTACATCTGGGGGCTACCAAGCCAGGAAGGAAATCCACTAAAATAGAATCAATTCAAAGACTCTCCGTACACTTCAACAAGTTACAGTCTTTCTCACCTAATCTCTATAGGAGAATAGCCATCCAAGGCGCAGCGGAATTTAAAAATTTCTCCATTTAGTGATCCTTACGAATGGGCATGATCAGTGATAGAATCGTTACCTCTTGTGGCGATTTAAACCTTTGGTGCAGATCTCTGATAATGATCAAAACCTTTGATACAGATCCACGGGGCGATCACGAACGTTGAACAATGACAACGTCTCTACTCAGTCCACACGAACGGATTCCTTCAATCGCAGTGCTAGCTGTTATGAATGAAGGCTTTGAGTGAGAGAAAGAGGGAAACAAAATTCCAAGTCTCTACTTGAATTTCTGTCTGAGTGGATTGGAGTGACAATGCTTCTACCCAAGGGGTTCTCTATTTATAGAACCACTTGTGTGGGCTTCAAGCTAAAAATCCCACTTAAGTGTATTTTGGCCCATATCTTATAATATGCCCAAAACCACTTAAGTATTTGTTACCTTACCATATTTCGTCTCCCACTTAAGTGCACCGTACCTTACGGTGTTCCTTAGTTACTCTATCTCTCATCAATCCGTCCTTTGTGTGTGACCCTATAGGTTTTCGCGGCGTTGGCAATTATATTAAATCACGCATTTAACATAATAAACAGTGAGCGGTATCTAGCAACACATCACTGCTACCCAAGTCACAAAAATGTCATGTGATCTGACAAAACCTCCTGTGATAATAATTATGTGTATAATTACCCCTTTGCCCCTATGTCTATATTGAACACAAGGTATAGACCGTGTCACCCTTGTCCAGTTCAATATTGGGCCCATAGACATTTATCCTGTTACGCAGGATTGACAAATTCCATCTAGGACACTCATGTCCCTCAGCATGCTTCGTGGAGTACCCATCAATTGTCTTTATGGTTATCCAGTTACGGACAACGTTGGATCAGCAATAAAGCACTCAACTCTACATCTAGGATCCATAGTGGTTTCAGGTCGAAGAGTGGTATACACTATTATCACCATGAGAATAACTTATGACACTTTGCATAACTTTCTATATAGTATTCTCATAGCGGGTCAATCCGGTATAAATATTACTCCTAATATTCATACATATGTTTAAGACTTGATAACTCTTTATCCATGATCCATGAGATGTGATCATTAGTCTACAAACATAATAGTCTTAATGCTTTAATGTTATCCCACTTCACATTAAAGCTCGACTACGGATACTTTAAGAATAGTGCCCTTATGCTTAATGTGTTCTCATGATTAAGTCACACTTAATACATTAAACGGACTATCTATTCTAGGGACTTTATTAATCAACCATAATAAAGAAAATGCCTTTTATTATTAATAAATAATTCGATACAAGTACCAAAAGTATTGGCCTCTAGGGCTTACACCAACAATCTCCCACTAGCACTAGAGCCAATCAGGCATACCCCGTATGACCATTGATCTAGTGTGGCCATCATGCTTCTGCTGCGCAAGAGGCTTTATCAGTGGGTCAACTATATTGTCAAGTGTAGGTACTTTACATATTTTCGCACAACGCCTAAGTATGTGTTTGGATCGTTGGTGAGATCTAGGCTCCTTAGCTTGTGCGATAACACCATTGTTATCATAATAGAGACCAATGAGATCCACAATGCTAAGGACTATGCCAAGTTTATTGATCCAAACAGCTTCCTTTGTTGCACTTAAGGCAGCAATATACTCGGCCTCAGTTGTAGAATCAACAACTGCATCTTGCGTTGAACTTTTCAAGCTCACAGTGCCACCATTTAAGCAAAACACATAACCAGATTGGAATCATTCATATTAAAGCGTCTCAGCACTTTGTCTATGTACTCTGACTTAGGCCAAGCAGTTTTGTGATCTATCTCTATAGATTCTGATTCCTAATATATAGGCTGCTTCACTTAGGTCCTTCATAGTAAAGCATTTCCCCAACCAAGACTTTACTTGTTGCAGGGTAGGGATATCGATTCCAATGAGTAATATGTCACCTACATATAATACCAGGAATACGATCATGCTCCCACTAACCTTCTTGTAGACACAAGGCTCATCTTCGTTCTTGATGAATCCATACAGTTTAACTGTTTCATCAAAACGAAGATTCCATGAGTAGGTCACAGGCTCATCTTGATCCATGAGTAATACATCACCTAGATCAGATATCCATATATCTCAAGTAGGTGACGTATCCTGCCTGACCTATGCTGGTCTTGTTCTACTTGAGCAGGTTGCTCTTACACAACTACTTGTGTTTCCTGCTCTAATTCCTCCATAGGTGTATCGATACTTTGTGATTCTTGAATTTCTTCAAGTTCTACTTTCCTCCCACTGATTCCTTTGGAAATAAAATCATTTTCTAGGAAAACTCCAGTTCGAGCGACAAACACTTTGCCCTCAGAAGGATTGTAGAAGTAATATCCTCTTGTTTCTTTAGGATATCCCACAAATAAGCATTTGTCAGATTTGGGCTCAAGCTTAGTTGAAATTTGTCGTTTCACATAAACTTCGCAACCCCAAATCTTCATGTAAGACATATGTGGTTTCTCACCACTCCATATCTCATATGGTGTCTTATCAACCTTTTTGGATGGAACACGGTTAAGTGTGTAAGTTGCGGTCAACAACGCACGTCCCCAAAAGAAGTTTGGAAGATCGGTGTGACTCATCATGGATCGGACCATGTCCAACAAGGTTCGATTTCTTCTCTCAGATACACCCTTCCATTGGGATGTTCCAGGAGGAGTAAGTTGGGATAGGATCCCACACTCTTTCAGATGGTCATCAAACTCTAGGATTAAATACTCATCACTTCGATCTGATCGAAGAGTTTTAATATTCTTACCTAGTTGGTTTTAACTCGTTAGGTTTCACCCTTTTTTGTATTAATGTTATTAATAGGCATTTCAAGATCAAGGACATATAGTCCATTGTTCATTTGTGCAGTAGCATAGAATATATCATTCAAATAAATTGAGCAACAATTATTCTTTATTATAAATGAAAAACCAAACTTGTCCAAACAAGCAATGGAAATAATATTCCTGCTAATTGCAGGTACATAATAACAGTTCTCTAACTGAATTATTAAACCACTAGGTAAAGTCAATACAAAAGTTCCTACGGCTAAAGCAGCAACCTTTGCTCCATAGCCAACTCGTAGGTCGACTTCACCTTTTGCCAAATCTCTACTCCTTTTTAGTTCCTGCACATTTGTACAAATGTGAGAATTGCATCCAGTATCTAATACCCATGATGCAGAAGTAGATAAATTAATAACAAAAATACCTGAAGTTGAAGTCTCTACTCCATTCTTCTTATCTTCCAGGTACTTTGGGCAGTTCCTCTTCCAGTGTCTGGTCTTACCGCAATGGAAGCAGGTGCCTTCTTTTGCTATGCCTCCACTAGGCTTCAAAGCAGCAGTGGGTTTGGGATTGGCAACTTCCTTGCCCTTCCCCTTATCACTCTGCTTAGTGGGCCTTTTGTTCTGTCTCCTTCCATTTCCGATCATCAGAATGGACTTCCCTTTTGACTTCAGATTCTGCTCGGCAATTCTTAACATGGCGAGCAGTTCAGGAAGAGATTTGTCCATATCAATCATATTGAAATTTAGGACAAATTGACTGAAACTATCTGGCAACGATTGCAAGATCAAATCAGTTGCAAGTTCCTTTTCGAGGGGAAAACCCAATCTCTCAAGGTTTTCCACATACCCAATCATCTTGAGTACATGGGGACCTACAGGGGCTCCCTCAGCTAACTTGCTTTGAAAAAGGGCTTTTGAAACTTCAAACCTCTCATGCCTTGCTTGCTCTTGATAGAGCAACTTCAGGTGATTGATCATATCGAACGCTGGCATGTTCTCATGTTGCTTTTGCAATTCTGAGTTCATGGTAGCCAGCATGAGACAAGCAGTTTCATTGGCATCATCGACATGCTTCTTATAAGCATCTCTTTCTGCCTTAGGTGCAGAACTAGGAGGTTCCTCTTCAGGAATAGGTGTCTCCAAGACATCCAAGACATACAACTTTTTATCATGTTTGAGGACAATCCTCAGGTTTCGGTGCCAATCCAGAAAATTTGTCCTAGACAATTTTTCCTTATCAAGGATTGATCGCAGGATGTTGTTAGAGGTGTTTGCTGTCATGGTAATCTACATAAGGATTAATGAAAATATAAGTATCATTGACATATTCAATTAGGCCTTTAATTAAATATGCTCCCACTATTTTATTCAAAACAAATGACCCTCATCATTTGATTCGGAAAATCCCGTTGGAAGATTTTCTAGTGGGTCGAGATCCATATTTCACTTCGTTCTAAGTCCGCGTAGGCGGATTACACAAAACTAGGTTATTTATGTAGGAACTCCTTCCAATTGTATCTCATACAACTCTCGAAAATTTCAATTGGGTGAATAACTCCTTATTCCAATCCATCATATGGATTATTCCCAACTCTTGCTTCTAAACATATATAAGAAAATTATAATCAAGTTTGACTCATCGTTTTAGCAGTTGGATATTACAATTATCCCATCGCACCTTAACTAATACAAAACATGCACCTCGCGTAGGCGAAACCTACATTATTCGATACCAGTCTTGATGAGTGCTAAAACTTGGAAAGCAAACATATATAATATTCTCATAATTTGTTTAGTTAAGTTTGACCCATTGTTTTAACAGTTGGATATTACAATTATCCCATCGCACCTTACTAATATATAGATCATGCACCTCGCGTAGGCGAAACCTACATTATCCATTACTAGTCTTGATGAGTGTTAAAACTTGGAAAGCATAAACTTAATATTTAATTTTGAGGGAATTGCAATTTTCTGATCTCACCGGCTTGTTTATCATATAAACCGTCTCTCACATGCATTAACATACATTCACATGCATCAACATACATACAAATAAAATGAAACAGTTATGGCCCCTAGCGCAATTGTTCTCCCAAGCCAATGAGAGAACCTAAGCTAACCTACAATGATCTAAGCTTCTCCAAGCAAGATCTTCAAGGTTGTCCTCCTTTGGAACTGACTTCTTTGCTTTCTTCATATCATTACATTACATAAAAGAAACTCGTTTTACATACGAGGGAGTGAGATGAGAAAAGAAGTTACATTTGGGAGATTAAGAGAGAGGCACGACACGCAGGTCGTATTTTAAAATCCAAAGCAGAATAAAGGAAAACTAAGGCCATAACCGATCACCACAAGACAATAATAAACACTTTATTATTATTATTAATTCCTTTAATTAATTAAAATCAAATTAAATTTTGACGACCGATCACACTACGCAGAGTTAGCCGGGGGTCCGCTGCCCGGACAGCGGGAACGGGTGTTCCGCTGCCCGGTCAGCGGACAGGGGTCAAGGGGGCAGCGCCCCTGCTCGAAAATTTTAATGAACAATTCATTTAAAGTTGACGTCGTTTTTCGTATCAACACTTGATACTTCAAAGCACTTTTTCTAGCCGAACGGGTGAATTTTTCCTTGCGTTAACCGGTTAACACTGTTTGAAAACTTTTAGAAAATTCTTTTCTGCCTTGCATTAACCGGTTAACCATATGCGTTAACCGGTTAACACTGTTGAAAAATTTCTTGGAAAACTGTTTTCCGCCTTGCGTTAACCGGTTAACCAAATACGTTAACCGGTTAACACTGTTTGAAAATTAAAAAAAAATTATTTCGTATTGCATTAACCGGTTAACCATACGCGTTAACCGGTTAACACTGTTCGGAAAAGTGTTTAGAACGCACAACTCTTGTGCAGTCAAACCCCAATCGCATAACTCTCTGACAACACAACCCTTGTGTCGTCACTAACCCTGATGCACCAATTTCAGACCGTCAAACACATCTCGATTGTTAATTCAGTATGATTGATCAACACGTCATTGCTTCACCATACTAATGTCGGATCAAGAAGCAAACGACCATTGATCACGCAAAGGAAAACAATCATTGAGGGTTTGAATGAACGAAACGAGAACACTATATCATATATAATGTATTTTGCATCAGGATTACATATATCACATATATGTAACTTGATCGATCTCAATTTAACCTTTGATTCATTCTGTCTTTAATCATATTATTACAGAACAAAAACAGTTATCAGATTCATGGTTTCGTAACCAGGCTCTGATACCACTGTAGGAGAATAGCCATCCAAGGCGCAGCGGAATTTAAAAATTTCTCCATTTAGTGATCCTTACGAATGGGCATGATCAGTGATAGAATCGTTACCTCTTGTGGCGATTCAAACCTTTGGTGCAGATCTCTGATAATGATTAAAACCTTTGATACAGATCCACGGGGCGATCACGAACGTTGAACGATGACAACGTCTCTACTCAGCCCATACGAACGGATTCCTTCAATCGCAGTGCTAGCTGTTATGAATGAAGGCTTTGAGTGAGAGAAAGAGGGAAACAAAATTCCAAGTCTCTACTTGAATTTCTGTCTGAGTGGATTGGAGTGACAATGCTTCTACCCAAGGGGTTCTCTATTTATAGAACCACTTGTGTGGGCTTCAAGCTAAAAATCCCACTTAAGTGTATTTTGGCCCATATCTTATAATATGCCCAAAACCACTTAAGTATTTGTTACCTTACCATATTTCGTCTCCCACTTAAGTGCACCGTACCTTACGGTGTTCCTTAGTTACTCTATCTCTCATCAATCCGTCCTTTGTGTGTGACCCTATAGGTTTTCGCGGCGTTGGCAATTATATTAAATCACGCATTTAACATAATAAACAGTGAGCGGTATCTAGCAACACATCACTGCTACCCAAGTCACGAAAATGTCATGTGATCTGACAAAACCTCATGTGATAATAATTATGTGTATAATTACCCCTTTGCCCTTATGTCTATATTGAGCACAAGGTATAGACCGTGTCACCCTTGTCCAGTTCAATATTGGGCCCATAGACATTTATCCTGTTACGCAGGATTGGCAAATTCCACCTAGGACACTCATGTCCCTCAGCATGCTTCGTGGAGTACCCATCAACTGTCTTTATGGTTATCCAGTTACGGACAACGTTGGATCAGCAATAAAGCACTCGACTCTACATCTAGGATCCATAGTGGTTTCAGGTCGAAGAGTGGTATACACTATTATCACCATGAGAATAACTTATGACACTTTGCATAACTTTCTATATAGTATTCTCATAGCGGGTCAATCCGGTATAAATATTACTCCTAATATTCATACCTATGTTTAAGACTTGATAACTCTTTATCCATGATCCATGAGATGTGATCATCAGTCTACAAACATAATAGTCTTAATGCTTTAATGTTATCCCACTTCACATTAAAGCTCGACTACGGATACTTTAAGAATAGTGCCCTTATGTTTAATGTGTTCTCATGATTAAGTCACACTTAATACATTAAACGGACTATCTATTCTAGGGACTTTATTAATCAACCATAATAAAGAAAATGCCTTTTATTATTAATAAATAATTCGATACAAGTACCAAAAGTATTGGCCTCTAGGGCTTACACCAACAATCTCTACCCGTGCAATTTCTACCTAAGCACTCTTAGATATGAGAACCCACTCACTTCCCTTACAATCACACACCCGTGATTTTAAACAACAATCCCTTGTGAAAAGAAAATACTTTTCAATTACAAACTCTTGATTTTACTTCACAGTTTCAATCAAGAAGACACATTCTTGATCTTGCTTCAAAGCTTTGATCAAGAAGACACACACTTGATCTTGCTTCATAGCTTTGATCAAGTAGACACAAACTCTTGCTTAACAGCTTTAGAGTGACAAATTACAACCACAAATCAGTCCAATTCAATCATCAATGGATGACTTGAATGACCTACAAGTCTTACGACTAAATAAACACAAACCCTAGCTCTCTCTTTGTATTTCGCTCAGTCTTGGTTGTGTGTTCAAACAGGTTTTCTAAGTCCCTTTTTATAGAAGCATCCAGCTGGGCTTGGACATCTTGAAAACCCTAAATCTATTTTCCAATCAAATCTTTTTATAACAGCTGTTTAGATCTCCTTGGAAAATAAGTAAATCTGGTTGTAATCCATGATTGAATGCGCCAGCTAGCCATATCTTCAATCATACAAAGATTGCCATTAATTGTGCAATCATAAAACACCAGACATTCATACTGAATGTTCTGTGTACAGGATGTCATGACATCGGGTCTGACATCCTGGAAAAATCCTGCATAGTCCAATTTCCTTTTATAGCAGGTACAGCCATATCAGATACCATGACATTGTGTATGTCATCTGAATTAATCCTGCATGAACATGTCTTCCATTTAAGCTCTAGCAGGTACAACCAATATCAGAAGCCTTGTCATTGTATGTGGCATTCTGAAACAATCCTGCTTGCACATGTTCTTGAATTCCAGCAGGTACATAGGATATCTCATGTTAAGACATCACACATGACATCTTGTGAACACTCTTTGTTTTACCAAAATTGCTGCCAACACTTAGAATCAACAAACTCCCCCTTTGGCAAATTTGGGCTAAAACATATATATCAGTCCTTTTTGTTCACAAGGTAAACTATCAGCAGTTAAACAACTTAACAGTAGTTTAATCAGCAGCAGAAGCAAAACAATTACTAGCTATGGCTACTAGTATTACACACATGCACAAGGGTACTTCTCCTCCCCCTAAATCTGTGCAACAAACAACAGACTTACTAGTTATGGATGCAACTAGTAAGACACACAAATGCACAATGCACCAGGGTACTTCTTCTCCCCCTAAATTTGTGCATTCATAACAGCTACTGATCTCCAGTACCTGTACCAGCTAGAATGTCATACTGACATCTGCTTTAACATCAACACCTGTGCACCATATCAGACATCCTGTTTGACATCTGTAAACAGACAAACATACTGTTGTAGCACCTGTGCACCTCTTTCAATAATAGCTGTCCTCCAGTCCAGCCACATACAACTTCCATAACTTCCATAACAACACTTCTCCCCCTTTTTAGTCAAAATTGACCAAAGGTGACCAATGAGACAAAATAAATGTCTATTAGCCTAGCAGAGAATGTTAGATCAGATGTTATAACATTAAGCATGTTAAAACAAAATATTCAGGAAGTACACACCATCATTATACACAGCTGTGACAGCTGAGACAATGAACAAATCCAAGGAACTCTTTAAGAGCCCTAAATATTACATAACAGGCATCACTAAGGACTGCCACAAAAAACATAATAAAAAACAATCAAGACAACAACCTTCCAAACAGCAACCCAGCTTCCACCACACCTCCAATGATTTAGAAGGACCTACAGCAGCAGCCTTCTTACCTGTTTTAGCTGTCATCAAATCAACCACAGACTTGCCTTTCCCGGTCTTCATTTTCTTTGTAACACTTGGTTTTAAATGATGAACCAAAGTGTCATTACCCACTCATTAATTGCTATAAATTCTCATGGACACAAGTTCCCAATTTCCCTCTTAAACATTCAAATTGATTAGCATCCAAAGCCTTTGTAAATATGTCAGCTAATTGCATTTCAGTTGTAACATGCTCCAGTTCTATGATTTTCTCTTCCACAAGTTCTCTCATGAAGTGATGACAAATGTCAATGTGCTTTGTCCTGCTGTGCTGAACAGGATTTTTGGAAAGAGTTGTAGCACTCAGGTTGTCACAGTACACTGTCCTGACATCTTATGTGACATTGTGTTCAATCACCATTAGTTTCAACCAACCCTGTTGAGAACAGCTACTTCCAGCTGCTATGTATTCCTCTTGATATATAGCACAAACACCATTTTCATCTTTGAATACTTTCGAATGTGTAGGAGCAGGAGTCCTTGCACTCTTCATGCTAATCTTCTTAACATTGTTCTTGGCACATTTGCTTTGAGATAGAAAAATAGACTCTTCTATCTGCTTGACTTGTAGCCCAAGTCCAACAAAGCTCTTCTCAATCTTAGACTACATTTGTCTAACAACATGTTCTACCATTTTATCTGACCTCCCATCATACCCAATATTATCCACATCTATTTGAGTCACCATGAGCTTTTCTCTTTTATTTTTCACAGATAGGATCTTGTCAATACCCCCCCTCTTGTAACCATTATTAGTGAGGAACACTATGAGTCTCTCATACCAAGCCCTAGGAGCTTGCTTCAAACCATATAGGGTTTTCTTCAATCTGTACACATGCCTTCTAGACTGTTCAACATATACTTCCTCTTTAAAGTAGTCATTTGAGATCACTTCCCTTGATCTAGTTGTGACCCTTTTACTTGGATCTCTTTGAATGAGATCTTTGGGATGATCCTTCTAAACTCTGATGGAGGGTCCCTTGTTGACTTTGTCAGGTTTAGCTTGAGGAGGTTCATTCACCTTGTCCGAGAGATCAGCTGGGGGATCATTCAGAGATGTCTTAACATCGTCTGAGACATCAGTCTGTTGGTCATCAACCACACCATTAATAGATTCCATCATTATTTTGATTATGGAATTAAGGACTCTATATGCTCTGCTGTAGCCCAGAAATAATCTTTTGGGATCCATCTTCCTTCTTTGTTCACTTCTAATTTTGATAACTTGACTTTCCTTTTCTCCTTGAAGTTTTAGACAAAGATCTTTGAAGACTTCAAACACATCAGATTTGTTTCTTATAAAGTTGATCCAAGTGTATCTGGAGAAGTCATCCACCACTACATATGCAAACTTCTTCCCACCAAGGCTTTCCACCTGCATGGGTCCCATCACCTCCATATGGAGGAGTTCCAAACCTTTGGAAGTGGTGTCATGTCTGAGTTTCTGGTGTGACATCCTTGTCTGACATTTCCCACAGACTTTTCTTTCATCAATCTTCAAGTTGGGAATTCCTCTAACAACTTCGACAGATATAATCATCTTCATACCTTTAAGATGCATATGGCTCAATCTTTGATGTCATGTCTTCACTCCTTCTTCTTTGACTAAGGTACCCTTTGAAGAACAACCAATTTGAGAACTCCACATGTAACAATTATCTTTGGTCCTGACTCCTTTCATGATCACTTCACTTTCTTTGTTAGTAATCAGACATTCAGTTTTAGTGAAGTTAACATTTAGACCTTGGTCACATAGTTTACTGATGCTTATTAGATTTGCAGTCAACCCCTTAACAAGTAGGACCTTGTCAAGTTCAGGAACTCCAAGACAATCAAGCTTGCCTATCCCCTTGATTTCACCTTTTTCTCCATCACCAAAGGTTACATAGCTTATGGCATGAGGATTAAGATCAATTATCAGGCCTATGTTTCCAGTCATGTGTCTGGAACAACCACTATCAAAATACCACTCTTCTTTGGCTGAGACTCTGAGGGGAATGTGAGCTATTAGACTTGTAACATTAGTCTTAGGAACCCATTGCTTCTTGTTGACAGACCTGTGCTGTTTGGGTCTGGGTTGATAATGAGTATGATGATGAACATGGCTAGGATAACCATACAACTTATAGTAGAAGGGCTTCAGGTGACCAAATTTCCCACAGTAATGTGTAACACCTCAAAACTTTCCCTTCTCTCTTGGGACTAGCTTAGCATATTGCATTTCATTTTTTAGGACATTAGGCATTACATCTTTGCATATCATGTGGAAGCAATAAGCAAGTCATCCTCTTAAGTCTTGCTCAGAAGATAAAGAGGTTAAAAGATGCAAGCCTGAGGGTCTCATGAATTGATCACTAATCATATGGGGTTTGTGCTTCAATCAGGGTTTCTTGTTTCCTTAAGGAGGTTGAGTATTATCTTGGTTGAAGTGGTACACCATCATCACCAAGAGGTTCATTGTGCCTGATCAGATTCCTTGGGATTAGGGTTTTGACCTCTGGTCAACCCTAATCAGTTGCATTATGCCAATCAGGGTTTTTCAAGGAGATGAGGTCTTTTATGAGATGGAGATCATCATATGATTTTGTTGAGCTTGTATAAGCTAGGGTTTCATTTTGGAGTCATTTCATCAAGAGATTGAGGCTCAAAATCATCTGTGCATGGCCAAGTCATCTATCAACTGCAAAAGTCAACCACAAGTCAACTGTTGGATTTGGAGGTGGGAAGTGATTAGAAATACATCATTCATGTTCAAAAAAGTCTCATTTGACATTTCAAACATCAACTTTGAAGAAAATAAAGTCAAGACAAAACTTTCCAAAAATAGAAAGTGACTTGTAATTTGAAATTGCCAAAAATGGAAAGGTTTTCAACTTAATATTACATCATCAAGAAAGCTTCAAATGAAATTTTGTTGAACATGAAAGTTGTATATATTTCTTTCCCATTTCCAAAAAGTCCAAGATCATCAATTTCTCATGTGTGGTTAAGGAGATATGGATCAAACTTGGCCAAGTGAACATGGAACTTCAAATGGGCATAACTTTCAAACCAAAAGTCCAATTTGGGTGGCTCTTTTTTCACATTGGTCCTTGTAACATGTATTTTCCAAGCATACAATCATTTGGCATGAAATCTCATTTGCATGGCATTGGTTCAATCATGAAGATTTTGGTAAAAAATTGCATAAACACATTTTGGTGTAACATGTGCATACCAAAACCATTCCAAACCTTGCATGAGAAGTTCTTAAGTGGAATTTGACCAAGGGAGTGCACTGTTCACGTGGCTAGCTTGCATGGGAGGTGCATGAAGTGGAAAATTGATTTTTTGCATTCACACCACAAAGTGACTAATCCTATTAGCATTTGCTTAAACCTCTTCCTAATCATGATTAACTTGGACTATAAATGCTTAATCATAACAGAATTCATCACAATTCCCAATCCTAGATCTAGAATTCTCAAAATCTCAAAATTCTCTCTCACTTTTTTCTCCAAATTTCTTCAATCACTTGCATTTTTCTTTGATTCATTCATGATCCTGAGCTATTACTGAGCATTTTTGCACGTGGAAACGGAGGAATTTGTTGCTATTTTGTTCGTGTTCAAAGTGTGGAGCTTCCATGGAAAGTGAGGATTGAGCAAGATTCAAGAGCATTTGAGCCTCGTATTCATCATCATTCATCTTAAGGAGTGTATTGGAGGAGATCTAAGGCATCAAGAGCATTGGAAACGTGCGATTACAAGTGCTGCTCATCAAGAGGTCACTTTTTCGACCTCCTTATTTCTCCAAATTGTTGTTATAGTCTTGTAGATCTCTTAATGGTGATGAATCTGCACTTTGAATCGAGCAATTTGATGCCATATCCATGAAGTTACATGCAATTAAAGTTTCACACATGATTTTTGATTCCTTCGATCCATGCATGTTTTGATGTTTCTAGATGAAATGATTGTTGATTATTGTTGTATGATGAGTGATGGATTGAATGATATGCTCATTGATAAGTTCTGGAACGTTTGAGGAATTCTGGAAAAATTGGATGAACACATTCATCGTGTTCTTCATGCTTCATCACGTTTCCAGGTTACATGCGCTTTTTCCTGCGGAACGCATAGCGCTTCCTGCGGAATTTCCTGCGAGTTCATCAGCATTTCCTGCGAATTTTTTGAATGTGATACGCGCGCGCTTAGGGTTTGGCTTGCCAATACGTCGTCGTTTCATTCAGCGCATGCTTATTTGAAATGCTACATGCTTCGATCCATGGCTTCAACATTTCTTCATATGTCTCATTTATTTTCCTCCTATTCCATGCTTGCTCTTCATTCATTTTTTTTCATTTTTTCCTCAACTTCCAAAATTCATAACTAATTGAGTTTTGATCCAAAAAATACCAGGATTTTTGCATTGTGTCATATATTCTCTCTAGTTTTTTATCATCATTTTTTCATAAATTGTGCATGGCTGGAAAATAATTGGTGCTAGGGTTTGTGTACATGTGTCATATCTTGACCTTGCCTTGCTTCTTCATTTGTGAAATGCTCATTTTTCATCCAATGCTCATGAAATTTTACATGTTGAAACTAGACATCTTGCTGGACATTTTGGTGTTGAGTTTGCATTTTTATCAATTGCCATTGCTGATTTATGATTTTTCTAAGGGAGGTGTGACAATGTATGTCACACCTTGTGATGTCCAACTTGATCAATTTATTTTCCATGCCAAATGAATTCCAAATACCTTGATTTTTTGTATGATGCTTTATATGAATGTTGTGATTGCTCATGAGTTTTGTTGGAATTTTTGGATTGATTTCTGATTTGATTGAGATTTTTCTTTCTGGATGATCACATGTGAGCTTTTGAATTGCCTTGATTTCCATTTGTTTGTGAAATGCTTGTGCTTTATCCTATGAATGTGAAATTTTGCACACTATTTCTAGGCATGTTGAATGTTGTTTTGGCTTTGGTTTGAGGTTTTTACCATGTTTCATTTCTGTTTTAGGCCTATGCTAAGTTGGTGTGACATTTGGTGTCACACATGTGCTTGTTTGTGCTTGCCTTGACTTATGAAATTTGATTACCATGCCTAATATAGTCCAAATGCTCTAATTTTTTGTGTGATGATCATGTTGTATGTTCTGTTTACTCATGAATTTGTCCAAGATTAATTGAAGCATTTTTGATTTAATGTGCATTTGTTCATTTGGATGTCACAATGTGATCACAACTTGCATACCTTGCCATATTTGGTTCATGAAATGGATTTGGTAATTGATATTGATGTGGGACTTTTTGTATTGTGTTCTTAATTGAATGAAGTTGATTCGTGTTAAATTTAATGTTCTGTTTTGGATTTTTTCTCTATCTTTGACCCTAGGCCTTGACCTAGTGGTTTGCCTCTCATGTTTGAGCTTTGATTTCAGGTTGAGCACTCAAGTCCCATAGTTCATGATGCAACTTCACTTGAGCATTTGATGCTTGCTTTTGACTAACTTTGTGTGTTTTGTAGGGTTGTTAACTCATTTGAGTTTGACTTGTTGGCTTATGCCTTTGCTCATTGGGTTTGACTGTTGATATTCATGTTGTCTGTTTGTCTGTACAGTTGAACTGATTTGTTTGATGTTTCTACAGGTACATAAGTTGCTTAAGTTCAATTTGAACTTGATTTTGCTTGGTTACTTAACCACATAGGTATAACCCTCTGACTTCATGTAGTCTGGAAGACCTGTCCTGTTACTTGGGCAGGCACCTGTCTGAAGTCCTCCTTAAGAGGCAATGCTTGTGTTTGTTTATCTTTGTGCCAAGCAGGAAAAGACCTCTATGAGGCAATTGGCAGATAAAAGAGATGTGCAATCCATCTCCTGCTAGTCAGTGTGTCATCCACTTTGCTCACACACCTTGTGTTGATGCATTGTGGATATTAACCCAAGATCTTTGTTGAGTCAGTCACATGTGGATAAAAGAGTTCCCACTTTCTGAACTCCCACAATTTCATTTGTCTGAGGCTCTCCCAGGCCAGGGATAAGAGCTGTGAGGTCTTACCCTCACTTCCCATTTCATCTGCTTCACCCTAACTCTCAATGTTAGGGTTAAGAGCTAACTACACCCGATTACAGTTGGCTTGTGTTTCACAGCCTAACCCTTGTGTGAGCCCACTTTGTTTGTATATAGTGTGTGCTAATTGTGTGTATGTTTGCTTTGCTTTGCCTGTTTAGGATAGCTTGCTGCCTGTGCAAGTTAGGTAGAAAACTCAACCTAGGACCATTGTGGAATACATGATAACTATTAGGCTCGAGTCAGTCTCCCTTCTAGTTTGTCATTTCCCGGTCTCTGGTTAGGAGAGAGTTTCTCCCCTGTTAAGGGGAACTACGTTGCCCTGATCCTCATACCAGATGAGGTACGTAGGCAGGAGATCGTACGAGATCTCTCCGGGCACCCTTTTTCTTTTTGTGTGTGTTTGCTTGACAGTTATTAGGCTCGAGTTCCAGACTCCCTATTAACTTGTTGTTGGTTATCCTTTCTTGTGTGTGTTAGGAGATGGACGTAAGACCAGCGATTGGCAGTCCGTATCCTATCGTTGTATGCTTGGAGTCCGGCGTAAGTCCAGCGATTGGCAGTTGGTTTCCAGTGTGGGTTTGTTTGGTTCGGAGTCTGATGTAAGTCCAGCGATTGGCATTCGGTTTCCATGTTTGCCTGTTTGTGTGTGTTTTGTTTCTGCGTGCGTGAGCCGAACTACGGTAGCTCTGATTCTCATTCCAGATGAGATACGTAGGCATAGGATGCGATATCCTAGAGAGCCCGTTCCCCTCTTCTTCCACCTGTGTTGTTTCCCGTGTATGTGTGCATTCTTTTGAGCAGTGTTTAGCAACCTTTCTTCTATTCTTTTGAGCGTGGATCCCGTCGAGTACGACGGATGCGTAGGGGTGCTAATACCTTCCCTTCGCATAACCGACTCCCGATCCCATCTCTCTTTGGTCGCGAGACCATGTCTTTTCCAGGTTTACTTCGAGCGTTTCGTTTCCCTCTTTTGGGATAAATAACGCACGGTGGCGGCTCTGTTTGTTTTGTTTTTGCCCGCCGGTTGTTTTTCGCGGATGCGACATAATGGCATCTCCATCTTTGGTGTTTCCCTTTCTGCTGTCTTCTCTTCTGATGTTATGACATATGATGTGACATCACAGGTTTGCTTTTACTATGGCTGCATTTAGGTTTGGCTTGGGGTTTGCAACCAGTGTAACTGCACTCAGGCTTAGATTCATTATACCCAATGCCAGATTTGTCTCCTGTTATTTTTCCAGTTTGGAGAATCTTGTCTAGGGAGTCAGATCCATTGTTTAACATTCTTACATACTTGGTCATCTCTTCTAGTTTAGAATTCAAGAACATAGCTTCAGTTTTTAACTTGGAGATGATTTCCACATGGTCTGCCTTCTCATTCTCCAGCTGTACTGTCTTCTGGCTTTCAACTTATTGACTTTCATCTATCTTGGCCTTCAGAACCACTGGTTCTGTTTTTAATTTGGAGATGGTTTCCAAGTGTTCTACCTTCTTATTCTCAAGTTGAGTTATTTCCTTCTTCTGGCTTTCAACCTGTTTACACCACTCTACACTTTTGAGACACAACTTTCTGTAGGTAGTGGCCAACTCTTCAAAGGTTACTTCACCATCACTTGAGTCTTCATCAGAACCCCATCTTCCTGTCAATGCAGTCACAAGATTTGCAACTTTCTCTGTTTCACTCTCATCAGACCAAGTGGCAGCAAGACTCATCTTCTGCTTCTTGAGGTAGGTTCCACATTCAGTCTTGATGTGACCATACCAATCACATTCATAGCATTGTACTCCTTTTTCTTCTTTGGGCTTTTCATCTGACCTTGTTCTTCTTCCAATATTGTTGGATTTACTGATGTCAGATGCGATGTTCTTGACATTAGCCTTAGATCTTTCATCCATCTTTTTCACTAGCTTGTTGATCTGTCTTCCCATCATTGCTACATCATCTGCCAGATCTTCATCAATATCTGGACCACCTTCCTCCTCTTCCTCCTCAGTGTTTGACTTGAATGCTATGCTTTTGGCTTTCTTTTCAGATCCATCATACATTCCCATCTCAAATGTTTGAAGGGATCCAATTAGCTCATCAACTCTCATATTGGAAATGTCTTGAGACTCTTCTATGGCTGTCACTTTCATGGCAAATCTCTTAGGAAGTGACCTGAGTATTTTCCTCACTAATTTTTCATCTGACATCTTCTCACCCAGGGCTCCTGAGGCATTAGCAATTTCAAGGATATTCATATGAAATTCATGAATATTTTCATCTTCTTTCATCCTTAAATTTTCAAACTTGGTAGTGAGCAGCTGCAGTCTAGACATCTTTACTCTAGAGGTGCCTTCATGAGTGGTTTTGAGAATGTCACAAGCATCTTTAGCCACTTCACAGTTGTTTACCAATCTGAAGATATACTTATCTACACCATTGAATATAACATTCAATGCTTTAGAGTTCCCAAGGGCTAAGTCATCCTCCTCCTTGGTCCATTGTTCTTCAGCCTTCTTATTAGCAGTAGCTTCTCCATTCTTGGTAACAACTGGATGTTCCCAGCCTGTTAACACAGCCTTCCAAGCCTTATTATCCAGAGATTTTAGGAAGGCTACCATTCGAGGTTTCCAGTAGTCATAGTTGGATCCATCCAAAATAGGTGGTCTGTGAACAGATCCTCCATCTCTCTCCATAGTACCAGAAAGTATCGTCCCTAGATCTCACCCAGAACCAGAGCAGGATGCCTGCTCTGATACCAATTGAAATTCTAGTATCAGATATGAGATGTCGAAGGTAATGTCATGACACTAATATCTGAGTTATGCAAACAGGATAAAGATAAAGAATAGTAATGTAAGAGACACAAGCAATTGTTAACCCAGTTCGGTCCAACTCACCTACATCCGGGGGCTACCAAGCCAGGAAGGAAATCCACTAAAATAGAATCAGTTCAAAGACTCTCCGTACACATCAATAAGTTACAGTCTTTCTCACCTAATCTCTACCCGTGCAATTTCTACCTAAGCACTCTTAGATATGAGAACCCACTCACTTCCCTTACAATCACACACTCGTGATTTTAAACAACAATCGCTTGTGAAAAGAAAGTAATTTTCAATTACAAACTCTTGATTTTACTTCACAGTTTCAATCAAGAAGACACAGACTTGATCTTACTTCAAAGCTTTGATCAAGAAGACACACACTTGATCTTGCTTCACAGCTTTGATCAACTAGACACACACTCTTGCTTAACAGCTTTAGAGTGACAAATTACAACCATAAATCAGTCCAATTCAATCATCAATGGATGACTTGAATGACCTACAAATCTTACGACTAAATAGACATAAACCCTAGCTATCTCTCTGTATTTCGCTCAGTCTTGGTTGTGTGTTCAAACAGGTTTTCTAAGTCCCTTTTTATAGAAGCATCCAACTGGGCTTGGACATCTTAAAAACCCTAAATCTATTTTCCAATCAAATCTTTTTATAACAGCTGTTTAGATCTCCTTGGAAAATAAGTAAATCTGGTTGTAATCCATGATTAAATGCGCCAGCTAGCCATATCTTCAATCATACAAAGATTGCCATTAATTGTGCAATCATAAAACACCAGACATTCATACTGAATGTTCTGTGTACAGGATGTCATGACATCGGGTCTGACATCCTGGAAAAATCCTGCATAGTCCAATTTCCTTTTATAGCAGGTACAGCCATATCAGATACCATGACATTGTGTATGTCATCTGAATTAATCCTGCATGAACATGTCTTCCATTTAAGCTCCAGCAGGTACAACCAATATCAGAAGCCTTGTCATTGTATGTGACATTCTGAAATAATCCTGCTTGCACATGTTCTTGAATTCCAGCAGGTACATAGGATATCTCATGTTAAGACATCACACATGACATCTTGTGAACACTCTTTGTTTTACCAAAATTGCTGCCAACACTTAGAATCAACATGTTAGATATGTCTGTTTTGTTAGCATTCATCATACATAAACCACACATATATGCATAATTTTAACATTCAGATATTCATGTTGCATTCTTTGCCATATATCTTTGATTGTTATCTCCTGCTAGTTGGTAATATATTTCCCAAGCAGATGTTTGTGTCCGATCTCCCCATGTAGAGTCAGCCCCATAAGCAGAAAGCGTCTATCCTTTTTTCCATACTCCCCACTGAGTTATGTTTTCATGGATGATGGTTGTTTCTGTTTCCTCCCAACACATATATTGGGATGGAGTTCCCCCCGAGTTATATCCTCATAGGGATGAGCCTTGTTTCATCGCGCCTCTCTAGTTTGATCCTAGATCGGCTTCTTTTTTTTCCTGCGCTTCCCCGTAGTCTAGATGAATGATTACTCAGTAACCAGTAATTATCCATCTTTTCCCCGGCGGAGTCTGTGGTTTTCTACCCTCATACCGATAGTTGTAAACCATATTTTTATCCCCTCGCAGAGTTAACTGTTTTTTGTTCATCCTAACCGATGATGGTTACTCTTCCGTGGTTTTCTACCCTTATACCGGTAGATGTAATCCCCTCCTTGACGGTTATATTTATCCAATATTCGGTATTGATAGTCCTTCACCCCTTTTTGAGTATATCTCCCAGTAACCGGTGATATATCTCCCGGATCATTGCCTTTGTCAATATATCCCCAGCGCGTCGTCTTTCATTTACCGATTGTCGGTAATGATTGTTTCTCCCTTTGTTTGGTCATTATTGTATACCTAGTATTTGGTATCCCGATGCCCTTTTTTCTTTCGGATGATTTATCCTTCATTAGCCCAGTAACCGGTTGTGGATAATCTTCCATGCGAGTGTGTTATCTACGTTCTGACGGTAATAGATAATATATCTGATGCGCTCTTTGGTCGAAGTCTTTTGCTCTTCCCCAGTCGAGTAAGATTCATATCCCCTTTTGTGGAATCGAATGCCCATCCTGTAATCGAGTCTGCTTTTTAGCCCTCTTCTGGATGATGAGTGTCTTGGAAATATTCCCCAATTCACGCTTGGTCGGTCACCTATTATATGCCCAGTAACCGGTATCCCTGGTGTTCCTTCCCTTCTGCTCCCTATTATGACTTTTGTCCCCTGTGGAGTCAGATTTCCTGAGTCGAGATATACCTTTTTAGGTCCTCCTCAGATAATTTTAGATGTTTGATATCTCTCACCCTTATACCGGTCTTAGATATTCATTCTCCCTGAGCGCGTTGTTCTTTCACCCTCATACCGGTGTCTGATCACATGTCTTCTTGAGCTTATTACCCAGTAACCGGTAATACCTCATCTTGTTGTTTCCTCAGAGGAGTCTTGTTTGGACATTCCTCAGTGGAGTCCCTTAGTGGATTTTCTCCATCTGAGTCCGGATTTTCATCCAAAGTATCCTTTGCGGATAGTTCTGCTGTATTGGCATATTCCCAAATACATGCATCTTTGAGTCAGCTGGAGTCCTTCCATTGATTTATTTTTATGGAATCCCTCTTGTGTCTCAGTAAGTTCTAAGTCGTGACCTGCTCACGCAATTTATCTCCTTTCTTATCCCCATAAGAGTCCCAGAGTCTCTGTCCCATGGAGTGAATTACTCATATGGATTGTCAGTTTCTCCGGATTTCTTTTCTTCTTTGTGGACACATATCTCCACATAGTATTACCTTTTTGCATACATACATCTGCATCATGAGGTCTCTTAGGGACCAAAATTCGTCTCTTAGTTATTATTTAAGCCCATTCTACCACGTCGAGATGAAGATTTTAACCTTCACTTCTCCGGCTAGAATGACATTAAATAGGGGCATCTGTAAGACCCCAATTTTGACCCTAAGATCCCTCATGACATCATTACATTGCATTTACATTGCCTCAAGGATCATAAGCATCTTGGCTCTTTTCCTTTGCCTTTGTTTGTAGCTTGAGCAGTCACAAGGTCTAAAGCTTCTAGGAGATCCTATGTGCATTGATATGGTCAAGAAAAGATGAAAGCAAACATGGAAATGGTTCCCAAAGCTTTTATCCATCAAATATGCCTCCCAAGTATCCGAATTCATCATTTTGATCAAAGCAAATCAAGGGGCTTGAGGCTTGTTTCCCAAGGAAACCCTAATTCACATATTCATCAACTGTGCCTTGCTCATGAAGCAACCTCAGCCCATGGTCAAATACAATCAAGGGAAGTTCTTTAATTCATCATTTCATGCATATTTGAACTTATTTGAGTTCCCTCAATCATCATTTCATCAGGATATGAGGTGTGGACTTGAGAAGTTGATCAGTCAATTCATCTGACTATTTTGAAATACACTGAGACCTAACGTTTTATGTGTTGGTCAAATGGAGATGACCCCAAGATAAAAAGTGTTCTTAAGAACCATATGAACAACTTTCATGTTCGTCAAAATTTTATTTGAAGCTTGGAAGGTCATCATCCTTTCCAATACATTATAGGTCATTTTGACTGAAACCCTAATTTTAGGTCAACTTCCCAAAAACATAAATCATTCATTTTTCATGATTTTGAGGTGGAATCAAATGCATTGGAAAGATTAAGATGTCTACTTAAAATGTTATGTTGAGAAAAATTACAAAATCTCAAAATCAATACATGTGATAATGCAAAACATTATGGGTCACTTTGGACCAAATGCATTGAAATGTGAAAAAGTCCAACTTCAAGTGCCCATACCTTCTTCATCAAAAATCCAAATGATGCAAAATTTAAGTCCAAATTGATTTTCTTGAAACGATCTACAACGTTCATGTTGAAGATTTTATCATTTGGAGCTTGCATCATTGAGACAAAAGGGCTTGAACATTGGCCAATTTTGGAAATTTCACATATGCATGTTTTGCACCCTACACTTCAAGCTCAATTTTCATTAATTTACAAGGCCCAATTGGAGTTTTGATCAACATATCATTTTTTCCTTATGCAACAAGCTTTCCAACCATTATCCATAAGGCTGTGTTTTATGTTTGGAAGAATCATTTTTAAAGAGGGGAAAGATTAGGTGCATTTTTGGAAACTCATTAAAAATACATTGCATAAGCTTGTGACCTCATTTCTGCACGTCCATTTCATCTTAATTTGGTAATAGCTTGCAATTCTAATCAGAATTGGGCCCTCCATGCGCCTGTATAGGCCCATGCATGGAGGCCCTCTTCTCCCATGCACACGATTTTGCTCATGCTTGCAGCTCCCTTCAGCTATAAATACAAGGCCTTGGCTTCATAAATTCTCAACCTTAAGGCACCCTACATGCTGTGCAACTGAAATCCCACCCTCACACCAAAGGAACTCTCTCTTTTCCCTCAAAATTTCAGATCCAGAATTCAGTTTCCTCGACTTTTTTCTTAGATCTAAAAGTTCCTAGACCTCTTCACCTTGATCCATAGAGCTTTCTGTTTGCAAAAGAATCCAAGGATCTTGATTCAATTCCTCACAATTCAAAGGTTTTCCCCAACTGCATTTTGCTTTGAATCAGCTCATATATTGTTCCATTTGCTTTGTTATTGTGTGATATGAAGTCCTCTGCATAGAGGCAACATTATTGTGCTTTCAATTTTTGAAAATCATTGAGTTCCAGTTGAACACCACAAAATTCAAGCTCTAATTCCTCTTGCTATGGAAGCCTAGAGCTGAATTGGTTGGTATAGGGGTGATGTACATCACCCCAGCTTTCATTTGGTACCTGGATCGTGGCTTTTCATGCATATTTATTTCTCTGTAATTTTTTACCTTCACCGGAGCTGGCCGGAGAAGACGATGGCGCTGGCCACCGTCTGGTCTCCAAATTTAATCTGGATCGTTCATCCATTTTTCCAGATGCAATCACGTGTGTCCATTGTTATGACTTTTCATTTGGCATGGTGTGATACGCGTGACCCGCGTGTATGGTGAACACGCGCTTCTGAGCCGTGTGATGATCCACGTCAATTAATGAATCACCATCAGACGGCTCACGCTTTTTCTATTTTTCATTTTTCTGATTTTACTTTCTTTTATTTCTTTTAATTCCATTTTATTTCTAAAATTCATATCTCCTTCATTATTGGTCCAAAAATTGTGGGACCAATTGCATTATTTCTCTTTTAATTTCTAATTCCTAAAATTGATTTTTAATATATTTTATTTTATCATTTGCTATTTTTTAGTAATTTTCTCTTTTTCTGGTCATTTTTAATTCATTTTAAATAGTTTTTGATATTCAAAAAATACAAAAATATTTTCTCAACCTCTTTGAATGATGATAGATCTATGAAAAATATTCTCATCAATTTATTAATTGATTTGAGATTTATTTGAGATTTATTTGAGATTTTAGTTCAATTAGGTTATTTTTATGCATTTTTAATTGATTTAAAATAGTTTCTGACTTTTAAAAATGCTGAATTTTTTTGTCAAACTTTGTTTGACCTTGTTGAACTTGGGATATTCACTTGGACTTTTCAAAGTTGATTTGAAGTGAATTTGAAGTTTGACCTTTCTTTTATTATTTTAATTCAAGTTTTATATTAAATATTAAAAATGCCAAAAATATTTTGTTTACTTCTTGACTTCTAATCTTCATTTTGCTTTTGTTTTCTATTGTTTAACCTTGATCTTCTCTATCTTTGGTCATAGCTTGTTGATTATCTCATTCCATTTCATTTAATGCACTTTAATTCTTCTTCTTCTTCTTCTTCTTCTTCTTCTTCTTCTTCTTCTTCTTTTTCTTTTGATCAATGAGTTAAAGATTGGTGGTTAGCATTGATACATGGAGGTTTAATCTTCCTTGATTCAAATCTAATTCATCTTGATCATGGATCAAGTGAATGGCTTTGCATTAAGGATAGATTGCTTCCTAAATCATGCAAAGAACCTAAATCAATACAAGATCATTTCTCATCTCCTTTTTGGCATGGCAAGTTGTAGGAGCTTGATTCACTAATCAAGACCTCTAACTTGTGTTGTTGCCTACATTATTATTGACCAGCCTCAGATAGTTGTGACTTCTACATAAGTTCAATTACGATTGCTTAACATAGCGCTAAATTTGCCTTATGACACACTAACTACTAACACTAACCACTAACTATTAACATTTAATTCTTTCTCTTTACATTTATGTAATTTACTATTCTTTTACATATTATTCATTTGCTTTTCCCCCTTTGCTCATTTGAGTACATGTTTATGTTAATGCAATTTGCCTTTTGCTCACTTGACCACATAATTGTGTATATATTATTGTGCTTGTGTTTTGTTGTGATTGTTGTGGACCAAATGCAAAGAAATGGACTGTAGATGTTTTTGATTGGTTGCATTTTATGTTAAAACACTTACTGTACTTAGATGTTTTTTGTTATGTTTCAGTATTTATCTCAAGCTGATTTTCAGGAAACTAACAGCTGTGCTATAATTAAGAGACCTAGCATATAGCATATTTTCTGGATGTCAAACTGAATGTTATGACATTCATCCCTGACAGCAGATGCTAAAGTATAGGCTAGTTAGTTTTTCTGTTATGTTTCAGTATTTATCTCAGGCTGTTTTTCAGGAATCTAACAGCTGTGCTAAAATCCAGGAAACTAACAGCTGTGCTAAAATTAAGAGACCTAGCATATAGCCTATTTGTTAGCACCCTAATGTGTGGAAATTAGGTTAACTTGCTTGACCTTAATTTTAGGAAATTCAAGTTCGAGGCCCAAGTGCTGCATTATAAAAGGATGGCAATCCTACTTTCAACAACTCAGGGGTTCGAAGTGTGAAGAATTAAATACATCATTGTATTTCCATTGCTGTACTTTTATTGTGTCTTGTATTAGGTTTTACTTGTGAGCCAAGCAATTATCACCTAGATGATTGCATTGGACTAGGGTGTCTATTGAGTTGTAATTGTTGTGTCATTCTAAGCTTTTAAGCGTGAGTGTAGTGTTTCTTGATTAAATCTTTTAAGCACAATCAAGAGTTGTTTGAAGTATATCTTCACCACTGACTTTAAAATTATTAAAGGTTGTAATCACTGATGCGATTGAGGGGGAGTGAGTAGGAACTCATGTCTTAGTTTAGATTGAAATTGCATTGGGTAGGTTTTAAGTGATAGGATTAAACAATTGGTTTAAGTCCTGAATTAATACCTCTTATAGTGGATTTCCTCCCTGGCTTGGTAGCCCCCAGATGTAGGTGTGTTTGTCACCGAACTGGGTAAACAATTCTCTGTGTCATTTACTGCTTTTTACATTTACTTTCTGCATACATTACCTGTCTGCGCAGAATTGGATGTCATAACATCCAGTGTGACATCGATAGTCTGTTACTAGAATTTCAATTGGCATCAGAGCAGGCACCCTGCTTGTTAATTTCTGGGTGAGATCTAGGGACGTTACTTTCTAGTACCATGGACAGGGATGCAGGATTCTCAAATAGACCACCCATGCTGGATGGTTCTAACTATGATGACTGGAAACGTCGTACGATAGCCTTCTCGAGGTCTCTGGATAGCAAGGTCTGGAGAGCTGTCAACAAAGGATGGGAACATCGAAAGAAGACAGGTAAAGATGGAGTCATTATGCAAATTCCTAAAGAAGAGTGGGACAAAGAGCAAGAGGAATTAGCCCTTGGAAACTCTAAGGCCTTGAATGCACTGTTCAACGGGATAAATAAGAACATTTTCAGACTGGTGCATCACTGTGAACTGGCTAAAGAAGTTTGGGATACCCTCAAAACAACTCATGAAGGTACCTCCAAGGTAAGGCTGTCTAAACTCCAGATGCTGACTACTAAGTTTGAAAATCTGAGGATGAAAGAGGATGAGACTATTCATGACTTCCACATGAATATTCTTGAAATTGCCAACACTTCTGGAGGTTTAGGAGAGAAAATGTCTGAAGAAAAACTTGTAAGAAAGATTCTCAGATCATTACCCAAGAGATTTGCCATGAAGGTCACTGCTATAGAAGAGGCTCAAGATATCTGCAATATGAAGGTTGATGAGCTTATTGGTTCTCTCCAAACTTTTGAAATGGGCTTATGTGAGAATGTTGAAAAGAAAAACAAAAGCATAGCTTTTGTATTAAATACTGAAGAGGATTCAGATGAGGGAAATATTGGGGGTGTAAGACCCCAATTTTGTCCCTAAGATCCCTCATGGCATCATATCATATCATATCATTGCCTCAAGGATCATTGTGCACCTCGCCTGCTTCCCTATGGGTGGGTTATCTTTTGAGAGTGGTTCTTGATCACCAAGCATGTTTTGCATTTGTATATCATTGCTTTTAATTTGTTTATTAACCCAAAAGTACAAAAATATTGTCATCTAACCTTGTTACTTGCAGATGAAGCAACATTAGGTCAAACCAGTCAAAGGCATTCCTTGAGCCATAGATGGTGGCCATTATGAAGAATTTGGGCACCATGATCATTCATCAAGAGTTCATATGAGTTGTGATATCATTTGGAATCAAGATCTCAAGTGGTAGAGGATTGAAATTCATCAGAACATGGCTCAGTCAACCAAAACCCTAGCAAGGTCAACTGTGGTCAACTGTGCATTTAATCAGGGATTTGAAGGTGGGAAATGGTTTGAGAGGTCTCATTCATGTCCATATAGGTCTCATATGACATTTCAAAGATCAACATTGGAGGATTTGAGGTCAGACAAGAAGTTTCCAAAAATAGTAAGTGACCTGTAATTTCAAACTGGCAAAAATGGAAAGGTCTTCTCCTCAACTTTACATCATCAAGCAAGCTTCAAATCAAATTTTGTCCAACATGAAAGTTGAAGATCTTGCTCTCACCTTTCCAAAAAGTCCAAGAACATCCATTTCTCATTTGTGGTTGGCAAATTATGATCAAATCATTGTCAAGAAATTTTGGACTTCAACAAGGCATAACTTTTGCATCAAATGGCCAATTCATGTGATTCTTTTTTGAGCAAATTTCTTTTGATCCCCTCTATTCAAATCATTCATTACATTTCATCAAAAATCATCATACAAAAAGTGCATTTTTCAAGTGAATTCATTTTGAATTTTGGTGTGAAAAAGTGATTTTGAAAAGTATGCACAATTTTCACTCCAAACCAATTGCAATGGCCTTAAAACAGAATTTTGGACTTGCTGCAATTGAATTTCGCACTGTTCCATTGGCACATGATCATAAGGGTGGTTTTGACATTTTGGCATAACATGCTTATTTCACTTAATCCATTTACATTTTGCTAATCATGTTTAACAAACTGGATTAACAGGAAGTATAAAGTGTTAATCATAACAGAATTCTGCATCAACACTTCACAATTTCAGATCCAAACTCATTTTCATCTCAGATTCTCTCAAATTCTCTCAAACTTTTTTCAACTTTTCCATCGAATTTCACCATTCCTTTTGCTTGTTCTTGTGCTAATCATGATCTGCAGGAAGTATTGAAGATCTGTTGAAGCAAATTTTGGAAGAATCCTTGAAGATTACAACTGTTGAAGCTTGAGCATTCACATGGCAATTGGAGATTTCTTCGAATCTGAGCATTGTTGAGCTAAAGTACATCATTCATTCATCTTCCTCATCCTAGATCATCTGTTTTCACCTTCCAGGCTTTGAATCCAACAAATCAGCTGCTGCATCTTCATAGAGGTAAGAACTCGAATCCTCCAATTCTTGCAATTATCATGTGGCTTTTGTAGAGCTTAGCATGTAGAGCATTCTGCACTTTAGATCTAGTGTTTTCATTGAATATTAAGGAAGTTATGATGATTTGAATGTTGATTGTTAGAACTTGTTTTGCTCGATTCATGTGATATAGTTAGAATTAATTTAAATTGAAGCTGGATTAGTCATGTGTGATGCAAGATGATTCGATCCATATAATTTTTATGCATTTTTGTGACAAAAAGTTCATGATGATGATGAACACGATGAAGATGATGATGAATGCTTAGGTTTCGTTTCCAGATCGTGTGTAGATCTTGCCTGGCCTTTGTTTTGCATGAATTTTCTGTTTGTGAGCCATGCGTCCAATAGCATCATGCCACGCACTTAAGTGAAACGCAACGTTTCACTTAAGTGGCGCCCTATTTGAAAACGCACGCAGTTCGAATCCGGATTCCAGCGTTTCTTCATATTTGCTTTTTGGCATTTATTTTCAATTGTGCTACCATGTTAACATGCTTCCTTTCACCTTTTTATTTTTTTTCCTCATATTAAAAAATCATAACTCTCTCAATAATAATCCAATCAACATGAGATTTTTTCCACAATGATCCTTATGATGTCTTCTATTTTTTGATGATTTTTAATGAATTTGTGCACGGCTGAAAAAAATAATTGCCTAGGGTTTGTTCTCACATGTCATTTCTTGCATATAGCTTGCCATTTCATTCGTGAAATCATGATGCTTGATCCAAAATTCTTGAAATCTTACATGAATAATCTAGACTCATTCCTGGTCATTTTGGTATATGATTTGCTATTTTTTCCTTCCTGGATTGTGAGATATGATCTGATCGTTGGAGGTGTGACAATGTGTGTCACACCATTTCTTGTCCTATTTGTGGATTTTTGTTGCCATGCCTATTGAACTTGAATTGATCTGGATTTTTGTATGATGATACTTATGGATGTTAAGTTTGCTTGTGATTTTTTCTGGAATTTTTGAATGCATTTTCTATTTGTTTGAGAATTTTCCCTCTGTTTGACCAATTGTGAACCTTTTGGGAGTCATGGTATCATATGATTTGTGAAATTCTTGGTGTTTATTGGATGGACCTAAAATTTGGTATGTGTATTATAGACATCTTGAAGGTTGTCATGGCTTTAGTTTCATTCATTTATCATGTTTGGTTTCTGTTTTATGTTTGTTTGAAGTTGATGCATGATCTAGTGCCTTGTATGAGCGTGTTTGAACATGCTTTGACTTGTTGATTTTAATTGACTTGCTTCCCTTTATCCAAATGCCACGATTTTTGGTATGTTTCTCATAGAATGTGTTCTGTTTAAGCATGATTTTTCTTGGAATTTTTTGAGCCATTTTGGTATTGATATGCTTGTGATCATTCTGTTTACCTCATGGAGCTTCCAACTTGCCTAGTTTGACATGTTTTGTTTGTGAAATGGATTTGATGAATAGTTTTGATATGAGACCAATTGGACTTTGTTCTTATTTAATTAATCTTGATTTTGATCAATTTTCATGTTCTGTTTTGGTCTATTTCTCCTCCTTTGACCCTAGGCTTTGGCCTAAGGGTTTACTTCTCATGTTTGAGTTTGATTTTCAGGTTGAAGAAGCAATTGCTTTAAGGAGATTAATTCAAGTTGATTGAGCTTGGTTTACTTGATTGTTATGGACTAACTTGGTTTGTTTTGTAGGATGCCTCTAGCTCATTTGATTTGAGTTTGTGCTTTGCACATGTGATTGATTGTGTTGACTGTTGGTTCTTATCTTGTCTGTTTTGACTTCCTTTTGTGACTTGAGTACTGATTATATTTGATTGATTTCAGGTACCTTAGTTGCTATAGTTCCATTGTGAACTTGCTTTTGCTTTGCTTGATAGCCTTAGCATTGAGGTAGAATCTCTTGTCTCCATGTAGTCTGGAAGACCTGGCTTGTTACTTAGCCAGGCACCTGTCTGAAGTCCTCCTTAAGAGGCAATGTTTGTGATTGTTTATCTTTGTCCCCAATTTGGAAAAGTCCTTTTGATAAGGCAATTGGTAGACAAAAGAGATGTGTAATCCATCTCCTACTATTCTATGTGTCTTCCCTTTGCTCACATTACATGTTGAAGCATTGTGGATCTTACCCCAAGATCTATCGAGTCATTAACTTGTGGAGAGAGTTCCAACTTTCTGAACTCCCACACCTTCTGATATTCAATGCTCTCCCTGACCAGGGATAAGAGTGATGAGGCACACCCCTCATATCCTTTCATCTGCTTCACCTTAACTCTCAATGTTAAGGTTAAGAGCACCACTTACCTCATTCCAGTTGACTTTATAGTCTAACCCTTTGCTTGAGCCAAAATTGCTTGTATATAGTGGGTGCTAAATGACTTTGTTTGATTGATTGATTGCTTCATCTGTACATGTTTGCTTGCATGCCTTTGTGCATTTATCATCATTAATTGTTCATTATTGCATGATCATCATTTCATATCTTTGTGATTTGTTTGAGTTTGCCCATTGAGGAATCAGCTATAAGTCCATTCTTTGGCCTCTGTTCCTATGATTTGGAAGGGATTGAATGTAAGACCATTTCATTGGCCACTTATGTCCTCTTTGCTTAATGCTTTTATCTTGTTTGTTGTATGTGAGGATGTAATTGTAAGACCATGTTGTTGGCATTTGTACTCCCATGATCATCTGTTGGAGGTTAGAGTAAGCCCAGATAGATTGGCATCTGACATCCATCTTTTTGTTTGTGTTTGCTTTGTGAGGATGCAATTGTAAGATCATGTTGTTGGCATTTGTATTCCTATGATCATCCTTTGGAGGTTGGTATAAGTCCAGGTAGATTGGCATCTGACATCCATGTCTTGATTCTTTGGAGATTGGTATAAGTCCAGTTGATTGGCATCCAGTATCCACCCTTTTGTTCTGTTTTGCTTTGTGAGATTGGAGTAAGTCCATTTATTGGCTTCCGGTATCATTGTTTTGTTTTAGGAGACTGGTGTAAATCCATTTATTGGTATCCGGTATCCGCTTTTGTTTGTGAGATTGGTATAAGTCCATTGATGGCATCCGGTATCACCTTGCTTTTATTTTGCTTACTTGTTTTGTTGCCTCATTCCAAAGGACACACTTGAATCATCTTCTATATGATTTCAAGAGGTGAACTTCTAGGAAGTTTTACACTCCTTCATCCATATCCTTTTGTTTCAAAATCCCTTTTCACTTGTTGATTTTAAAACTGGTAAATACATGTTGTGCAAACATTCTCATCTCTTTTCAAATTAGAAACCTGGACCCTAAGTCCTTGACTTTTCAAACCCCATTTCATAACACTTCTTTCTGAATCGAATCTTAATCATACTTTGACCATATTTTGTGAATACTCATAATCAATTAACTTCACCCATTCAATTGTTTTGTGGCTTTGTACATTGTTAATATGTTTTCATACATTAGCCATAAGTTTCAATTACCATAGTGGTTGATGTAAATCTTACCTTATCCTTAGTGAGTTGATTGTAAGTCTTCCATACTTATTATAGGGTTAACCCCTCACTAGTATGTTGAAGCCGTCCTCGCATGGTGGATTGTTGATTCAGGTCGAGTTTTCTCCATTGGTAATGAAAAGCCTTAGAGCTTGTGTTTTAAAATGAACTCACTAATTTTCGGAAATCTTTTAGCCGAACTACGGCGTTTTGATCCTTACCTTTCATGGAAGGTACGTAGGCAACGGGTTCATCCGTTCAAACACAAAAATAATAAAATTGTACATTCTTTTCTCATCTTCCCAATCATGTTTGCACAATATGTCTTAAACAAATAAACATTTTTATATACAACAAGTGTGAAAAGGGCTCCCTAGGAGTACCTAGGACGTGATGGGTGCCTAACACCTTCCCATTGCGTAATTTACCCCTTACCCAGACTCTCTGATCTTTTCATTAGTTTTCTATGTGTAAAACTTCTTAGGCTTTTGTTCGCTTTTTAGCCATTCCTTAGGATAAATAAAAGTGCGGTGGCGACTCGATTTCTTTGTATGCTTTGCTTATGGTTTAATCAATAAATCATATAGCGACGAATACACCGCTACAGAAAAGTGGCGACTCTGTTGGGGATGAAGTTAGACCTTCCCTGGTGGTATTGCCTACTTTTCACCCTTGTTGTGTGATATTTGTTTATGAGTTATTTGACATATTTTTGTACAATTTGGGATAACTGTATTGATTGTAATGTTTGAATTGCTTGATATACAATTGCTATTTGCTTTGGTGATCTCTGTGAGATGAGTTCTATACCCGAACTCGAGTGCACTCTAGGATAGGAGAATGGCGTAGTCTTGTTGACTGGTGTGGAGTATTCCTTAGCCAGTTGACTTGCGAGTCCATTCACTTGGTGGAGGTCATGTTGGCTTAATAATGTCACACAAGTTATTTGTGGTTAGGCATTACTCTTTCAATCATGTGCCTTAGAAGCCAAGGACCGTAGTTTACCAAGCCCATCTTGGCCTATTTTTAGGACGTAGTGCGGAGGTCGTTCAGATGTAAGATCTGATGCGATTGTCACGCGATGCTACACTCATAAGAGTCTCTCTTGAGAATATTTTCGGAATACGAGTATTCGTTCCTCCGATAATATCCGAAAGATGGGACGATGATTATGGGAACCTCTGGTAGAACATGTCTGGCAGGTTTAAACCCTAGTACACTCCCTTTGGGTGGTTCTTAACCGAGACTCCATGCTCGTGACTCTCAGCAAACCCGTGATTCGTGGTTGAGTCGTTCAGATATCCTTAATATCAATGGAACTTGGGCGTTAATAAGGTGAAAACCATAATCCGCCAAAATGGATGA
Source organism: Lathyrus oleraceus (assembly GCF_024323335.1). Taxonomy (NCBI): domain Eukaryota; kingdom Viridiplantae; phylum Streptophyta; class Magnoliopsida; order Fabales; family Fabaceae; genus Lathyrus; species Lathyrus oleraceus. Next base: position 189,834,857 of record NC_066579.1, on the reverse strand, counting down.
TTGATATTAAGGATGTTTGAGCCGGTTCATGTACCGTTAATATCAATGGAACTTGGGTGTTGATAAGGTCAAAACCTAAATCCACCAAAATGGATGATTGATATTAGGGATACAATGAGCTTTCCCATGACCTTTGTTTGGTGTGACTTGCTTGATCCTTGAGTGTGATTGTTGCATTCATGCATTCATGCATTCATCTGCATTCATGTCATCAGAAAAAAAGAGAATTTTCAAGGAACTTAAAGGGTTTATTTGCAAAATTTTCAGACATGGAAAGACTAAAAAGGCATACAAAGAAGTACAGCTTTAGACAGCCTGATATGAAAGAGTTAAGGAATCTGACATCTTATGTATTAGATCCCTTGGGTTTCAAAGCTCGCTATGGGAAGCTTCTGCCTCTGTTGACTACTTAGGTTGATGAGGGACTGATGAGTACTCTGGCTCAGTTTTATGATCCTCTGTATCACTGCTTCTCTTTTCCGGACTTCCAGTTGCTGCCTACTTTGGAGGAGTATTCTCACCTTATTGGGATCCCGATTCTGGATCAGGTGCCGTTCAGTGGCTTAGAGAGTATTCCGACTGCTCGAGAGATTGCAGATTTGTTGCACATAAATGAAGCATTGATTAAAGCTAATCTGACAACCAAAGGTAGAATTCAGGGTCTTCCTTCCAATTTCCTCGTCGCTCAAGCTACCGTTTATGGGAAAGCCATGAGTGAGGATGCCTTTGAGGCTTTATTTGTGTTGCTTATCTATGGGTTGGTATTATTTCCCAACTTCGACAAATTTGTGGATGTGAACGCCATTAGGATCTTCTCAGTTCTTAATCCCGTTCCGACTTTGTTGGGTGATGCCTATTTCTCTTTGCATCTGAGGAATGCGAAGGGTGGAGGAGTTATCGTATGCTGTTTGCCTTTGCTGTACAAGTGGTTTATTTCGCACTTGCCGCAGACTGTTGCTTTCAAGGAGAACAAGGGATGTCTACGGTGGTCTCAGAGACTTATGTCTCTCACTAATGATGATATCTCTTGGTATGATCGCGTGTATGATACTGTGCAGATTATTGACTATTGTGGTGAATTCCCTAATGTGCCTCTTCTTGGTACATGTGGTGGGATCAGCTACAATCCTATCTTAGCACGTCGTCAGCTTGGGTTCCCCCTACAGGATAAACCTCATAACATTCTGTTAGAAGGTGTATTCTTTCAAGAGGGTAAAGATCCCCAAGGCATGAAAGCCAGATTTGTCCGCGCTTGGCGCAAGATCTGCAAGAAGAGTAGGAATGAGTTGGGTCCAAAGAATTGCATTGCTTTGGAGCCTTATACTTCTTGGGTCAGACAAAGAGCTGTTGTATATCTGATGCCATACGACCATCCAAGACCTACACCTTTGGATGTGGCTGGCCCTTCAACCCTCCCTACCCAACGTGTAGAGGAGTTGAGAGAAGAAGACCTTTCACGTGCTTGGATCCGTGAAAGAGAGGAATTGCTTCAGCAAATCAAGGAGAAGGACGCTCTGATTGAGTTCCTCGAGCATCAGGTGATCGATGATCCTAATGATACTTGGACTTCTCTGCTTCCTCAGTCTTCCAAATTCTGGAAGAGGAAGTACGATCGACTCGCGAAGGAGAAAGCGGATATGGAAGCTGCCTATGAGAGAGAGATCAAGAAGCTTTGTGTTTCTCGTCTTCCAGCATCCCGAGCATCTAGGGATCCATAGGATGTTATTTTCCTTTTCTCTTTGTAATATGATCGAAAATGCTGTACTTCTTTGTCTCAAATATATATTTGAATGAGATATTTTCCATATGATAATAAATGCTTAAAAAATTCAAAATTTGCAAGTAAATGCCCTAAAAGTTCCTTGAAAATAAACAAAGCATATGCACAAGCATTTCATGCATCATTTTGCATAAGCAGGTACCTTGTTTCCTGGTCTTCTTGTCTGTGGCCTAACTCTGTGCTCTTCATTTATTTTGAAGACAAGCTGACTCACCGGTACTATACAAGAGCCAATTCTGCCAGAGTAATGGATCAGTTGGAACAAGAGAACCGTGAACTGAAGGAAGAGGTCGCCAGACTTGGCGCTTTGATGGAGCAACTCCTTGCTGCTCAGAATCAACCTGCTCAACCGCCTGCAACTCCTGTCCAGAGGACGGTTATATCTGAGATTGTAGCTTCGACAGTGCCAGCTGCCAGTGCTCATTTCGCGCCTCATGCCATGCCAGCCGGGTTTCCTTGGGGTATGCCTCCAGGTTTCATGACTGATATTCCTGCTCCAACCTTTGCTCATATGCCGACATCTAGCCCGGTCCCTGTTGCTGCTCCTCCTGTCGTGCATACCATTCCCAGGGTAGACGACACCATTTATCACTCCGAGCCGTCTGAGGGCCCGGATGTCAATGAGAAGATGGAGGCTATGAATGATCAATTCCTCGAGCTGAGAAAGGAGTTGAAGACCCTCAGAGGGAAGGATTTGTTCGGCAAGTCTGCTGCCGAGTTGTGCCTTGTTCCAGGTGTTACGATACCGATCAAGTTCAAAGTGGCTGACTTTGAAAAATATAAGGGGAACACCTGCCCTCTTGCTCATCTGGTTATGTACGCCAGAAAAATGTCTACTCAAACTGATAATGATAAGCTTTTGATCCATTATTTTCAAGACAGTCTGTCCGGTGCTGCACTTAGATGGTACATGAGTTTGGACAGTGCTAATATCCGATCCTTCAACGATCTTGGCGAAGCCTTCGTCAAGCAGTACAAATATAGCGTTGATATGGCTCCTGACCGTGATCAGCTCAGGGCCATGTCTCAGAAGGACAAAGAGACATTTAAGGAGTACGCCCAGAGGTGGCGAGAGCTAGCTGCTCAGATTACTCCCCCACTGGAAGAGAAAGAGATGACTAAGATCTTTTTGAAGACTCTTAGTTCTTTTTATTACGAGCGGATGGTAGCAAGCGCTCCCTCTGATTTCACCGAGATGGTGAACATGGGGATGCGTCTCGAGGAAGGTGTCCGTGAAGGACGTCTAGAAAAAGATGAGAGCTCTTCTTCTAAACGGTATGGGGCGTTTAAGAAGAAGGATGGGGAGGCACATGCTGTGCAATCCCATGCTAAGCCTAGAAGACCCTCTGTTCAGAGGAAGCCTGCACGGCGTAACAACAATCAGCACTAGGTGGCTCATATAACACCTGTCTTCAAAGACAATTCTCAGCAATATCAGCAACCGCAGTACCAGCAACAGCAGCGTCCACAGCAACAGGCTTACCAGCCTCGTGGCAGTACAACCAACCAAGCTAACTTGAGTTATGATAGGAAGAAGATCAGTTTCGATCCTCCTGTTATTCCTGCAAATCCTCAATGGTGGTATAAACCAGACCAACACTGCGTTTATCATTCCGGTGCTCCGGGTCATAACATTGAAAATTGCTACCCACTGAAGACTAAGGTTCAAGACCTTATGAGATGTGGAATTTTGAGCTTTGAAGATTCAGGCCCGAATGTCACCAAGAACCCATTGCCCGCGCATGGGAAATCTGTGAATATGGTCCAGGGATGCCCTGGGAAGTACAAGGTCAAACATGTAAGCCATATTAGACAATCGTTGGTCGAATTACATCGGTTGTTGTGTCAATACAGCCACATGGAGCATGACCACGACAAGTGCCGCATTTGTTCGGTTAATCGTTTGGGTTGTAACCAGGTACGCAGAGAACTTCAAGAGTTGCTAGATGAGGGAACCATTGAGATTCTGCAAAATCGCAATGTGGATGAAGATGAACCGGAGGTTAATGTTATATCTCCTGTGTTCAAGCTGCCTGAGCCTGTTGTTATTCGCTATGATAGCAGCAAGCCGAAGGTTTCTCCTTCACTAACGATTAAGCCTGCAGGCCCAGTGCCCTATTCTTCTGACCGAGCTGTGTCGTTCAGATATAACCCCGTTGCTGTTGAAGATGGGAGAGAAGTGCCGTTGCCTTCTACCTCTGTCACCAACATTGCTGATGTAAGTGGGTTGACCTGGAGTGGTCGCGTATTCTCTGCGCCTAAGCCTCAGGCGAAGGCTGTTGCTTCTGATACTGCTGAGCGTCTTGTTGGGACAGCTGTGAATATTCAGAATCCGGCACTTGATGTTGCCAAACCCTCCTCTGTACAAAAGACTCCTGCTTCTTCAATTGGCCCTAGTGGTATTATGAATGAAGAATCTGATGAGATGCTGAGGCTCATCAAAAAGAGTGAGTACAATGTTGTAGACCAGCTTCTACAAACGCCATCCAAAATCTCCGTGTTATCTCTGCTTTTGAATTCAGAACCCCATAGGGAGGCTCTGCAGAAAGTTTTGGATCTGGCGTATGTCGATCATGACGTCACTGTAGAACAGTTTGATGGTATAGTTGCAAACATTACTGCTTGCAACACGTTGAGTTTCTGTGATGCTGATCTCCCTGAGGAGGGAAGAGACCACAACATGGCTTTACACATTTCCATGAACTGCAAGTCTGATGCCATGTCCAACGTGCTGGTGGACACTGGATCATCTTTGAATGTATTGCCAAAATCCACTCTTTCAAAGTTGTCATATCAAGGTCCTCCTATGAGGCAGAGTGGTGTTGTTGTGAAAGCTTTTGATGGGTCGCGTAAGACTGTGATTGGGGAAGTTGATCTCCCAATCAAGATTGGACCAAGTGATTTCCAAGTTACCTTCCAGGTAATGGATATCCACCCATCATATAGCTGTCTCCTTGGTAGACCATGGATTCACGAGGCTGGCGCCGTGACATCCACCCTACACCAGAAGCTGAAATTTGTCAAGAACAAGAAACTGGTTGTGGTAGGGGGAGAAAAGGCTCTCCTGGTTAGCCACTTGTCTTCTTTCTCGTATATTGACGCTGAGGATGAAGTTGGAACTCCTTTCCAGGCCTTATCTATTGATGAACCAATCGAGAAGAAGTCTCCTTCATTTTCTTCCTATCGTGATGCGAAGCTGGCTATTGAATGCGGTGCAGTTGCTGGGTTAGGGAAAATGATTGAGCTTGAAGACAACAGATCCCGGGATGGCATTGGCTATTCCTCTGGGGCATTTAACGAGCAAGGTTTGTTCAAGAGTGCAGGATTCATCCATGTTGATCAACCTGAGGAAGCTGCTGCTATCTTGGAAGAGGATGCAGAGGATCTGAACAATTTCATCATACCTGGTGGTGTCTGCCACAATTGGGTCGCTGTAGATGTTCCTACGGTCATCCATAGATCAGAGTAATTGTTCACTTTGTTCAAAACCCTTCTCTCATGCCAAAAGGAGAAGTGATGACATTGTTGGCAGCATTTAATACAATGATGTTTTCATTCAATTAATGCATTGTTAAACATTTGTTTTTCCATTTGTTTTCACTTTTTGCTTTTTGCATGAAATAAGTGATCACAAAAAACCCATAAAAAAAAACAAGAATAAAAGCAATCCTTTTCATCTGCATAATGATTTGCTTGTTTAAATTCTAAAGTTTTTATTAACCAAAATCATTATGCAGGTTGATTCTAAAACCCATTGAACATAATGATCCAACGCCATCTCCCAATTTTGAATCCCCTGTATTCGAGGCAGAGGAAGATGATGTTGAAGGGATTCCTGATGAGATTACCCGTCTCCTTGAGCACGAGAAGAAGATCATGCAGCCGCACCTTGAAGATCTGGAAACAGTCAACTTGGGGTCTGAGGATTGTATTCGTATGGTGAAGATTGGGGCACTTCTTGAAGAGTCTGTCAAGAAGAGATTGATTGAGTTGCTATGAGAATATTCCGATATCTTCGCTTGGTCGTATGAAGACATGCCGGGTTTGGATACAGATATTGTGCAACATTTCCTGCCTTTGAAGCCTGAGTGCGTGCCTGTGAAGCAGAAGCTCAGAAGAACTCATCCTGATATGGCAGTGAAGATCAAAGAGGAAGTTCATAAGCAAATTGATGCGGGGTTTCTGGTGACTTCTACATATCCTCAATGGGTGGCCAACATTGTGCCTGTTCCTAAGAAGGACGGAAAAGTCCGTATGTGCGTTGATTACAGAGATTTGAGTAAGGCTAGTCCGAAAGATGAGTTTCCTCTACCACACATTGATATGTTGGTAGACAATACAGCTAAATTCAAAGTCTTTTCGTTTATGGACGGATTTTCCGGATATAATCAAATCAAGATGGCACCCGAAGATATGGAGAAGATAACATTCATCACGCCTTGGGGAACATTCTGTTATCGAGTGATGCCCTTCGGTTTGAAGAACGCCGGAGCCACGTATCAACGAGCTATGACTACCTTGTTTCATGATATGATGCACAAGGAGATAGAGGTCTATGTTGATGATATGATTGCTAAGTCCCGAACGGAAGTTGAACATGTTGAGCATTTGTTAAAGCTTTTTCAGTGTTTGAGGAAGTTTAAACTTCGTCTGAATCCGAACAAATGTACATTTGGAGTCCGTTCCGGCAAGTTGTTGGGTTTTGTTGTCAGCGAAAGAGGTATTGAGGTTGATCCTGCAAAGGTCAAAGCAATACAAGAGATGCCTGCACCCAAAACTGAGAAGCAAGTCCGAGGTTTTCTTGGCCGCTTGAATTATATTTCCAGATTTATATCCCACATGACTGCCACATGTGCGCCGATATTCAAGCTCCTCTGGAAAGATCAGTCTCATGATTGGACTGAGGATTGCCAGAAAGCTTTCGACAGTATCAAAGAGTATCTGTCTGAACCTCCGATCTTGTCTCCTCCTGTGGAAGGAAGACCTCTGATTATGTATTTGACTGTGCTTGAAGACTCGATGGGTTGTGTACTCGGTCAACAAGATGAATCAGGGAAGAAAGAATCTACTATCTACTACCTCAGTAAGAAGTTTACTGATTGTGAGTCTCGGTACTCTATGCTTGAGAAGACGTGCTGTGCTTTGGCTTGGGCTGCTAAGCGTTTGCGCCAGTACATGATAAATCATACAACTTGGTTGATATCCAGAATGGATCCAATTAAGTATATCTTCGAGAAGCCTGCTTTAACTGGGAGGATTTCCCGTTGGCAGATGTTGTTATCTGAGTATGATATCGAGTATCGAGCTCAGAAGGCTATTAAAGGTAGTATCTTGGCTGACCATTTAGCGCACCAGCCGATTGAAGATCATCAGTCAGTTCAGTATGACTTCCCTGATGAGGACATTCTGTATTTGAAAATGAAAGATTGTGATGAGCCTACACTTGATGAAGGTCCGGAACCTGGTTCCAGATGGACGATGGTGTTTGATGGCGCTGTAAATCAGTATGGAAATGGAATTGGGGCAGTAATCATTACTCCTCATGGCACGCATATTCCGCGTACAGCAAGGCTAACTTTCAAATGCACGAATAATATGGCTGAGTATGAGGCATGTATTATGGGACTAGAAGAGTGTATTGAAATGAGAATCAAGCATCTTGATGTGTATGGTGATTCGGCCCTGGTTGTTAATCAGATCAAGGGTGAATGGGAGACGAATCAGCCTGGTCTCATTCCGTATAGAGATTATGCAAGAAGGATTTCAACTTTCTTTACAGAAGTTGATTTTCATCATATTCCTCGAGAGGATAATCGGATGGCAGATGCTCTTGCTACGCTTGCTTCGATGATTGTTGTGAAGTACTGGAATGAAGTACCCAATATTGCCGTGATGCGCTTGGATAGACCAGCTCACGTATTTGCAGTAGAAGAAGTAAATGATGACAAGCCTTGGTATTTTGATATCAAGAATTTCCTCCAGAACCAGGTCTACCCGCCTGGGGCATCTGTGAAAGATAGGAAAACTTTGAGAAGGTTGTCAGGCAGTTTCTACCTTAGTGGTGAAGTGCTGTATAAGAGAAATTTTGACATGGTTTTGCTCAGATGCGTGGATAGACACGAAGCAAACCTGTTGATGACTGAGGTCCATGAGGGTTCATTTGGTACTCATTCCAATGGACATGCCATGGCTAGAAAGATGTTGAGAGCAGGCTACTATTGGTTGACAATGGAGTCTGACTGCTGCAAATATGTGAAGAAATGCCACAAGTGTCAGATTTATGCGGATAAGATTCATATTCCTCCGACACCTCTGAATGTGATTTCATCACCATGGCCTTTCTCTATGTGGGGAATTGACATGATCGGCATGATTGAACCGAAGGCGTCCAATGGACACCGGTTTATTCTCGTAGCAATCGATTACTTCACCAAATGGGTTGAAGCCGCTTCGTACGCGAATGTGACTAGACAGGTGGTTGTGAAGTTTATCAAGAACCAGCTGATTTACCGTTATGGTGTGCCAGATAAGATCATTACTGATAATGGATCTAATCTGAATAATAAGATGATGGATGAGTTGTGCGCGGAGTTCAAGATTGCACACCATAATTCCTCTCCTTACAGACCTAAGATGAATGGAGCTGTTGAAGCTGCTAATAAGAATATCAAGAAGATTATCCAGAAGATGACAGTTACGTACAAAGATTGGCATGAGATGCTGCCATTTGCTTTGCATGGATATCGTACATCTGTCCGCACTTCAACAGGGGCAACCCCTTTCTCTCTTGTTTATGGCATGGAGGCTGTTCTCCCAGTAGAGGTGGAGATCCCATCAATGAGAGTCTTGATGGAAGCCAAGTTGACTGATGCTGAATGGATTCAGAGTCGTTATGACCAGTTGAATCTGATTGAAGAGAAGCGATTGACTGCCATGTGTCATGGTCAGTTGTATCGGCAGAGAATGAAGAAAGCATTCGATAAGAAGGTCAAGCCTCGTGTGTTCCGAGAAGGTGACCTCGTGCTCAAGAAAGTCTTGTCTTTCGTGCCCGATTCCAGGGGCAAGTGGATTCCTAACTATGAGGGTCCATATGTTGTTAAGAGAGCCTTTTCAGGCGGAGCTTTGATGCTTACAACAATGGACGGGGAGGATTTCACTCGTCCTGTGAATTCAGATGCAGTCAAGAAATACTTTGCCTAAAAAAAAGTATATGCAAATGAAAAACAGAATAGCTCGCTAAGTTGAAAACCCGAAAGGGCGGCTTAGGCAAAAATGAGCGTCTCGGTGGAGAACCCGCAAGGGTCATCCAGGCAAAAATTAGAGACTTGGAAAATTGATATTTGCATCCCGCTAGATTGAGTACCTCACCCTGGGGCAATCTAGGCAAAAATTAGGGATTCGACAAGTAACTGCATCCTGACAAGACTTTCTGTTCCGCAGCCGTTTTTTCGTCAGAGGTTCTCGATTCGTCGTCGACTGAAGCTTCGCATACATCGAGATTCAAATTGGTAGAGAAAGGATCATTATGTTCAATGTAGCCCTCTTCCAATATATATCACTGATTTCAAATTTGTACAGATCTATGGAGTCTTGCCATTTGCAGGCTACCATTCCATCAAATCAATTTGAGCTTTTATCCAATTATTTGCATTCTTATTTGTTTCAATTCAACAAATGTTTTGCATATTTTAATTGATAAAATTTCATTGTTTTAAACAAATAAATTTTTTCAAACAAATTGTTGTTTAAACAAAGTGAACATTCACAATGATGAAAGGATACTCAAGAATCTCCCAGTGCTCTCCCAAGGGTGGCATGATTTCCAACAGGTAAGACATTTGTTCATATTCCTGGCATTGGTTGTATCCTCTTTCTCCTGCTTGATTGTTGGGGTTGTTCCCCAAGCAGAGTTTTTTGTGGTGGGTTGTTCCCCTAAGCAGAGATGTTGTTGAAGACTTCGTTTCTTCTCCAGTAGTAGCCTCTCCCCAGTGCAGTTGCTAGTGGAGTTGTTGTTTCTCTCCTCAGCATGGTTGCTTTCTTTTTGAAGATTCAGTGGTTGGTGGATCGATATCCCGATACTTTACCACTTTCCTCAGCACGGTCGCAAGTGGGATCTGTGATGTATCCCCAGAGTAGAGTGTTGTAGAAAACTTCGTTTGTTCCAGCAGTACTCTATTTTCCGGCCAAGTTGCCAGCGGAGTTGTTATCCCCCCATCAGAGCGCTTATCCCGTCAGCAGGGCAGTGATTGTGTTCCTCCTCAGCAGTTGTGGGTGTTCCCCTCAGAAGAGTCGGCATTTAGTGGTTGTTCCCTGGCTCTCTTCCCTACCCTCAGTGTATTTCCCCAGTAGATCTGCCAGTAGATTCGTGGTTTGGTGGATTGCATTTGTGCAAAATCCCCAAAAGAGTTGGTATCTCCAACAAAATTAGAGTCCCCGTCAGAGTCAGGATTGCATCTATGATATTTCCCTCAGAGCATCCGTCAGAGCTGATATAATTGACAGAGTTGCTTTTGTGGCAGTTTATGCTTGTTGAAACCTCTGTTCCCCAGTGGGTTGTTTGGTGGTCTATCATCCTGAGATTGGGCTGATTTCCCGATTGCTTTGATCCTCAGTAGAGTGGCTTGTTGCAGAATCTATTGGTGTGATCTGTTTTTCCTCCAGTGGGTGTATTCCCGATGGAATAGCTATTTGTGTTCCCCAGGTAGAGTTGCTTGTGCAGAAGATTCTACGTGGATGATCTGTTCTCCCTCAGTGGGTTGTTCCCCAGTGGAGTTGTGTGGAGTTGCTTTCATGGCAGTTCTCGCTTTGTGCAGTTCTCAGTTGATACTGAAGATTCCCTGCAGATATCCTGGGATTCCTCCTGTTTCCCCAACAGATTTGTCTTTGTGGCTGTTTATGCCTGTTGTGACTTTCTGTTCGTCAGTTGGGTTGTTGTTGATCCATTGCTCAGAGATTTGGTGATATTTCTGACCTTTTGCCTCCTCGCAGATCTTTGCTTTCAGCATGTAGATCTCCTGCAGTTTGGCTTTCCAGTTGGTTTTTCCCCTGGAAGTATAGTACCAGGCGTTTGATTCCTGGACTCTTGTTTGTGTTAGATATGTCTGTTTTGTCAGCATTCATCAAACATAAATCATGCATATTCATGCATAATCAAAAACATTCAGATATTCATATTGCATTTTTTGCCATATATCTTTTGTTTGTTGTCCTCCTGCTATGGGTTTCATGGATCTCTCCAATAGATCTTCCCAGACAGATGTCGGGTGTTTAAATCTCTCCATATAGAGTCAACCCCATAAGCAGAAAGTGTCCATACTTTCCTTCTGCAGTTCCCCACTGAGATTATCCTCGTGGATGACGGTTTATTCCGTTTCCTCCCAACACATATATTGGGATGGATGTTCCTATTGAGTTATATCCTCATAGGACGAGTTTTGATTCTGTCTGTCTTTTCGGATCGATCCCGAATTGGCACTTGTCAACCGTTTCTTGTGCTTCCCTGTGGAATGAACGAATGATTTGCCCAGTAACCGACATTAATTCTTTTATCCCCAGCGGAATCGTTTTGGGCCTCTACCCGGTGACCGGTAGTTGTAAGTCCTATGTTCCTTCTTCTTGATGGAATTTGTGGTTATATACCTTTTATTCCTCAGCAAGAGTTTTGGTTGTCTACCCATTTTCGGTAGTTATAAATCCTGATTTGCGTACTCTCCAGCAGAGTTTGTGGTTTGTTATAAACCCTATTATTGTTTCCCGTGCGGATTTGTGATTCTTTCCATCACCACGCGGAGTTGTTGGTTTTCTGCCCAGTATTCGGTAGATGTAAATCCTAATCCGTGTTTATCCCCCACCAGAGTATGGCTACTACCCCGTATTCGGTAGTCGTAAGTCCTATCTCCTTTCCCCTATCAGAGGTAATCTTTGTGGTTCGTTCTGGTTGATGGTGGATGTTGTGCTGTTGTGGTTTTATCCCCAACAAAGTTTGCATTTCCCTGTGGAATAAGTTGAATAAGTGCTCATTATTTGGCCTTCATTCACCCTCTCCCCAGTGGAGTCTGTGGTCTTCTACCCCGTATTCGGTAGTTGTAAATCCTTTCACGGTGTTTTTCTCCCCATCGGAGTTTTGTACCTTGTGGTACAGGTGGATAATTGCCGGTTGCTAGCAATTTTATCCAGCCAGATTTTTGGTATTCTACCCCGTATTCGGTAGTTGTAAACCCTAATTTCTCCTCTTTGCAGAGTTAATCTTGTTGTTCATCCTAACCGATGATGGTTACTCGTTGTGGTTATCTTCATTCAATATTTGATGTTGATATTCCTCCTTTTGCTTGTGGATAATTGCCGTATGCTAGCAATTGTATCCCCAGCAAGTTGTCTTCTGGATCATTGCCGTATGCTTACAATGTTATTCCTTTTGAAGTCGCCAGTGGGTTCTTTCACCGTTTGCTAGTGATTTGTTCCCCGGATCATTGTTTGTTTATCAATGCATCCCCAGCTAGTTCTTGTGGGTAATTGCCGGATGCTTGCAATTTATCCCCAGTGAGTCTTCTTTCATTTACCCGTTTGCTTGGTAATGTTGTTGCTCCCTTTGATTGGTCATCATTATATACCTAGTTTGGTATCCCGATGCCTTTCTTTTCGGTCGATTTATCCTTTATTAACCCAGTAACCGGTTGTGGATAATCTTCCATGCGAGTATGTTATCCATGTTCTGACGGTAATGGATAATATATCTCATGCACTCTTCAGTCGAAGCCTTTTGTGTTTCCCCGGTCGAGTAAGATTCGTTATTTCCCTTTTGCGGAATCGAATATTTGTTGTTTCGGATAATTGCCGGATGCTTGCAATTTATCCCTTTGAGTTGTCTTTCGTTTACCTGGATGCTTGGTATCGATTGTCTCTCTTTTTTTGGTTGGTCACCTATTATATACCTCGGTATCTCTGGTGTCTCTTCCCTTTCGAGTATATTATTCACGTTCTGACGATAATGAATAATATATCTCTTTCACTCTTTGGTTGGAATCCTTTGTTGATCTTCCCCAGTAGAGTAAGATTCGTATTCTTTGTAGAATCGAATATCCATCCTTTAACCAGTTGTGTTTTGGATGATGAGTGTCTTGGCATATATACCAATTCATGTTTTCGGTAGATCACCTATTATATACCTCGGTATCCTTGGTGTTGCTTACCATGCGAGCATATTATCTACGTTCTGACGGTAATAGATAATATATCTCATGCGAGTATTCTATCCACGTTCTGACGGTATGGATATTATATCTCATGCACTCTTTGGGTTTGTGTCCCCAGTTGAGTAAGATTCGTCTTCCCTTTGTGGATTCGAATGTCCATCCTGTAAGTCGATTTGCTTTTTTCAAGCCCTCCTTTCGGATGATGAGTGTTTTGGCAGTAAAAACCAATTCACGCTTTGGTCGGTCACCTATTATATACCTCGGTATCCCTGGTGTTCCCTCCTTTATGCTCCCTATTATGACCTTGGTCCCCTGTGGAGTCAGATTTTCCTGAGTTGATGTACCTTTTTCAGGTCTTTCTTAGATGTTTGGTTGATTGATATCTCTCACCCTTATACCGGTCTTAGATATTCATTCTTCCTGAGTTCGTTGCCCTTATACCGGTAACATCTCATTGCCTTGTTGCTTTTCCCCATGAGAGTCTCTTTGTTAGACACTTCTCTAGTGGGTTTCTTGTTGTGATTTTTTCCCCTTTGCTGTATTGGCGTTTTCCCCAATATATGCAATTTTCCCCGGCAGGGAGGTTCTTTGTGAATCTTTTCCTTGGTCCGAGTCCGGATTTTATCCGAAGTATCCTTTGTGGATAGTTTGAGTCAGCTTGTGTCTTTCCAACGGATGTGTTTCCTTTGGAATTCGTCTGATCCCCAGTGTGAGTCCTTTATCCCCCAATAAAGCTGTGTCTGTTTTGTTTTTCCCCAAATAAAAGTCGTGTCCTGCTCACGCATTTCTTTTCCTTTCATCCCAATAAGAGTCCTGTTAGAGTCTCTGTTCCTGGTGAGTGTATTACTCCGATGGATTGTATTTCCTTCTGTGGGAACCCATATCCCCACAGAGTTTGTGTCTCTTACATGCATACATCTGCATCATGAGGTCTCTTAGGGACCAAAATTTGTCTCATTACTGTTATTTAAGCCCATTCTACCACGTCGAGATGAAGATTTCTAAACTTCAATTCTCCGGGTAGAATGACCTTAAATAGGGGCATCTGTAAGACCCAAATTTTGTCCCTAAGATCCCTCATGGCATCATATCATATCATATCATTGCCTCAAGGATCATTGTGCACCTCGCCTGCTTCCCTGTGGGTGGGTTGTCTTTTGAGAGTGGTTCTTGATCACCAAGCATGTTTTGCATTTGTATATCATTGCTTTTCATTTGTTTATTAACCCAAAAGTACAAAAATATTGTCATCTAACCTTGTTACTTGCAGATGAAGCAACATTAGGTCAAACCAGTCAAAGGCATTCCTTGAGCCATAGATGGTGGCCATTCTGAAGAATTTGGGCACCATGATCATTCATCAAGAGTTCATATGAGTTGTGATATCATTTGGAATCAAGATCTCAAGTGGTAGAGGATTGAAATTCATCAGAACATGGCTCAGTCAACCAAAACCCTAGCAAGGTCAACTGTGGTCAACTGTGCATTTAATCAGGGATTTGAAGGTGGGAAATGGTTTGAGAGGTCTCATTCATGTCCATATAGGTCTCATATGACATTTCAAAGATCAACATTGGAGGATTTGAGGTCAGACAAGAAGTTTCCAAAAATAGTAAGTGACCTGTAATTTCAAATTGCCAAAAATGGAAAGGTCTTCTCCTCAACTTTACATCATCAAGCAAGCTTCAAATCAAATTTTGTCCAACATGAAAGTTGAAGATCTTGCTCTCACCTTTCCAAAAAGTCCAAGAACATCCATTTTTCATTTGTGGTTGGCAAATTATGATCAAATCATTGTCAAGAAATTTTGGACTTCAACAAGGCATAACTTTTGCATCAAATGGCCAATTCATGTGATTCTTTTTTGAGCAAATTTCTTTTGATCCCCTCTATTCAAATCATTAATTACATTTCATCAAAAATCATCATACAAAAAGTGCATTTTTCAAGTGAATTCATTTTGAATTTTGGTGGGAAAAAGTGATTTTGAAAAGTATGCACAATTTTCACTCCAAACCAATTGCAATGGCCTTAAAACAGAATTTTGGACTTGCTGCAATTGAATTTCGCACTGTTCCATTGGCACATGATCATAAGGGTGGTTTTGACATTTTGGCATAACATGCTTATTTCACTTAATCCATTTACATTTTGCTAATCATGTTTAACAAACTGGATTAACAGGAAGTATAAAGTGTTAATCATAACAGAATTCTGCATCAACACTTCACAATTTCAGATCCAAACTCATTTTCATCTCAGATTCTCTCAAATTCTCTCAAACTTTTTTCAACTTTTCCATCGAATTTCACCATTCCTTTTGCTTGTTCTTGTGCTAATCATGATCTGCAGGAAGTATTGAAGATCTGTTGAAGCAAATTTTGGAAGAATCCTTGAAGATTACAACTGTTGAAGCTTGAGCATTCACATGGCAATTGGAGATTTCTTCGAATTTGAGCATTGTTGAGCTAAAGTACATCATTCATTCATCTTCCTCATCATCCTAGATCATCTGTTTTCACCTTCCAGGCTTTGAATCCAACAAATCAGCTGCTGCATCTTCATAGAGGTAAGAACTCGAATCCTCCAATTCTTGCAATTATCATGTGGCTTTTGTAGAGCTTAGCATGTAGAGCATTCTGCACTTTAGATCTAGTGTTTTCATTGAATATTAAGGAAGTTATGATGATTTGAATGTTGATTGTTAGAACTTGTTTTGCTCGATTCATGTGATATAGTTAGAATTAATTTAAATTGAAGCTGGATTAGTGATGTGTGATGCAAGATGATTCGATCCATATAATTTTTATGCATTTTTGTGACAAAAAGTTCATGATGATGATGAACACGATGAAGATGATGATGAATGCTTAGGTTTCGTTTCCAGATCGTGTGTAGATCTTGCCTGGCCTTTGTTTTGCATGAATTTTCTGTTTGTGAGCCATGCGTCCAATAGCATCATGCCACGCACTTAAGTGAAACGCAGCGTTTCACTTAAGTGGCGCCCTATTTGAAAACGCACGCAGTTCGAATCCAGATTCCAGCGTTTCTTCATATTTGCTTTTTGGCATTTATTTTCAATTGTGCTTCCATGTTAACATGCTTCCTTTCACCTTTTTATTTTTTTTTCCTCATATTAAAAAATCATAACTCTCTCAATAATAATCCAATCAACATGAGATTTTTTCCATAATGATCCTTATGATGTCTTCTATTTTTTTGATGATTTTTAATGAATTTGTGCACGGATGAAAAAAATAATTGCCTAGGGTTTGTTCTCACATGTCATTTCTTGCACATAGCTTGCCATTTCATTTGTGAAATCATGATGCTTGATCCAAAATTCTTGAAATTTTACATGCATAATTTAGACTCATTCCTGGTCATTTTGGTATATGATTTGCTATTTTTTCCTTCCTGGATTGTGAGATATGATCTGATCATTGGAGGTGTGACAATGTGTGTCACACCATTTCTTGTCCTATTTGTGGATTTTTGTTGCCATGCCTATTGAACTTGAATTGATCTGGACTTTGCATGATGATACTTATGGATGATAAGTTTGCTTGTGATTTTTCCTGGAATTTTTGAATGCATTTTCTATTTTTTGAGAATTTTCCCTCTGTTTGACCAATTGTGAACCTTTTGGGAGTCATGATATCATATGATTTGTGAAATTCTTGGTGTTTATTGGATGGACCTAAAATTTGGTATGTGTATTATAGACATCTTGAAGGTTGTCATGGCTTTAGTTTCATTCATTTATCATGTTTGGTTTCTGTTTTATGTTTGTTTGAAGTTGATGCATGATCTAGTGCCTTGTATGAGCTTATTTGAACATACTTTGACTTGTTGATTTTAATTGACTTGCTTCCCTTTATCCAAATGCCATGATTTTTGGTATGTTGCTCATTGAATGTGTTTTGTTTAAGCATGATTTTTCTTGGAATTTTTTGAGCCATTTTGGTATTGATATGCTTGTGATCATTCTGTTTATCTCATGGAGCTTCCAACTTGCCTAGTTTGACATGTTTTGTTTGTGAAATGGATTTGATGAATAGTTTTGATATGAGACCAATTGGACTTTGTTCTTATTTGATTAATCTTGATTTTGATCAATTTTCATGTTCTGTTTTGGTCTATTTCTCCTCCTTTGACCCTAGGCTTTGGCCTAAGGGTTTACTTCTCATGTTTGAGTTTGATTTTCAGGTTGAAGAAGCAATTGCTTTAACGAGATTAATTCAAGTTGATTGAGCTTGGTTTACTTGATTGTTATGGACTAACTTGGTTTGTTTTGTAGGATGCCTCTAGCTCATTTGATTTGAGTTTGTGCTTTGCACATGTGATTGATTGTGTTGACTGTTGGTTCTTATCTTGTCTGTTTTGACTTCCTTTTGTGACTTGAGTACTGATTATATTTGATTGATTTCAGGTACCTTAGTTGCTATAGTTCCATTGTGAACTTGCTTTTGCTTTGCTTGATAGCCTTAACATTAAGGTAGAATCTCTTGTCTCCATGTAGTCTGGAAGACCTGGCTTGTTACTTAGCCAGGCACCTGTCTGAAGTCCTCCTTAAGAGGCAATGTTTGTGATTGTTTATCTTTGTCCCCAAGCAGGAAAAGTCCTTTTGATAAGGCAATTGGTAGACAAAAGAGATGTGTAATCCATCTCCTACTATTCTGTGTGTCTTCCCTTTGCTCACATTACATGTTGAAGCATTGTGGATCTTACCCCAAGATCTATCGAGTCATTAACTTGTGGAGAGAGTTCCAACTTTCTGAACTCCCACACCTTCTGATATTCAATGCTCTCCCTGACCAGGGATAAGAGTGATGAGGCACACCCCTCATATCCTTTCATCTGCTTCACCTTAACTCTCAATGTTAAGGTTAAGAGCACCACTTACCTCATTCCAGTTGACTTTATAGTCTAACCCTTTGCTTGAGCCAAAATTGCTTGTATATAGTGGGTGCTAAATGACTTTGTTTGATTGATTGATTGCTTCATCTGTACATGTTTGCTTGCATGCCTTTGTGCATTTATCATTATTAATTGTTCATTATTGCATGATCATCATTTCATATCTTTGTGATTTGTTTGAGTTTGCCCATTGAGGAATCAGCTATAAGTCCATTCTTTGGCCTCTATTCCTATGATTTGGAAGGGATTGAATGTAAGACCATTTCATTGGCCACTTATGTCCTCTTTGCTTAATGCTTTTATCTTGTTTGTTGTATGTGAGGATGTAATTGTAAGACCATGTTGTTGGCATTTGTACTCCCATGATCATCTGTTGGAGGTTAGAGTAAGCCCAGATAGATTGGCATCTGACATCCATCTTTTTGTTTGTGTTTGCTTTGTGAGGATGCAATTGTAAGATCATGTTGTTGGCATTTGTATTCCTATGATCATCCTTTGGAGGTTGGTATAAGTCCAGGTAGATTGGCATCTGACATCCATGTCTTGATTCTTTGGAGATTGGTATAAGTCCAGTTGATTGGCATCCAGTATCCACCCTTTTGTTCTGTTTTGCTTTGTGAGATTGGAGTAAGTCCATTTATTGGCTTCCGGTATCATTGTTTTGTTTTAGGAGACTGGTGTAAATCCATTTATTGGTATCCGGTATCCGCTTTTGTTTGTGAGATTGGTATAAGTCCATTGATGGCATCCGGTATCACCTTGCTTTTATTTTGCTTACTTGTTTTGTTGCCTCATTCCAAAGGACACACTTGAATCATCTTCTATATGATTTCAAGAGGTGAACTTCTAGGAAGTTTTACACTCCTTCATCCATATCCTTTTGTTTCAAAATCCCTTTTCACTTGTTGATTTTAAAACTGGTAAATACATGTTGTGCAAACATTCTCATCTCTTTTCAAATTAGAAACCTGGACCCTAAGTCCTTGACTTTTCAAACCCCATTTCATAACACTTCTTTCTGAATCGAATCTTAATCATACTTTGACCATATTTTGTGAATACTCATAATCAATTAACTTCACCCATTCAATTGTTTTGTGGCTTTGTACATTGTTAATATGTTTTCATACATTAGCCATAAGTTTCAATTACCATAGTGGTTGATGTAAATCTTACCTTATCCTTAGTGAGTTGATTGTAAGTCTTCCATACTTATTATAGGGTTAACCCCTCACTAGTATGTTGAAGCCGTCCTCGCATGGTGGATTGTTGATTCAGGTCGAGTTTTCTCCCATTGGTAATGAAAAGCCTTAGAGCTTGTATTTTAAAATGAACTCACTAATTTTCGGAAATCTTTTAGCCGAACTACGGCGTTTTGATCCTTACCTTTCATGGAAGGTACGTAGGCAACGGGTTCATCCGTTCAAACACAAAAATAATAAAATTGTACATTCTTTTCTCATCTTCCCAATCATGTTTGCACAATATGTCTTAAACAAATAAACATTTTTATATACAACAAGTGTGAAAAGGGCTCCCTAGGAGTACCTAGGACGTGATGGGTGCCTAACACCTTCCCATTGCGTAATTTACCCCTTACCCAGACTCTCTGATCTTTTCATTAGTTTTCTATGTGTAAAACTTCTTAGGCTTTTGTTCGCTTTTTAGCCATTCCTTAGGATAAATAAAAGTGCGGTGGCGACTCGATTTCTTTGTATGCTTTGCTTATGGTTTAATCAATAAATCATATAGCGACGAATACACCGCTACAGGGGGTGATGAAAGCATATCAGAAGCTATAGCCATGCTTGGAAGACAGTTCAACAAGTTCATAAAGAAGGTTGATAAAAGAGGTAGACCAAATGTCAAGAACTCTTCATCTGACATCAGTAGAAGATCAAAATCTGAAGAAAAGTTCAACCAAGGCAAGGGAATCCAGTGTCATGGATGTGAAGGTTTTGGACACATTAGAGTTGAATGTCCTACCTTCCTCAAGATGCAAAAGAAGGGACTATCTGTCACCTGGTCTGATAGAGACTCTAAGAGTGAATCAGAAGGAGAATCTGCAAAACATGTCACTGCACTAACTAGTGTCTGTGCCTCTGATGATGACTCAAGTGGAGATGAACTTACATTTGATGAACTTGCTGCTTCATATAAAGAGTTATGTGTCAAAAGTGCAGAAGTGTGTATCCAAGGAGAAAAGCAGAAGAAACTCATCAAGGATATGGAAGCTGAGAAGAAGAAGCACCTGACAGTCATAGATGGTCTAAATGGTGAGATAACCTTGCTGACCTCTAAGCTAGATCAAATGACAAAATCCATCAGAATGCTGAATAAAGGAACTGACACTTTTGTAAGAGATTCTAAAGGTGGGACAGAAATCAGGAACCATGTCTGGTTTAGGCTTTGTTAAGGAATCCTCATCTGAATTCAAAAGCTCAAAGGCTGAAGTTCAGAAAATCAAGCAGAAGTCACAACCAATGTCACAACATCATGGAAACAAGAGGATTAACCATCAAAAGAAGAAATTTAAAAGATGGAGATGCCACTACTGTGGTAGATTTGGTCACATAAAACCCTTATGTTACAGGTTGCATGGTTATCCTAACCAGACCCCTCAAGTCAGACCTAAGCAGAAGGCATCTAAGGATAATGCCCCCATCAAGAAACAACAATGGGTTGCTAGATTAGCTCACACATCTCTAAGGGCATCTACCAGAGAAGACTGGTATTTTGATAGTGGTTGCTCAAGACATATGACTGGGATGAATAACTTGTTGGTAGATATACAACCTCATACTATCAGTTCTGTGACCTTTGGTGATGAAGCTAAAGGAAAAATCAAAGGTGTTGGTAAGCTGGACAGTCCTGGAGTACCAGAACTGAATAATGTGTTGTTAGTAAGAGGACTAACTGCTAATCTCATCAGCATAAGCCAGCTATGTGATCAAGGCTTCAATGTACAGTTCACTAAGGAAGAATGTGTTGTGACAAATGGAGAAAATAAGGAAGTTATGAGAGGATCTAGATCCAAAGATAACTCCTCAATGTGCTTCTCAACCAAGGAAGAAAAGGAAGTGAAGCTGTGGCATAGAAGACTTGGACATCTTTATTTAAGAGGAATGAAGAAGATCATATCCAAGGAAGCAGTTAGAGGAATCCCAAAGCTGCTTATTGATGAAGGAAAAGTCTATGGAGAATGTCAGGTTGGCAAGCAAACCAAGATGTCACATCCTAAGCTTGGACATCCTACAACATCCAAAACTCTGGAACTTTTGCACATGGACTTAATGGGACCTATGCAGGTTGAAAGTCTTGGTGGGAAGAGATATGCTTATGTGGTTGTTGATGACCATTCCAGATACACATTGATAAGCTTCATCAGAGAAAAATCAGATGCATTTGATGTCTTCAAAGATCTATGCATAAGACTCCAAATAGAAAAGGATAATAGTGTTGTCAGAATAAGAAGTGACCATGGAAAGGAGTTTAAAAATTCCAAGGTTGATGATTTCTGCTCATCTGAAGGAATAAGTCATGAGTTGTCCTCACCTATTACTCCTCAGCAAAATGGAGTAGTTGAAAGGAAGAAACAGAACTGTGTATCATTATCCACTGCAGAAGCTGAGTACATAGCAGCTGGAAGCAGTTGTTCCCAACTGGTATGGATGAAACAGATGCTGAATGAGTACAATGTCACTCAAAATGTCATGACATTGTTCTGTGACAATCTCAGTGCCATCAACATTTCAAAGAATCCTATCCAACACAGCAGGACCAAACATATTGACATTAGACATCACTTCATAAGAGATCTGGTAAAAGACAAAGTGATTACCTTGGAACATGTGGCAACTGAACTACAACTTGCTAACATATTTACTAAGGCTTTGGATGCTACTCAGTTTGAAAATTTAAGGAGCAAGTTGGGAATATGTCTTTCTGAGGAATTATAGCAACTAAGGATGTTAGGAATTTACTGTTTAATATTTCAAATTATTAAACAATTGAAAGTGCGCTCTGATTGGTCTAAGGAATTCAGGAAAGTGTATGTGAGAGGCAAGTGTGTAAATTTCTCTCCTTCAGTGATCAACAAGTATTTG
Source organism: Lathyrus oleraceus (assembly GCF_024323335.1). NCBI lineage: Eukaryota > Viridiplantae > Streptophyta > Magnoliopsida > Fabales > Fabaceae > Lathyrus > Lathyrus oleraceus. Next base: position 189,812,859 of record NC_066579.1, on the reverse strand, counting down.
GGAAGGCCTGATGAAGCTAAACCTGAGCTTGAGGTGACTGACAACAAAACCTGTCAAGTCATCACTGCTAATCAGGCAAGGAAGTGGCCTCTCAAAGGAAAATTGGTGGCAAGTAAACTGAGTGTCAAGTATGCAATGCTGCACAAGGTTGGATGTTGGCCGTCCTCATTGATGCCTGTTTGTAATTTTTTGGGCTCTTAATGAGTTCCTTGGATTTGTTCATTATCTCAACTATCACAGTTGTGTATGATGATGGTTTGTACTGCTTAACTATTATGTTTTAACATGTTTAATGTTATAACATCTGTCCTAACATTCTCTGATAGACTAATTGACATTTATTTTGTATAATTGGTCACTTTTGGTCAATTTTGACTAAAAAGGGGGAGAGGTGTTGATAAGTGTTGATGTGGAATGTGGAAGTAGTTGTGTATGTAGCTGAACTGAAGGACAACTATTATTGAAGGAAGTGCACAGGTGTTAAAACAAGAATGTTGTTCTATTTACAGATGTCAAAGAGAATGTCTGATATGGTGCACAGGTGTTGATGTTGGAGCAGATGTCAGAATGACATTCTGGCTGGTACAGGTGTTGTAGTTACAATAATTGTTGTTCTGTTTATAGATGTCAAAGAGGATGTCTGATATGGTGCACAGGTGTTGATGTTGAAGTAGATGTCAGTATGACATTCTGGCTGGTACAAGTGATGGAATTACTGTTATTTGATGTATGCACAGATTTAGGGGGAGGAGGAGTACCCTTGTGCATTTGTGTGTCTTACTAGTTGCATCCATAACTAGTAATTCTGTTCACAAGATGTTATGTGTGATGTATTAACATAAGATATCCTATGTATCTGCTGGAGTTCAAGAACATGTTCATGCAGGATTATTTCAGAATGTCATACACAAGGTCATGGCATCTGATATGGTTGTACCTGCTGGAAGTTATAAAAGGAATTATGGAATTATGCAGGATTTTTCCAGGATGTCAGACCCGATGTCATGACACCCTGTTGTAATACCCCAAAATTTACCCTTTCATTTTTCTTGGAAGCATGGGATCGTGTTTCACATTGCATTAGCATCATACTAGGTCATACTCATTGCATACGACATTAGTGACTTGGAAATCAGGGTTTGATTGACCACTCCTTAACCAGAGGGAGCCCACACCAAGCAAAAATGAGAATTGAACTTCATTCTCCAAATATACAAGTCTCAAGGTCGTCCGGGTATCTTATGGTGGTCTACAGTTCATCAGTGGAAGATTCAAAGCTCTCAGAGTGTGCATCTAGATTCAATCAGAAATCAAGGTTTCATGGCTATCTGCAACAGGCAAGGTTTGGTTGGAAGTAAAAAGGGGCTCATTCATGTCATGATTATAGAGGCATCTTGGTCTAAGAAGATCCACAATTATCTTAGAAAGATCCATTGGCAATCAGTGCAATCAGTTCCTGATCAGTTTGCCCTAAAACTAGGGTTTGGTATAAAATCGGTTTATTTCTGATTCCTTGAGTGAGACTCATTTCCATGGCCCTCCATATGTCCACAAGGGTCTACATACAAAAAATCAGCTCTTTATTTGAGCTAGAGGTGCTTCAATTGATCAATGGAATCGGGAATCTGATAGTTTGGGAAAAGTCAACTATGGGGCCAGAAAAGTCAACTCCTGACATTTTGAAAGTGGAATCTCAAAATTCATGCCTAAGGGAGCCTACATGTGAAATTTTATCAAGGTTGGATCATGGATTCATCATTTAATCAGGAGTTGGAAAAGTTACCAAATTTGGAAATAGTTGACTTTCCATTTAGGGCAAGTTTTTATGGTTTTTGCACCCACTTTAAGCCCATTTTCCACCAAGAAGCAAGCTCCATTTGAAATTTTCTCCAACATGAAATTTATCCCTCTTGTTCAAAGCTTTTTAGAGATATAAAGTTTGTTTCGTTTGGATTAAAATTGAGAAAGTTATACTTGGTCAAAGTAAGACATTATTTTAGAACACTTAGAAAATTTTCTAAGTCCAAAATTTGCAAAATTTGTCAAGACTTATGGGCCAGTTTTCTTGCACTTCAAGGCATCTTTTGAAAATACTTTCTTCATGACAGTTGTACCTTGATATGTCCTCTTTCACATCCTTTTGGAATCATACCATTTGGATCATTGGTTTGAAAGATACACTCATCTAAAGTTGGTGTCATAGACTGAATTTTTTGACAGCATTTAGGCCAAACTGGCCCAACCATTTTGCAGCTATGTGACTTGAACTTTATGGCCATTTTCACCTCTTTCCACTCATCATTTCAACTTGTGTTCAACATGAAAGATGTTAAGCTCCATTCCCTCTTTCTACTGTTTGCATTGCCTTGCCATTTGGACACATGTTCATCAAGTTATAAAGCCTCAAAGTCACCCTATTGGACCTATTTCCATGCCATGCTGCACAAACCAACCCACATGCTTTTCCTCATTTGTCCATTTGCTTTATGTTCATTCACTTAAGTTTTGCTACATTTAGCCATTTCTTTTCACACCTCATTTTTGCACCTTTTGCACATAAACTCAAACAAACATTCCAAGCCCATTAGCCATCATTAAACCCTACATATTTAAACATCAAAAACCCTAATCTGAATGGTGGCTGTGATATTTTGAGCTAAGCAAGGCAAGGAGAGAAATATCAAGTGTCATCCCATTTCCATTTCTCAAGCTAAGGCATTGAAGCATTGGAACAACACTTCATTTCTTCTTCCACTCCTCCATCTTCAAGGGGCAATTGACCTTTTCCACTAGGTAACCCCCTTATCCCAACCTTCCATGGCCATGCATATTTTTCTTGCTCATTATTGTTTTTCATGCTTTCCATGCTTATGCTTACTATTGTTTTCATGCTATGGCCATGTTCTTATCATGTTGTTTTTCCATGTTAACATCGTGCACTACTTGTCCATGAAACCCTCACCATGAGGCTTTGTTTTAAGCTTGAAGTTCATGCTGTTATTTTCCACACATATCCGAGTGCATGAAGCCCCTTTGTTGTTCACTTTTCACCATGCTAAAGTCCTTATTTTTAATGAAATAAGACACCATTACGTTCCTCTCATTTCGTACTTGAATTTTGTTTTTTATACCATCCCATTTCATGAACCATGGTGTGAGAAATCTTGATTGGAAGATGGAAGAGGTTGCTGCATTTTTTCGCGCCTTCATTCATGCTGCATGGGCTTAGGTTTTGTTGCATGAAACAAGACCCGACGTGGCGTCTTCGTGGCCGCCGGATCGCACGCGGTCCTTTTGATCTCAGCCATCCGCTATTATTTTTGTCTTTTAGTGTTTAATGAACCCTTGACCAATTGACTGCAGTGTTACATGATTATTCATTAAAATGTGCATTTATTTTTTGTCACGCACTTAAGTAATCCGTTTGGACCATGGGCCTCAGCGCCACTGCTGTTCCCACCTCCCTGCCTGGCCCATCAACCATTATTCACACTTCATTTTATTTTCATTTTTTATTTCCATTTTATTTTTCTATTTTGTTTTAATTAATAAAAATATTTCATTTACTCATAAAAATACCAAAAAATATTTTTTACTTTCCTTAATGTTTTATTTAATTTTTATTTTCATATTTTATTTAATGTTAATATTTTATTTTAATTATTTATTTCAAATAGTCCATTTTAATACACATTTTTTCATTAATTTTATTCTCATGACTTAAAATTATTTTTAGATTCTGATTTTTGGGATGAGGGTTGACCAATGTCTCATGGTCAACCTGACCTTTTATTGGAATTTTATTTCCCATTTTTAATTTATTCTTGATTTATTTCTAACCTAGTCTTGTTGTTTGACTTTTGGTTTGACCTTTGCTTTGATTCAATTAATTCAATAACCAATTTTCATTATTTTTGAAATATTTTTGGGGGATGATGATGTCCTGACCCCACCATAGTTAGTTTAATTTTTCATAATTTTCTTGATTAATTTACTATTTATTTGATAATTTTCAAGTTGACTTGACTTTTCAGTTGACTTTTCTATGATTGATGTTTGACTTAAGGGATTGCTTATGGCAATTGAAGAGATCTTTTGATCCTCCCTTGTTCATCACATATGCCATATATTAGAGGCCTTTCATCTTGATTTTATTTGATCCTTGCATCATTTCCCGATTAAATTATTCATTGATCCTTTGTGTGCATAGTTGCATTTGTCTGATTCATCTGATATTTTCTATACTTGTTTCTTTCATCCATGCTTCTATTGTTTGATTGCTTAACATGTCTATACCTCTCATGCATTGTTTAATGCTCATTCATTTCATTCTTTGATTATTTGACTTGATCATATACTTGTTTATATATCTTATTGATTGATAAATGTGGCCTACTTATATGATGTATGATGTATGAGACACATATTTTTATTATCTGATTGCCATGAACAATCCCCATTCATAACAAATGTACCCCTCTCCCATGAAGTGTATAATGTTTATTCTTTCATTCTTTATTCATTTGTTAATACAAAATTAAAACGAACATTCGATAACCATTTCATAACAAGATCAAAACCTCGATCCAATGTCGAGTAATCATTTTCAAAACTTAACAGAACCAGTATGTATTCATCCATTCTTTTTGTAAGTCGATTGCTTCATGCATCGCCATTTCTCTTCTAAGTCGATTGCTTCATTGTAGTGGCGTATTCGTCACTTTATGATTTATTGACTAAATCAAAAGCAAAGCATACAAAGAAATCGAGTCGCCACCACACTTTTATTTATCCAAAGGATTGGCTAAAAAGCGAACAAAAGCCTAAGAAGTTTTACACATAGAAAACTAATGAAAAGATCAGAGAATCTGGATAAGGGGTAAATTACGCAATGGGAAGGTGTTAGGCACCCAAAACGTCCTAGGTACTCCTAGGGAGCCCTTTTCACACTTGTTGTATAAGAAAAAGTTTATTTGTTTATGACATATTGTGCAAACATGAATGGGAAGATGAGAAAAGAATATACAATTTTATTATTTTTGTGTTTGAACGGATGAACCCGTTGCCTACGTACCTTTCCATACAAAGGTAAAGGATCAAAACGCCGTAGTTCGGCTAAAAGATTTCCAAAATATCAGTGGGTTCATTTTAAAACAAGAGCACTAAGGCTTTTCATTACCAATGGGAGAAAACTCAACCTGAATAAACAATCCACCATGCGAGGATGGCTTCAACATACTAGGGAGGGGTTAACCCTATAATAAGTATGGAAGACTTACAATCAACTCACTAAGGACAAGGTAAGATTTACATCAACCACTATGGTAATTAAAACCTATGGCTAATGTATGAAAACATATCAACAATGGACAAAGCCAAAACAATTGAATGGGTGAAGTTAATTGATTATGAGTATTCACAAAATATGGTCAAGGTATGATTAAGATTCAATTCAGAAAAGTGTATTATCAAAAGTGAAGTTTGGAAAATCAAGGACTTAAGTTCCAGGTTTCTAATTTGAAAAGAGATGAGAATGTTTGCACAACATGTATTTACAAGTTTTAAAAGTCAACAAGTGAAAAGGGGTTTAGAAACAAAAGGATGTGGATGAAGGAGTGTAAAACTTCCTAGAAGTTCACCTCTTGAAATCATATAGAAGATGATTCAAGTGTGTCCTTTGGAATGAAGCAACAAAACAAGCAAGCAAAATAAAAGCAAGGTGATACCGGATGCCATCAATGGACTTATACCAATCTCACAAACAAAGGCGGATACCGGATACCAATAAATGGATTTACACCAATCTCCTAAAACAAAACAATGATACCGGATGCCAATAAATGGACTTACTCCAATCTCACAAAGCAAAACAGAACAAAAGGGTGGATACTGGATGCCAATCAACTGGACTTATACCAATCTCCAAAGAATCAAAAAAAGATGGATGTCAGATGCCAATCTATCTGGGCTTACTATAATCTCCAACAGATGATCATGGGAGTATAAATGCCAACAACATGGTCTTACAATTGCATCCTCACAAAGCAAACACAAAGCATGGATATCAGATGCCAATCTATCTGGGCTTACTCTAATCTCCAACAGATGATCATAGGAGTACAAATGCCAATAACATGGACTTACACTTGCATCCTCACATACAACAAACAAAATAAAAGCACTAAACAAAGAGGACATGAGTGGCCAATGAAATTTTCTTACACTCAATCCCTTCCAAATCATAGGAACAGAGGCCAAAGAATGGACTTATAGCTGATTCCTCAATGGGCAAACTCAAACAAATCACAAAGATATGAAATGATGATCATGCAATAATGAACAATTAATGATGATAAATGCACAAAGGTATGCAAGCAAACATGTACAAATGAATCAAGCAATCAATCAAACAAAGTCATTTAGCACACCCTATAACCAAGCACTTAGGCTCAAGCAAAGGGTTAGACTTTAAAGTCAACTGGAATGGGGTAAGTGGTGCTCTTAACCTTAACATTGAGAGTTAAGGTGAAGCAGATGAAAGGATATGAGGGGTGTACCTCATTGCTCTTATCCCTGGTCAGGGAGAGCATTGAATATCAGAAGGTGTGGGAGTTCAGAAAGTTGGAACTCTCTCCACAAGTTAATGACTCTATAGATCTTGGGCTTTTACTCACTATGCATCAACACATGTGGTGTGAGCAAGGTGAGTGACACACAAAATAGTAGGAGATGGACTACACATCTCTTCTATCTACCAATTGCCTTATCAGAAGGACTTTTCCTGCTTGGGGACAAAGATAAACAATCACAAACATTGCCTCTTAAGGAGGACTTCAGACAGGTGCCTGGCTAAATAACAAGCTAGGTCTTCCAGACTACATGGAGAAGAAGATGTTATACCTCAATGCTAATGCTATCAAGCAAAGCAAAAGCAAGTTCATAATGGAACTATAGCAACTAAGGTACCTGAAAACAATCCAATATAATCAGTATCCCAATCACAAAGTCAAAACAGACAAGATAAGAACCAACAGTCAACACAATCAATCACATGTGCAAAGCACAAACTCAAATCAAATGAGCTAGAGGCATCCTACAAAACAAACCAAGTTAGTCTATAACAATCAAATAAACCAAACTCAATCCACTTGAATTAATCTCCTTAAAGCAATTGCTTCTTAACCTGAAAACAAACTCAAACATGAGAAGTAGACCACTAGGACAAGGCCTAGGGTCAAAGAAGGAGAAATAAACCAAAACAGAACATGAAAATTGACCAAAATCAAGATTAATCAAATAAGGACAAAGCCTAATTGGTCTCATATCAAAACTATGCATCAAATCCATTTCACAAACACAACATGTCAAACTAGGCAAGTTGGAATCACATTGCAGCAAACAGAATGATCACAAGCATATCAATACCAAAATGGCTCAATAAATTCCAAGAAAAAATCATGCATAAACAGAGCACATTGAATGAGCAACACACCAAAATTCATTGCATTTGGATAAGTGGAAGCATGGAAATTAAATTCAACAAGTCATGGTATGCCAAAACAAGCTCAAACAAGGCCACAAATGGTACATCAACTTCATGCAAGCATAAAACAGAAACCAAACATGATAAATGAATGAAACCAAAGCCATGGCAACCTTCAAGATGTCTATAATGCACATGCAAAATTTTAGGTCCATCCAATAAACACCAAGGATTTCACAAATCATATAAGGTCATGACTCACAAAAGGTCCACAATTGGTCAAACAGAAAGGAAATTCTCAAACAAATTGGAAATGCACTCAAAAAATCCACAAACATTCATACTCAAACTTAACATCCAAAAGAGTCAACATGCAAAAATTCAGGTCATTTTGAGTTCATATGGCATGGTAAAAAAAATCAACAAGATGAACAAGAAATGGTGTGACACACATTGTCACACCTCCAATGATCACATCATATCTCACAATCCAGGAAGGCAAAGATCACAAACCATATACCAAAATGTTCATCAAAGTGTCTAGATTACACATGTAAAATTTCAAGAATTTTGGATCAACCATCATGATTTCACAAATGAAATGGCAAGCTATATGCAAGAGATAACATGTGAGAACAAACCCTAGGCAATTATTTTTTCCAACCGTGCACAAATTCATTAAAAAATATCCAAAAAAATAGACCACATGATGAACAATTCACAAAAAATTCCAGGTGATTTGGATTTTTATTTCATGAGTTATGGATTTTTTAATATGATGAAAAATTAAAAATGATGAATGGAATCACATGAACATGATAAGCATAACATGAGGAAAATACACAAAGCCAAAATAGATGGATGCAGGAGGCCGGATTCGAACCGCGTATGAGTTTAAAAGTTGGCGCTCACTTAATGAAACACACCGTTTCATTAAGTGAGGTGTCACGCGGTGAATGGTGCATGGCTACACAAACACGAAACACATGCAAAGCTAAGGCCAGGCGGATTGAAACGCGATCTGGAAACAAAACCTAATGTTCTTCATCACATTCATCATGTTCATCATCACCAAAATCCAAACTCCACAGAAATGCATAAAAATTATATCACCCGAATCATCTTATCATGCACAACACTAATCCAGCATCAATTTGTTCTAAATTTACTCATATCAAGAGGATCGATCAAAAGAAGTTCTAACATCCAATATTTAAATCAGCATAACTTTCTTAATACCTAATGAAATTAAGAGATCTAAATTGCAGAATGATCTACATGCTAAGATCTACAAGAACCACATGAGAATTGCAATAATTGGAGCAATCGAGTTCTAACCTCTTTGAAGATGCAGATCTTGATTCGTGCTCCTCAAGGCTTCAATTGTGAAAACAGATGCTCAATGATGCTAAGGAAGATGAATGAGTGCAAGATGTTAGCTCAACAATGCTTGAACACGAGGAAATCGCCAACTGCCATGTGAATGCTCAAGTTTCAACAGCTGCAATTCTTTAAGAATTCTCCAATATTTGCTTCGACAGATCTTCAATACTTCCTGCAGATGATGATTAGCACAAGAACAAGCAAAAGGAATGATGAAATTCGATGAAAAAAGTTGAAGAAATTTGAGAGAATTTGAGAGAATTTGAGATGAAAAGTGTTTGGATCTGGAATTGTGATGTGTTGATGCAGAATTCTATTATGATTAGGGCTTTATACTTCCTGTTAATCACACTTGTTAAACATGATTAGCAACAATGCAATGGATTAGTGAAAATGAAGGTTTATGCCAAAATGCCAAAATCACCCTTATGCACATGTGACCAATGGAACAGTGTAAATTCACTTGAAGCAAGTTGCAATTTCTGTTTTAAGGCAAATGCAATTGGTTTGGAATGAAAATTATGCATACTTTTCAAAATCACTTTTTCCCACCAAAATTCAAATGAAGTCAAGTGAAAAATGCACTTTTTGTGTGATGATTTTTGATGAAATGTAATGAATGATTATGATAGAGCATGTCAAATGGAGATTGCTCCAAAAAGAATCACATGAATTGGCCTTTTGATGCAAAAGTTATGCCTTGTTGAAGTTCAAAATTCTTGGACAATGATTTGATCATAACTTGCCAACCACAAATGAGAAATGGATGTTCTTGGACTTTTTGGAAAGTTAAGAGCAAGAGCTTCAACTTTCATGTTGGACAAAATTTGATTTGAAGCTTTCTTGGACATGTAAAGTTGAGGAGAAGACCTTTCCATTTTTGGCAATTTGAAATTACAGGTCACTTACTATTTTTGGAAACTTTTCATCTGACCTCAAATCCCTCAATGATGATGTTTGACATGTTATATGAGGCTTGCATGGACATGAATGAGACCTTTCCAACCATCTCCCACCTTCAAATCCCTGATTAAATGCACAGTTGACCACAGTTGACTTTGCTAGGGTTTTGGTTGACTGAACAATGCTTTGATGAATTTCAAGCCTCTACCACTTGAGATCTTGATTCAAAATGATGTCATGGTTCATATGAACTCTTGATGAATGATCATGGTGCCCAAATTCTTCAGAATGGCCACCATCTATGGCTCAATGAATGCCTTTGACTGGCTTGACCTAATGTTGCTTCATCTGCAAGTAACAAGGTTAGATGACAATATTTTTGTACTTTTGGTTAGTAAAGCAATGATATACAAATGCTAAATATGCTTGGTGATCAAGACCCACACTCAAAAGACAACCCACCCACAAGAAAGAAGGCAAGGTGCACAAAGATCCTTGAGGCAATGATATGATATGATATGATGCCATGAGGGATCTTAGGGACAAAATTGGGGTCTTACAGATGCCCCTATTTAAGGTCATTCTAGCCGGAGAAATGAAGTTTAGAAATCTTCATCTTGACGCGGTAGAATGGGCTTAAATAACATTAATGAGACAAATTTTGGTCCCTAAGAGACCTCATGATGCAGATGTATGCATGTAAAAGACAAACTCTGTGGGGAAATGGTTCACACAGAAGAAAAGACGATTCGTCGGAGTAATACACTCACCAGGAACAAAGACTCTAACAGGACTCTTATGGGGATAAAAGGAAAAGAAATGCGTGAGCCGGCCACAACTCTGATTTAGGGGAAAACAGAAAACAGACTAGAGACTTTACTGGGGAAGTAAATGACTCACACTGGGGATCAGAGATAACACATCCACTGGAAAGACACGAGCTGACTCAAACTATCCACGAAGGATACCTCGGACAAAAATCCGGACTCGGACCAGGAAAGAAAATTCACAAAGAACCTCCCTGCCGGGGGAAATTGCATATATCGGGGAAAACGCCAATACAGCAAAGGGGAAAAAAATCACAATAGGATACTCCACTGGAGAAGGTCTACCAAAGAGACTCTCGCGGGGAAAAGCAACAAAATGAGGTGTTACCGGTATAAGGGTAACAAACTCAGGAAGAATGAATATCTAAGACCGGTATAAGGGTGAAAGATATCAATCAACCAACGTCTGAGAAAGACCTGAAAAAGGTACATCAACTCAGGAACATCTGACTCCACAGGGGACCAAGGTCATAATAGGGAGCAGAAAGGAAGGAACACCAGGGATACCGAGGTATATAATAGGTGACCGACCAAAGCGTGAATTGGTTTTTACTACCAAAACACTCATCATCCGAAAGGAGGGCTTGAAAAAGCAAATCGACTTACAGGATGGACATTCGAATCCACGAAGGGAAGACGAATCTTACTCAACTGGGGACACAAACCCAAAGAGTGCATGAGATATAATATCCATTACCGTCAGAACGTGGATAGAGTACTCGCATGAGATATATTATCTATTACCGTCAGAACGTAGATAATATGCTCGCATGGTAAGAAACACCAGGGATACCGGTTACTGGGTATATAATAGGTGATCTACCGAAAACGTGGATTGGTTTTTACTGCCAAAACACTCCTCATCCAAAACACAAACTGGTTAAAGGATGGATATTCGATTCTACAAAGAATACGAATCTTACTCTACTAGGGAAGATCAACAAAGGACTCCAACCAAAGAGTGAATGAGATATATTATTCATTACCGTCAGAACGTGAATAATACACTCGAAAGGGAAGAGACACCAGAGATACCGGTTAGGGCATATAATAGGTGACTAATCAAAAAGAGAGACAATCGTTACCAAGCATCCGGGTAAACGAAAGACAACTCACAGGGATAAATTGCAAGCATCCGGCAATTATCCGAAACAACAAAATATTCGACTCCGCAAAAGGGAAATACGAATCTTACTCGACCGGGGAAACACAACAGGCCTCGACTGAAGAGTGCATGAGATATATTATCCATTACCGTCAGAACGTGGATAACACACTCGCATGGAAGATTATCCACAACCGGTTACTGGGTTAACAAAGGATAAATCGACCGAAAAGAAAGGCATCGGGATACCAAACTAGGTATATAATGATGACCAATCAAAGGGAGCAACAATCATTACCAAGCAAACGGGTAAATGAAAGAAGACTCACTGGGGATGAATTGCAAGCATCCGGCAATTATCCACAAGGACTAGCTGGGGATACATTGATAAACAATCAATGATCCGGGGAACAAATCACTAGCAAACGGTGAAAGGACCCACTGGCGACTTCAAAAGGAATAACATTGCAAGCATACGACAATGATCCAGAAGACTACTTGCTGGGGATACAACTGCGAGCATACGACAATTGTCCACAAGCAAAGGGAGGAATATCAACATCAAATATTGAATGAAGATAACCACAAAAGAGTAACCATCATCGGTTAGGATGAACAACAAGGTTAACTCTGCAAAGGAGAGAAATTAGGGTTTACAACTACCGAATACGGGGTAGAATACCAAAACTCTGGCTGAGGATAAAATTGCTAGCAACCGGCAATTATCCAACTGTACCACAAGGTACAAAACTCCGCTGGGGAGAAAAACACCGCGAAATGATTTACAACTACCGAATACGGGGTAGAAGACCACAGACTCCACTGGGGATAGGGTGAATGAATGCTAAATATTGAGCAATTATTCCACTTATTCCACAGAGAGACACCAACTTTATTGGGGATGAAACCACAACAGCCGAAAAATCCACCACTAACCAAAACGAACCACAAAGGTTACCTCTGCTAGGGGAAAAGAGATAGGACTTACAAACTACCGAATACGGGGTAGTTGCCATACTCTGGTGGGGATAAACACGAATTAGGGTTTACATCTTACGAATACTGGGCAGAAAACCAACAACTCCGCGTGGGGATGGGAAGAATCACAAATCCGCACGGGAACAAAAATAGGGTTTATAACAAACCACAAACTCTGCTGGAGAGCAGGAAAACAGGATTTATGACTACCGACTACTGGGTAGAAAACCAACAACTCTTGCTGAGGAGTAAAAGGTATATAACCACAAATTCCGCCAAGAAGCAAGAACACAGGACTTACAACTACCGATTACTGGGTAGAGGCCCAAAAAGGTTCCGCTGGGAATAAAAGAAATGATGCCGGTTACTGGGCAATTCATTCATTCATTCCACAGGGAAGCACAAGAAACATCTGACAAATAGCCAATTCGGGATCGATCCGAAAAGACAGACCGAATCAAGACTTATCCTATGAGGATATAACTCAATAGGAAAATCCATCCCAATATATATGTTGGGAGGAAACGGAAGAAACCGCCATCCACGAGGATAATCTCAATGGGGAACTGCAGACGGAAAGACAGACACTTTCTGCTTATGGGCTGACTCTATATGGAGAGATTTTAACACCCGACATCTGCTTGGGAAGATCTATTAAGGATCTATGAAACCCATAGCAGGAGAACAACAAACAAAAGGTACATGGCAAAAAAATGCAACATGAATATCTGAATGTTTATGGTTATGCATGAATATGCGTGATTTATGTTTGATGAATGCTGACAAAACAGACATATCTAACACAAACAGGTCCAGGAATCAAACGCCCGGTACTATACTTCCAGGGGAAAAACCAACTGGAAAGCCAATCTACTGGAGATCTACATGCTGAAAAGCAAAGATCCGCGAGGAGGCAAAAGGTCAGAGATATCACCAAATCTCTGAGTGATGGATCAACAATCAACCCAACTGGCACAGAAAGTCACAACAGGCAAGAACAGCCACAAAGACAAATCTATTGGGAAAACAGGAGAAATCCCGAAATATCTGCAGGGGGAATCTTCAGTATCAACTGAGAACTGCACAAAGCGAGAACTGCTATGAAAGCAACTCCACACAACTCCACTGGGGAACAACCCACTGAGGGAGAACAAATCATCCATGTAGAATCTGCACAAGTAACTCTACCTGGGGAGAACACATATAGCCACTCCATCGGGAATACACCCACTGAAGGAAAAACAGATCACACAAGTAGATTCTGCAACAAGCCACTCTACTGAGGATCAAAAGCAATCAGCAAATCAACCCAAACTCTGGATGCTAGACCACCAACCCAACCTACTGGGGCATAGAGGTCTCAACAAGCAAAAACTGCCACAAAAGCAACTCTGTCGAGGACATCAGCTCTGACGGAGACTCTGAGGGAATTATCACAGATGCAATCCTGACTCTGACGAGGATTCTGGTTTTGTTGGAGATACCAACTCTCTTGGGGATTTTGCACAAACTGCAAACCACCAAACCACAAATCTGCTGACGGCTCCACTGGGGAAATCCACTGAGGGACCCACTAAGGATAAGGAAGAGAGCTAGGGTCAACCACTAAATGCTAACTCTTCTGAGGAGAACACCCACAACTGCTAAGGAGGAACACAATCACTGCCCTGCTGACAGGATAAGCACACTGGTGGGGAGATAGCAACTCCGCTGGCAACTTGGCCGGGGAAAAAGGGTACTGCTGGAACAAACGAAGTCTTCCACAACACTCTACTCTGGGAATATATCACAGATTCCACTAGCGACTGTGATGAAGAAAGATATCGACTACCCTGTTTGGCGACTAAGCTGAGGAAAGTGGTAAAGTACCGGGATATCAATCCACCAACCACTGAATCTTCAAAAAGAAAGCCATCATGCTGAGGAGAAACAACAACTCCGCTAGCAACTGCACTGGGGAGAGACTACTGCTGGAGAAGAAAACACAGTCTTCAACAACATCTCTGCTTGGGGGAACAACCCACCACAAAAACTCTGCTTGGGGAACAACCCCAACAACAAAGCAGGATAAAGAGGATACAACCAATGCCAGGAATATGAACAAATGTCTTACCTGTTGGGAATCATGCCACCCTCGGGAGAGCACTGAGAAATTCTTTAAGTATCCTTTCATCATTGTGAATGTTCACTTTGTTTAAAACAACAATTTTGAAAAAATTTGTTAGTTTAAAACAATGACATTTTATCAATTAAAACATGCAAAACATTTGTTGAATTGAACAAATAAGAGTGCAAATAATTGGATAAAAAGCTCGAATTGATTTGATGGAATGGTAGCCTGCAAATGGCAAGACTCCATAGATCTGTACAAATTTGAAATCAGTGATATATATTGGAAGAGGGCTACATTGAACATAATGATCCTTTCTCTACCAATTTGAATCTCGATGTATTCGAAGCTTCAGCTGACGACGAATCGAGAACTTCTGACGAAAAGACGGCTGCGGAACAGGAAGTCTTGTCAGGATGCAGTTACTTGCCAAATCCCTAATTTTTGCCTAGATTGCCCCAGGGTGAGGTACTCAATCTAGCGGGATGCAAATATTCTTTTTTCAAGTCTCTAACTTTTGCCTGGATTACCCTTTCGGGTTCTCCGCCGAGACGCTCATTTTTGCCTAAGCCGCCCTTTCGGGTTTTCAACTTAGCGAGCTATTCTGTTTTTCATTTGCATATACTTTTTTTTTAGGCAAAGTATTTCTTGACTGCATCTGAATTCACAGGACGAGTGAAATCCTCCCGATCCATTGTTGTAAGCATCAAAGCTCCGCCTGAAAAGGCTCTCTTAACAACATATGGACCCTCGTAGTTTGGAATCCACTTGCCCCTGGAATCGGGCGCGAAAGACAAAACTTTCTTGAGCACGAGGTCTCCTTCTCAGAACACACGAGGCTTGACCTTCTTATCGAATGCTTTCTTCATTCTCTGCTGATATAACTGACCATGGCACATGGCAGTTAATCGTTTCTCTTCAATCAGATTCAACTGGTCATAACGACTCTGAATCCATTCAGCATCAGTCAACTTGGCTTCCATCAAGACTCTCATTGATGGGATCTCCACCTCTACTGGGAGAACAACCTCCATGCCATAAACAAGAGAGAAAGGGGTTGCCCCTGTTGAAGTGCGGACAGATGTACGATAACCATGCAAAGCGAATGGCAGCATCTCATGCCAATCTTTGTACGTAACTGTCATCTTCTGGATAATCTTCTTGATATTTTTATTAGCAGCTTCAACAGCCCCATTCATCTTAGGTCTGTAGGGAGAGGAATTATGGTGTGCAATCTTGAATTCAGCGCACAACTCATCCATCATCTTATTATTCAGATTAGATCCATTATCAGTAATGATCTTATCTGACACACCATAACGGCAAATCAGCTGGTTCTTGATAAACTTCACAACCACCTGCCTGGTCACATTTGCATACGAAGCGGCTTCAACCCATTTGGTGAAGTAATCAATTGCTACGAGAATAAACCTGTGTCCATTGGACGCCTTCGGCTCAATCATGCCGATCATGTCGATTCCCCACATGGAGAAAGGCCATGGTGATGAAATCACATTCAGAAGTGTCGGAGGAATATGAATCTTATCCGCATAAATCTGACATTTGTGGCATTTCTTCACATACTTGCAGCAGTCAGACTCCATTGTTAGCCAATAGTAGCCTGCTCTCAACATCTTTCTAGCCATGGCATGTCCATTGGAATGAGTACCAAATGAACTCTCATGGACCTCAGTCATCAATAGGTTTGCTTCGTGTCTATCCACGCATCTAAGCAAAACCATGTCAAAATTTCTCTTATACAGCACTTCACCACTGAGGTAAAAACTGCCTGACAACCTTCTCAAAGTTTTCCTATCTTTCACAGATGCCCCAGGCGGGTAGACCTGGTTCTGGAGGAAATTCTTGATATCAAAGTACCAAGGCTTGTCATCGTTCACTTCTTCAACTGCGAATACGTGAGCTGGTCTATCCAAGCGCATCACGACAATGTTAGGAACTTCATTCCAATACTTCACAACAATCATGGAAGCAAGCGTGGCAAGAGCATCTGCCATCCAATTATCCTCTCGAGGAATATGATGAAAATCAACTTCTGTAAAGAACGTTGAAATCCTTCTTGCATAATCTCTGTACGGAATGAGACCAGGCTGATTCGTCTCCCATTCACCCTTGATCTGATTTACAACTAGGGCCGAATCACCATACACATCAAGATGTTTGATTCTCAAATCAATACATTCTTCAAGTCCCATAATACAGGCCTCATACTCAGCCATATTGTTCGTGCATTTGAAAGTTAGCCTTGCTGTAAGCGGAATATGTGTGCCATGAGGAGTAATGATTACTGGCCCAATTCCATTTCCATACTGATTTACAGCGCCATCAAACACCATCGTCCATCTGGAACCAGGTTCCGGACCTTCATCAAGTGTAGGCTCATCACAATCTTTCATTTTCAAATACAGAATCTCCTCATCTGGGAAGTCATACTGAACTGACTGATGATCTTCAATCGGCTGATGTGCTAAATGGTCAGCCAAGATACTACCTTTGATAGCTTTCTGAGCTCGATACTCGATATCATACTCAGATAACAACATCTGCCAACGGGCAATCCTCCCAGTTAAAGCAGGCTTCTCGAAAATATACTTAATTGGATCCATTCTGGATATCAACCAAGTTGTATGATTTATCATGTACTGGCGCAAACGCTTAGCAGCCCAAGCCAAAGCACAACACGTCTTCTCAAGCATTGAGTACCGAGACTCACAATCAGTAAACTTCTTACTGAGGTAGTATATAGCAGATTCTTTCTTCCCTGATTCATTTTGTTGACCGAGTACACAACCCATCGAGTCTTCAAGAACAGTCAGATACATAATCAGAGGTCTTCCTTCCACAGGCGGAGACAAGATCGGAGGTTCGGACAAATATTCTTTGATACTGTCGAAATCTTTATGGCAATCCTCGGTCCAATCATGAGACTGATCTTTCCGGAGGAGCTTGAATATCGGCGCACATGTGGCAGTCATGTGGGATATAAATCTGGAAATATAATTCAAGCGGCCAAGAAAACCTCGAACTTGCTTCTCAGTTTTGGGTGCAGGCATCTCTTGTATTGCTTTGACCTTTGCAGGATCAACCTCAATACCTCTCTCGCTGACAATAAAACCCAACAACTTGCCGGAACGGACTCCAAATGTACATTTGTTCGGATTCAGATGAAGTCTAAACTTCCCCAAACGCTGAAAAAGCTTCAACAAATGCTCAACATGTTCAACTTCCGTTCGGGACTTGGCAATCATATCATCAACATAGACCTCTATCTCCTTGTGCATCCTATCATGGAACAAGGTAGTCATAGCTCGTTGATACGTGGCTCCGGCGTTCTTCAAACCGAAGGGCATCACTCGATAACAGAATGTTCCCCAAGGTGTGATGAATGTTGTCTTCTCCATATCCTCGGGTGCCATCTTGATTTGATTATATCCGGAAAATCCGTCCATAAAAGAAAAGACTTTGAATTTAGCTGTATTGTCTACCAACATATCAATGTGTGGCAGAGGGAAATCATCTTTCGGACTAGCTTTATTCAAATCTCTGTAATCAACACACATACAGACTTTTCCGTCCTTCTTAGGAACAGGCACAATATTGGCCACCCATTGAGGATATGTAGAAGTCACCAGAAACCCCGCATCAATTTGCTTCTGAACTTCCTCTTTGATTTTTACTGCCATATCTGGATGAGTCCTTCTAAGCTTCTGCTTCACAGGCACGCGCTCAGGCTTCAAAGGCAGGAAGTGTTGCACAATATCTGTATCTAGACCCGGCATGTCTTCATACGACCAAGCGAAGATATCGGAATATTCTCGTAGCAACTCAAACAATCTCTTCTTGACAGACTCTTCAAGAAGTGCCCCAATCTTCACCAAACGAACACAATCCTCAGACCCCAAGTTGACTGTTTCCAGATCTTGAAGGTGCGGCTGAATGATCTTCTTCTCGTGCTCAAGGAGACGGGTAATTTCATCAGGAATCCCTTCAACATCATCTTCCTCTGCCTCGAATACCGGGAATTCAAAATTGGGAGATGGCGTTGGATCATTATGTTCAATGGGTTTTAGAATCAACCTGCATAATGATTTTGGTTAATGAAAAACTTTAGAATGTAAACAAGCAAATCATTATGCAGATGAAAATGTTGCTTTTATTCTTGTTTTTATGGGTTTTTTGTGATCACTGATTTCATGCAAAAAAGAAAAAAGTGAAAACAAATGGAAAAATAAATGTTTAACAATGCATTAATTGAATGAAAACATCATTGTATTAAATGCTGCCAACAATGTCATCACTTCTCCTTTTGGCATGGGAGAAGGGTTTTAAACAAAGTGAACAATTACTCTGATCTATGGATGACTGTAGGAACATCTACAGCGACCCAATTGTGGCAGACACCACCAGGGATGATGAAATTGTTCAGATCTTCTGCATCCTCTTCCAAGATAGCAGCAGCCTCTTCAGATTGATCAGCATGGATGAAACCTCCACTCTTGAACAGCCCACGCTCATTAAATGCCCCAGAGGAATAGCCAATGCCAGCCCGAGATCTATTGTCTTCAAGCTCAATCATCTTCCCCAAACCAGCAACTGCACCACATTCAATGGCCAGCTTCGCATCACGGTAGGAAGCAAATGAAGGAGACTTCTTCTCGATTGGTTCATCAATAGATAAAGCTTGGAACGGAGTTCCAACCTCATCCTCGGCATCAATATACGAGAAAGAAGACAGGTGGCTAACCAGGAGAGCCTTTTCTCCCCCTACCACAACCAATTTCTTGTTCTTGACAAATTTCAGCTTCTGGTGTAGGGTGGATGTCACGGCGCCAGCCTCGTGAATCCATGGCCTGCCTAAGAGACAGCTATAAGATGGGTGGATATCCATTACCTGGAAGGTAACCTGGAAATCACTAGGTCCAATCTTGATTGGGAGATCAACCTCCCCAATCACAGTCTTACGCGACCCATCGAACGCTTTCACAACAACACCACTCTGCCTCATGGGAGGCTCTTGATATGACAATCTGGAGAGTGTGGTCTTCGGCAATACATTCAGAGATGATACAGTGTCCACCAACACGTTGGACATGGCATCAGATTTGCAGTTCATAGAAATGTGCAAAGCCATGTTGTGGTCTCTTCCCTCCTCAGGGAGATCAGCGTCACAGAAACTCAACGTGTTGCAAGCAGTAATATTTGCAACAATACCATCAAATTGTTCTACAGTGACGTCCTGATCAACATACGCCAGGTCCAAAACCTTCTGCAGAGCCTCTCTATGAGGTTCTGAATTCAACAACAGAGATAAAATGGAAATTTTGGATGGCGTTTGTAGAAGCTGGTCTACAACATTGTACTCACTCTTTTTGATGAGCCTCAGCATCTCATCAGATTCCTCATTCACAGTGCCACTAGGGCCAACTGAAGAAGCAGAAGTTTTTTGTACAAAGGAGGGTTTGGCAACAGGTGCCAGATTCTGAACATTAATAGCCGTCCCAACCGGACGCTCAACGGTATCAGAAACAACAGGAGCCTTGGGAGGTGCAGAAAACACACGACCACTACGGGTCAACCCGCTCACATCAGCAATGTTTGTCACAGAGGTAGAAGGCAACGGCACTTCTCTCCCATCTTCAACAGCAATGGGGTTATATCTGAACGACACAGCTCGATCAGAAGAATAAGGCTCAGGGCCTGCAGGCTTAATAACTAAGGAAGGAGAGACCTTCGGCTTGCTGCTATCATAGCGAATAACAACAGGCTCAGGCAGCTTGAACACAGGAGATATAACATTAACCTCCGGTTCATCTTCATCAACATTGCGATTCTGCAGAATCTCTATGGTTCCCTCATCTAGCAACTCTTGAAGTTCTCTGCGTACCTGGTGACACCCCAAACGATTCACCGAACAGATGCGGCATTTGTCGTGGTCATGCTCCATATGGCTGTATTGACACAACAATCGATGTAATTCGACCAACGATTGTCTAATATGGCTTACATATTTGACCTTGTACTTCCCAGGGCACCCCTGGACCATATTCACAGATTTCCCATGCGCGGGCAATGGGTTCTTGGTAACATTCGGGCCTGAATCTTCAAAGCTCAGAATTCCACATCTCATAAGGTCTTGAACCTTAGTCTTCAGTGGGTAGCATTTTTCAATGTTATGACCCGGAGCACCGGAATGATAAACACAATGTTGGTCTGGTTTATACCACCATTGAGGATTTGCGGGCACTGCAAGAGGATCCCTGGGTGTAACCAACTTCCTTTCCAACAAGGAAGGATAAAGCTCTGCATATGACATAGGAATTGGATCGAAGCTGATCTTTTTCCTATCATAACTCAAATTAGCTTGGTTGGTTGTACTGCCACGAGGCTGGTAAGCCTGTTGTTGTGGACGCTGCTGTTGCTGATACTGAGGCTGTTGATATTGCTGAGAATTGTCTTTGAAGACAGGTGCTATATGGGCCACCTGGTGCTGATTGCTATTACGCCGTGCAGGCTTCCTCTGAATAGAGGGTCTTCTAGGCTTAGCATGGGATTGCACGGCATGTGCCTCCCCATCCTTCTTCTTAAACGCCCCATACCGTTTAGAAGAAGAGCTCCCATCCTTTGCCAATCGTCCTTCACAGACTCCTTCCTCGAGACGCATCCCCATGTTCACCATCTCGGTGAAATCAGAGGGAGCGCTCGCTACCATTCGCTCATAATAAAAAGAACTAAGAGTCTT
The DNA here is from genome assembly GCF_024323335.1 of Lathyrus oleraceus. Lineage (NCBI taxonomy): Eukaryota > Viridiplantae > Streptophyta > Magnoliopsida > Fabales > Fabaceae > Lathyrus > Lathyrus oleraceus. Next base: position 189,791,313 of record NC_066579.1, on the reverse strand, counting down.
CAGAAAGATCTTAGTCATCTCTTTTTCTTCCAGCGGTGGAGTAATCTGAGTAGCCAGCTCTCGCCACCTCTGGGCGTACTCCTTAAATGTCTCCTTATCCTTCTGAGACATGGCCCTGAGCTGATCACGGTCAGGAGCCATATCAACGTTGTATTTGTACTGCTTTACGAAGGCTTCGCCAAGATCATTGAAGGATCGTATATTAGCATTGTCCAAACTTATGTACCATCTGAGTGCAGCACCGGACAGACTGTCTTGAAAATAATGGATCAGAAGCTGATCATTATCAGTTTGGGTAGACATTTTCCTGGCGTACATGACCAGATGAGCCAGAGGGCAAGTGTTCCCCTTATATTTTTCAAAGTCAGGTACTTTGAATTTGATCGGTATCTTAACACCGGGAACAAGGCAAAGCTCGACAGCAGACTTGCCAAACAGATCTTTCCCTCTGAGAGTTTTCAATTCCTTTCTCAGCTCAAGGAATTGATCATTCATGGCCTCCATCTTTTCATTAACATCTGGGCCCTCAGACGGCTCAGAATGATAGATGGTGTCGTCTACCCGAGGCATGGTATGCACGACAGGAGGAGCAGCAACAGGGACCGGGCTAGATGCCGGCATATGAGCAAAAGTTGGAGCTGGAATATCAGGCATGAAACCTGGAGGCATCCCCCAAGGAAACCCGGCTGGCATGGCATGAGACGCGAAATGAGCACTGGCAGCTGGCACTGTCGGAGCTACAATCTCAGAAATAACTGTCCTCTGGACAGGAGTTGCAGGAGGTTGAGCAGGTTGATTCTGGGCAGCAAGAAGTTGCTCCATCAAAGCGCCAAGTCTGGCGACCTCTTCCTTCAATTCACGGTTCTCTTGTTCTAGCTGATCCATTACTCTGGCAGAATTGGCTCTTGTATAGTACCGGTGAGTCAGCTTGTCTTCAAAATAAATGAAGAGCACAGAGTTAGGCCACAGACAAGAAGACCAGAACAAGATACCTGCTTATGCAAAATGATGCATGAAATGCTTGTGTAGATGCTTTGTTTTATTTTCAAGGAACCCTTAGGGTATTTATTTGCAAATTTTTTGATCATTTAAAGCATTTTGATCTCATATGGAAAATATCTCATTCAATATATTTTAACCAAAGAAGTACAACATTTTTGATCATTACAAAGAGAAAAGGAAATAAACATCCTATGGATCCCTAGAAGCTCGTGATGCTGGAAGACGAGATGCACAAAGCTTCTTGATCTCTCTCTCATAGGCTGCTTCCATATCCACTTTCTCCTTAGCCAGCTGATCATACTTCCTTTTCCAGAACTTGGAAGACTGAGGAAGCAAAGAAGTCCAAGTATCATTGGGATCATCGATCACCTGATGCCTGAGAAACTCAATCAGAGCGTCCTTCTCCTTCAGCTGATGAAGCAACTCTTCTCTTTCACGGATCCAAGCACGTGAAAGGTCTTCTTCTCTCAACTCCTCTACATCTTGGGTCGGGAGGGTTGAAGGCCCAGCCACATCCAATGGTGTAGGTCTCGGATGGTCGTATGGCATCAGGTATACGGCAGCTCTCTGTCTGACCCAAGAAGTGTATGGCTCCAAAGCAATGCAGTTCTTCGGACCCAACTCATTCCTACTCTTCTTGCAGATCTTGCGCCAAGCGCGGACAAATCTGGCTTTCAGGCCTTGGGGATCTTTACCCTCCTGAAAGAATACACCTTCTAACAGAATGTTATGGGGTTTATCCTTTAGGGGGAACCCAAGCTGACGTCGTGCTAAAATAGGATTGTAGCTGATCCCACCACATGTACCAAGAAGAGGCACATTAGGGAATTCACCACAATAATCGATGATCTGCACAGTATCATACACGCGATCATACCAAGAGATATCATCATTAGTGAGAGACATAAGTCTCTGAGACCACCGTAGACATCCCTTGTTCTCCTTGAAAGCAACAGTCTGCGGCAAGTGCGAAATAAACCACTTGTACAACAAAGGCAAACAACAGACAATAACTCCTCCACCCTTCGCATTCCTTAGATGCAAAGAGACATAGGCATCACCCAACAAAGTCGGAACAGGATTAAGAACTGAGAAGATCCTAATGGCGTTCATATCCACAAATTTGTCGAAGTTGGGAAATAATACCAATCCATAGATGAGTAGCACAAATAAAGCCTCAAAGGCATCCTCACTCATGGCCTTCCCATAGATGGCAGCTTGAGCGACTAGGAAATCAGAAGGAAGACCCTGAATTCCACCTTTGGTAGTCAGATTAGCTTTAATCAAAGCTTCATCTATGTGCAACAAGTCTGCAATCTCTCAAGCAGTCGGAATACTCTCTAAGCCACTGAACGGCACCTGATCCAGAATCGGAATCCCAATAAGATGAGAATACTCCTCCAAAGTAGGCAATAGCTGGAAGTCCGGAAAAGAGAAGCAGTGATACAGAGGATCATAAAACTGAGCCAGAGTACTCATCAAACCCTCATCAACCTGAGTAGTCAACAGAGGCAGAAGCTTCCCATAGCGAGCTTTGAAACCCAAGGGATATAATACATAAGATGTCAGATTCCTTAACTCTTTCACATCAGGCTGTCTAAAGCTATACTTCTTTGTATGCCTTTTTGGTCTTTCCATGTCTGAAAATTTTGCAAATAAACCCTTTAAGTTCCTTGAAAATTTTCTCTTTTTTTTTTTTGATGACATGAAATGCAGATGAATGCATGAATGCATGAATGCAACAATCACACTCGAGGATCAAGCAAGTCACACCAAACAAAGGTCATGGGAAAGCTCATTGTATCCCTAATATCAATCATCCATTTTGGTGGATTATGGTTTTCACCTTATCGACACCCAAGTTCCATTGATATTAACGGTACATGAACCGACTCAATCATCCTTAATATCAATCATCCATTTTGGCGGATTAGGGTTTACACCTTATCAACGCCCAAGTTCCATTGATATTAACGATGTTTGAACGACTCAACCACGAATCACGGGTTTGCTGAGAGTCACGAGCATGGAGTCCTGGTTAAGAACCACCCAAAGGGAGTGTATTAGGGTTTAAACCTGCCAAACATGTTCTACCAGAGGTTCCCATAATCATCGTCCCATCTTTCGGATATTATCGGAGGAACGAATACTCGTATTCCAAAAATATTCTCAAGAGAGACTCTTATGAGTGTAGTATCGCGTAACAATCGCATCAGAACTTACATCTGAACGACCTCCGCACTACGTCCTAAAAATAGGCCAAGATGGGCTTGGTAAACTAAGGTCCTTGGATTCTAAGGCACACAATGAAAGAATAATGCCTAACCACAAATAACTTGTGTGACATTATTAATCCAACATGACCTCCACCAAGTGAATGGACTCGCAAGTCAACTGGCTAAGGAATACTCCACACCAGTCAACAGGACTACGCCATTCTCCTATCCTAAAGTGCACTCGAGTTCGGGTATAGAACTCATCTTATAGAGATCACCAAAGCAAATAGCAATTGTATATCAAGCAATTCAAACATTACAATCAATACAGTTATCCCAAATTGTACAAAAATATGTCAAATAACACATAAACAAATATCATACAAAAAGGGTGAAAAGTAGGCAATACCCACTAGGGAAGGTCTAATGTATTCCCCAGCAGAGTCGCCACTTTTCTGTAGCGGCGTATTCGTCACTTTATGATTTATTGATTAAATCAAAAGCAAAGCATACAAAGAAATCGAGTCGCCACCGCACTTTTATTTATCCAAAGGATTGGCTAAAAAGCGAACAAAAGCCTAATAAGTTTTTCACATAGAAAACTAATGAAAAGATCAGAGAATCTGGGTAAGGGGTAAATTACGCAATGGGAAGGTGTTAGGCACCCAAAACGTCCTAGGTACTCCTAGGGAGCCCTTTTCACACTTGTTGTATAAGAAAAGGTTTATTTGTTTATGACATATTGTGCAAACATGAATGGGAAGATGAGAAAAGAATATACAATTTTATTATTTTTGTGTTTGAACGGATGAACCCGTTGCCTACGTACCTTTCCATACAAAGGTAAAGGATCAAAACGCCGTAGTTCGGCTAAAAGATTTCCAAAATATCAGTGGGTTCATTTTAAAACAAGAGCACTAAGGCTTTTCATTACCAATGGGAGAAAACTCAACCTGAATAAACAATCCACCATGCGAGGACGGCTTCAACATACTAGGGAGGGGTTAACCCTATAATAAGTATGGAAGACTTACAATCAACTCACTAAGGACAAGGTAAGATTTACATCAACCACTATGGTAATTAAAACCTATGGCTAATGTATGAAAACATATCAACAATAGACAAAGCCAAAACAATTGAATGGGTGAAGTTAATTGATTATGAGTATTCACAAAATATGGTCAAGGTATGATTAAGATTCAATTCAGAAAAGTGTATTATCAAAAGTGAAGTTTGGAAAATCAAGGACTTAAGGTCCAGGTTTCTAATTTGAAAAGAGATGAGAATGTTTGCACAACATGTATTTACAAGTTTTAAAAGTCAACAAGTGAAAAGGGGTTTAGAAACAAAAGGATGTGGATGAAGGAGTGTAAAACTTCCTAGAAGTTCACCTCTTGAAATCATATAGAAGATGATTCAAGTGTGTCCTTTGGAATGAAGCAACAAAACAAGCAAGCAAAATAAAAGCAAGGTGATACCGGATGCCATCAATGGACTTATACCAATCTCACAAACAAAGGCGGATACTGGATACTAATAAATGGATTTACACCAATCTCCTAGAACAAAACAATGATACCGGATGCCAATAAATGGACTTACTCCAATCTCACAAAGCAAAACAGAACAAAAGGGTGGATACTGGATGCCAATCAACTGGACTTATACCAATCTCCAAAGAATCAAAAAAAGATGGATGTCAGATGCCAATCTATCTGGGCTTACTCTAATCTCCAACAGATGATCATGGGAGTACAAATGCCAACAACATGGTCTTACAATTGCATCCTCACAAAGCAAACACAAAGCATGGATATCAGATGCCAATCTATCTGGGCTTACTCTAATCTCCAACAAATGATCATAGGAGTACAAATGCCAATAACATGGACTTACACTTGCATCCTCACATACAATAAACAAAATAAAAGCACTAAACAAAGAGGACATGAGTGGCCAATGAAATGGTCTTACACTCAATCCCTTCCAAATCATAGGAACAGAGGCCAAAGAATGGACTTATAGCTGATTCCTCAATGGGCAAACTCAAACAAATCACAAAGATATGAAATGATGATCATGCAATAATGAACAATTAATGATGATAAATGCACAAAGGTATGCAAGCAAACATGTACAAATGAATCAAGCAATCAATCAAACAAAGTCATTTAGCACACCCTATAACCAAGCAATTAGGCTCAAGCAAAGGGTTAGAGTTTAAAGTCAACTGGAATGGGGTAAGTGGAGCTCTTAACCTTAACATTGAGAGTTAAGGTGAAGCAGATGAAAGGATATGAGGGGTGTACCTCATTGCTCTTATCCCTGGTCAGGGAGAGCATTGAATATCAGAAGGTGTGGGAGTTCAGAAAGTTAGAACTCTCTCCACAAGTTAATGACTCTATAGATCTTGGGCTTTTACTCACTATGCATCAACACATGTGGTGTGAGCAAGGTGAGTGACACACAGAATAGTAGGAGATGGACTACACATCTCTTCTATCTACCAATTGCCTTATCAGAAGGACTTTTCCTGCTTGGGGACAAAGATAAACAACCACAAACATTGCCTCTTAAGGAGGACTTCAGACAGGTGCCTGGCTAAATAACAAGCCAGGTCTTCCAGACTACATGAAGAAGAAGATGTTATACCTCAATGCTAATTCTATCAAGCAAAGAAAAAGCAAGTTCACAATGGAACTATAGCAACTAAGGTACCTGAAAACAATCCAATATAATCAGTATCCCAATCACAAAGTCAAAACAGACAAGATAAGAACCAACAGTCAACACAATCAATCACATGTGCAAAGCACAAACTCAAATCAAATGAGCTAGAGGCATTCTACAAAACAAACCAAGTTAGTCCATAACAATCAAATAAACCAAACTCAATCCACTTGAATTAATCTCCTTAAAGCAATTGCTTCTTAACCTGAAAACAAACTCAAACATGAGAAGTAGACCACTAGGACAAGGCCTAGGGTCAAAGAAGGAGAAATAAACCAAAACAGAACATGAAAATTGACCAAAATAAAGATTAATCAAATAAGGACAAAGCCTAATTGGTCTCATATCAAAACTATGCACCAAATCCATTTCACAAACACAACATGTCAAACTAGGCAAGTTGGAATCACATTGGAGCAAACAGAATGATCACAAGCATATCAATACCAAAATGGCTCAATAAATTCCAAGAAAAAATCATGCATAAACAGAGCACATTGAATGAGCAACACACCAAAATTCATTGCATTTGGATAAGTGGAAGCATGGAAATTAAATTCGACAAGTCATGGTATGCCAAAACAAGCTCAAACAAGGCCACAAATGGTACATCAACTTCATGCAAGCATAAAACAGAAACCAAACATGATAAATGAATGAAACCAAAGCCATGGTAACCTTCAAGATGTCTATAATGCACATGCAAAATTTTAGGTCCATCCAATAAACACCAAGGATTTCACAAATCATATAAGATCATGACTCACAAAAGGTCCACAATTGGTCAAACAGAAAGGAAATTCTCAAACAAATTGGAAATGCACTCAAAACATCCACAAAAATTCATACTCAAACTTAACATCCAAAAGATTCAACATGCAAAAATTCAGGTCATTTTGAGTTCATATGGCATGGTAACAAAAATCAACAAGATGAACAAGAAATGGTGTGACACACATTGTCACACCTCCAATGATCACATCATATCTCACTATCCAGGAAGGCAAAAATCACAAACCATATATCAAAATGTTCATCAAAGTGTCTAGATTACACATGTAAAATTTCAAGAATTTTGGATCAACCATCATGATTTCACAAATGAAATGGCCAGCTATATGCAAGAGATAACATGTGAGAACAAACCCTAGGCAATTATTTTTTCCAACCGTGCACAAATTCATTAAAAAATATCCAAAAAAATAGACAACATGATGAACAATTCACAAAAAATTCCAGGTGATTTGGATTTTTATTTCATGAGTTATGGATTTTTTAATATGATGAAAAATTAAAAATGATGAATGGAATCACATGAACATGATAAGCATAACATGAGGAAAATACACAAAGCCAAAATAGATGGATGCAGGAGGCCGGATTCGAACCGCGTATGAGTTTAAAAGTTGGCGCTCACTTAATGAAACACACCGTTTCATTAAGTGAGGTGTCACGCGGTGAATGGTGCATGGCTACATAAACACGAAACACATGCAAAGCTAAGGCCAGGCGGATTGAAACGCGATCTGGAAACAAAACCTAATGTTCTTCATCACATTCATCATGTTCATCATCACCAAAATCTAAACTCCACAGAAATGTATAAAAATTATATCACCCGAATCATCTTATCATGCACAGTACTAATCCAGCATCAATTTGTTCTAAATTTACTCATATCAAGAGGATCGATCAAAAGAAGTTCTAACATCCAATATTCAAATCAGCATAACTTTCTTAATACCTAATGAAATTAAGAGATCTAAATTGCAGAATGATCTACATGCTAAGATCTACAAGAACCACATGAGAATTGCAAGAATTGGAGCAATCGAGTTCTAACCTCTTTGAAGATGCAGATCTTGATTCGTGCTCCTCAAGGCTTCAATTGTGAAAACAGATGCTCAATGATGCTAAGGAAGATGAATGAGTGCAAGATGTTAGCTCAACAATGCTTGAACACGAGGAAATCGCCAATTGCCATATGAATGCTCAAGTTTCAACAGCTGCAATTCTTCAAGAATTCTCCAATATTTGCTTCGACAGATCTTCAATACTTCCTACAGATGATGATTAGCACAAGAACAAGCAAAAGGAATGATGAAATTCGATGAAAAAAGTTGAAGAAATTTGAGAGAATTTGAGATGAAAAGTGTTTGGATCTGGAATTGTGATGTGTTGATGCAGAATTCTGTTATGATTAGGGCTTTATACTTCCTGTTAATCACACTTGTTAAACATGATTAGCAACAATGCAATGGATTAGTGAAAATGAAGGTTTATGCCAAAATGCCAAAATCACCCTTATGCACATGTGACCAATGGAACAGTGTAAATTCACTTGAAGCAAGTTGCAATTTCTGTTTTAAGGCAAATGCAATTGGTTTGGAATGAAAATTATGCATACTTTTCAAAATCACTTTTTCCCACCAAAATTCAAATGAAGTCAAGTGAAAAATGCACTTTTTGTGTGATGATTTTTGATGAAATGTAATGAATGATTATGATAGAGCATGTCAAATGGAGATTGCTCCAAAAAGAATCACATGAATTGGCCTTTTGATGCAAAAGTTATGCCTTGTTGAAGTTCAAAATTCTTGGACAATGATTTGATCATAACTTGCCAACCACAAATGAGAAATTGATGTTCTTGGACTTTTTGGAAAGGTAAGAGCAAAATCTTCAACTTTCATGTTGGACAAAATTTGATTTGAAGCTTTCTTGGACATGTAAAGTTGAGGAGAAGACCTTTCCATTTTTGGCAGTTTGAAATTACAGGTCACTTACTATTTTTGGAAACTTTTCATCTGACCTCAAATCCCTCAATGATGATGTTTGACATGTTATATGAGGCTTGTATGGACATGAATGAGACCTTTCCAACCATCTCCCACCTTCAAATCCCTGATTAAATGCACAGTTGACCACAATTGACTTTGCTAGGGTTTTGGTTGACTGAACAATGCTTTGATGAATTTCAAGCCTCTACCACTTGAGATCTTGATTGAAAATGATGTCATGGTTCATATGAACTCTTGATGAATGATCATGGTGCCCAAATTCTTCAGAATGGCCACCATCTATGGCTCAATGAATGCCTTTGACTGGCTTGACCTAATGTTGCTTCATCTGCAAGTAACAAGGTTAGATGACAATATTTTTGTACTTTTGGTTAGTAAAGCAATGATATACAAATGCTAAATATGCTTGGTGATCAAGACCTACACTCAAAAGACAACCCACCTACAAGAAAGAAGGCAAGGTGCACAAAGATCCTTGAGGCAATGATATGATATGATATGATGCCATGAGGGATCTTAGGGACAAAATTGGGGTCTTACATTCATGCATCGCCATCTACCACCTGTAAGTCGATTGCTTCTGGCATCGCCATCTACCCTTATCCCTGGTTCCTTTCCTTGCTCCATTCGTCGAATCTTGTTCCGTTTAGGTAGCACCCATTAGGTAGAACCCTTTGTATGATAACATAGGTAGTATTCCCTTATTTATTTTGTATGATAACATAGGTAGTATTCCCTTATTCTTTGTATGATAACATAGGTAGGATTCCCTCATTCTTTGTATGATAACATAGGTAGAATTCCCTTATTCTTTGCATGCTAACATTAGGTAGATATTCCCATTTGTAAATCCTAACACTTAGGTCCACATTGCATGACAACTCTAGGGCAGAGCTTCCCCATTTTTAGACCTTCTGTGCGTCTCCAATCCTGTGGCATGTCAGTCCGTTCTGTTGCATAGAGGTAACTGCCTAAGACTCGATTCAGCAAGCTGCGACACCTGCTGCTAGAGCGTGAACACATTGCCCACTCTACTTTGACACAACTGGTGTCCTCCTTTGTAAGTCCATGTTCAGATGGAAATCCCTATGTAGCCGAACTACGACAACTCTGATTCTCATGTTCAGATGAGATACGTAGGCACAAGATGCGATATCTTGCCGAGTTTGATTGGCAACTAACAACTAATCCTTGCTTGTTTTCGCCCTCGTTGCGATTCTTCTTTCTCTTGCCCTAGTTGTAATCGAGACCCTTTGTTTCCGTAGTTAGCTGAACTACGTTTTGCTCTGATTCTCATTCCAGATGAGATACGTCGGCATAAGACACGATGTCTTAGCAAGCACACATCTCCTTCACCCATAGGTAGCCGAGCTACGAAGACTCTGATTCTCATATTCAGATGAGATACGTATGCAGTGGATGCGACATCCGTGCGATTCATTTTTCTTTTGACTTTTCTTTTAGTAAATAGTACATTAGATATACCTACACCCTTTAGACAAGAACAACAAGAGTGGATCCCGTAGAGTACTACGGATGCGTAGGGGTGCTAATACCTTCCCTTCGCATAATCGACTCCCGAACCCAAGATTTGGTTATGAGACCTTGTCTTTTCCTTTCCTTTTCTCCAGGTTTACTTCGAGTGTTTCCTTTCCCTCCTTTGGGATAAATAACGCACGGTGACGACTCTTCTGTCATTTCTTTTCTCGCCGGTTGTATTTTTTTCGCAGGTTGCGACAGCTGGCGATTCTGCTGGGGAACCGGTTTCCCTAAGTGAGTCCCTCCTAGCTTTTGTAGGTTTCTTGTTTGTTGGGTGTTTATTCTTTGTATAGTTATTTATTTACCTGCTTTACCTTATTGCATTCATGTACATATGTTTGCTGTATCTGTGGGTTCTGTGGGTTGATTGTTTATTGGGGTGGGATGTTCTATGAGAGATAAGCCCACTACCCAGGCTTGAGCGTACACACAGGTTTTAGAGTGGATAGTCATGAGGCTTGCGTAGTATGTTGCTACGTTAAGTCGTTCATGAGACCCATACCCAGACGAGGTTTCTTTTGGATATATTTTGTCATATGGGTGTTACATAACGACAGATGTTCCTCTAGAAATCGTCAACTCTGGTGACCATTTTCCGAGAACTCAGTCGAGGCCTCTCCTCTGAGACGCGTTTATGTTAGCTCTAGTGGGCGCATTCTCGTTGCTCAATCTGAGGACCCCGAGGCTGGGAACTTGCTTTAGGATATCCTATTGAGGGGAGTCAGTGGAGGTCTTTTATCCCGTAATAATGCCAAACCTTCAGTGGTAAACGTATTATTCTCGACTGAAGGGCTGAAGCTGATGAACTTCTGTTCTTAGAACCTACCAGTGAGGGGCGGGCTAAATTCAGGAAACCTTAACCTTCAACCAACCCGGTTTTCTGGAGCAAAATTTTGATCTTGTATTATATTCCTCAGTGGGTTTCTCTTCAGACAGTGCAACCTGACAGATGTTCAAGCAGATACAACAATCCTGATTTCCATGTCACTACATTGCATCACATCATTTGCATTCACAACATTTAACACATGTTTATCCATTTCTAGGGGTTTATATCTTCTTCTTGATTCCGGTCGGGGTTCTCTGGCTTTTATAAGATGGATATTGGCAGAAAAAGACATGTCGCCTACAAGTTTCCTATGGTTTGTTTGGATCCCATTCAACAGCTGATGGAGTTAATGGATCATGATTCTCTAGAAGGATTCCGGAAGGAGTACGGTTTGATTCTAAGTTTTGTCACGGTTCTCTCCAAAGATCAACATGATGCCCTCTTTACACTGTTGCAGTTCTATGACCCTCCATTGAGGTGTTTTACATTCCCGGATTATATTTTGGTCCCTACTTTGGAGGAGGTTGCCAGTTTTCTCAGAGTTCCTATCAAGCCGCAGTTGCTATTCTACAGTTCTGAGTTTCTGCCCGATCTCAGCATGGTTGCTTCAGCCACATATTTGGGGAAATCAATCTTGAAGTCTAATATGTGTCAGAAGGGAGGAGTCAGTGGTTTTCATTTGAGTTTCTTAGTGGGAGAGGCCAAGAAGAAGTTTGAAGATGGTGATCAGAGAGGTTTCAATGTTGTGTTGGCTCTTTTTGTATACGGGATTGTCCTGTTCCCTAATGTCGCAAAGTTTGTGGACGTAGACGCAATACGCCTCTTCGTGTTGGGAAATCCAGTGCCAACCTTGTTGGGAGATTTCTTTCATTCAGTGCATCATAGGAACGAGAATAGAAAAGGAGGATTGGTGAATTGTTGTGCACCTTTGTTTTATAAGTGGTTCAGTAGTCACCTACCCAAGTCAGGAGCGTTCATTGATCTCAAGGACTCGTTGAGTTGGTCGAAGAGACTGATGGGGATAAAAGCTAAAGATATTTCTTGGTGGTCAGACCAGAACTTGCTTCGGGCGGATATTGTTCATAGTTGTGGGAACTTCCCGAATGTACCGTTGGTAGGAAGAAGAGGAGGCATCAACTATAATCCTTCTCTGGAAGTCAGACAGTTTGAATATGCTCTAAGAACTCCGCCTTTGGAAAAGGATGTGGAAGAATCTCTGTTTTTCCATTCTCCGTCTGATTTGACTGTGTCCCATAAGGCAGTTGAGGCTTGGATCAAGGTGATCAAGAGAGGAAGAACTGTGCTTGGAAAAGGAGATTGCAGGACTCATCCTCAGTATGAAGATTGGCTTCAGGGAAGAGTTGAAGAGTTTGGTCTGCCGTTTCCTATTGAAGAACCTTTGTATCCATCAACTCCTGAGCAGTCAACGATGGTGAGCCGAGAAGAGTATGACAAATTGAAGGATTCCATGGAGAAGTTTCAAACTGAAAACTCGGAGCTGAGTGTGAAATTGCAAGGCTGTATGCATCGGTACCATGACGCAGAATATCAGAAGGGGAAGCTATCAAATTGCAAGAGGAAGCAGAGAAGAAATTGGCTATGGAGGTGAACTTCTTCAGGAAAATAGACAAAGCCTTGGGGTCATCCATTCTGAGTTGAGACGAGTCAACCAGCAGTTAATGGTTGCTCATGGTAAGTTAGCTGGGTGGCAAGAGCAATGTGATGCATTTTCAGCTTCTCGGAAGGCAAAAGAGGAGGAGATGGTAGCCCAATTAATTGATCAGATGGAAAAGTTGAAGATTCTGCTGAAGGAGAAGAACGATGAGCTCCTGTGTGCCCGTTCGACCAATGGCTACATCATAGATCAACTCGACAAGGCTCAAGAACAGATTGAAGAACTCAAAATGCTGGCGGGTTTGAAGAGGTCTAAACTTGAAGAGGTATTCAGAGAGGATGATGGGAATCATTACATAGAGCACATCAACGAACTGGATGGGATTATTCACAAGAGGAATCTGCTTATCCGACGTTTGACAGAATCTCCAGAGCATCCTGACACGGTGGCATTACTGGCTGAAGTGAGGAGCAGTCCTTATGGGTTGTATACATGAGGCTGATTCCTGATTTTTGTTCCTCTCTTTACTTATTATGTCGTTGCTTTGTAGTGATGATCCACAGGCTTGTTGTGGAGATCCTCTCTTGGTGTACTGTTGGCTAAGGCCCCTCTCTTTGAACTCATTTATATGATGGTTTTCTCTCTATTGCATCGTGATCTCAGAAGCTTATCCACGACTCGATCTTCTTGCACTTTTATCTGATGTGAGACTGGAATCAAGGGGGTAGAATACCTTTTGGAATTGATAAACATGTCATTGCATTTACATATTCATTTGCATGTCTTGCATAACAGGTACCACAGCGGTGTTCTCATATTATTTGGTGTTCCACTAGCAGGATAGTTGACTCAGGAATTCACCGGTACGGTACCCGCAGAAACCAACAGAGAGCTATGGAGGGCCTACAGGCAGAACTCGCCGAGATGAGGATCCGCATGAACCAATTCATGGATGTGGTCCAGGGGGTGGCTCAAGGACAGCAAGAGCTCAGACAGATGATGCAGAGGAATTCCGCCACTAATCAACCAGAGACGGTAACTGATCCTCCAGTTGGAGAAGTTAACGGACCTAGCGGACCAGAGCCTATCCCGATCCCACGTGCTAACCCTGATCAACAACCCATTCATGATGATCAGGAGGATATGTTCACCTTGATGCAGGAGGACCTTGGCATGGGCCATGGCATGGACCCCATGTTTAGAAGATTGGAGGAGAGGCTGAAGGCTGTAGAAGGACAGAATACTCTAGGGGTCGATGTTGCTGATTTGGGGCTAGTCCCAGGCGTGAGGGTTCCGCCAAAATTCAAGGTTCCGATATTTGACAAACACAACGGCAGCTCTTGCCCAAAGACCCATGTGCAAGCCTACTTCCGAAAGATGGTTGCATACTCCGATGACGAGAAGCTGCTTTTGTACTTCTTTCAGGACAACCTAGCTGGGGCATCCTTGGAATGGTACATGAGGCTGGACAGAGCCCACATCCGCTGCTGGAGGGACTTGGCCGAGGCTTTCGTAAAGCAATATCAGTACAACGTTGACATGGCGCCCGATAGAACGCAACTTCAGAATCTGTCTCTCAAAAGCAATGAATGCTTCAGGGAATATGCTCAATGCTAGAGAGAGACAGCTTCCTAAGTTCAGCCTCCGATGTTGGAGAAGGAGATGGCTAACATGTTCATGAACACTCTGCCCGGGTCTTACTTGGAGCGCCTGGTGGGTTGCAACGCCTCCAACTTTGCTGATGTAGTCTCTACCAGTGAGAGGGTGGAGAACTACTTGAAGAGCTGCAAGATCCAGAATAGAGGTGGATCATCGTTAGGGGTGAAGAAGTCGTTCATTCAGGGACAGAAGAGGAGAGAGGGGGAGGCAAATTCTTTGTCTTCATATCAGAGCAGGGGTATCAGAAGGAATAGTTTTCAGAGCTACCATCAACAACCGTATGTTGCGGCTGTGACTATTCCGGCTGCAGCACCAGTGCAACAACAACAACCACAACGTCAACCAACTCAGTACCAACAACAGCAACAGGGTAATAGACCCGCCTACCAACAAAGGAAAAAGATGATGGACAGGCGTTTCGACACTCTTCCAATGTCGTATGCTCAGTTGCTTCCTAGCCTTCAACAATTACAACTCGTGCAGTTACGCACTCTGGCTCCTCCTGTCGGCAGGCTCCCGGTGGGTTATGACGCAAATGCTAGGTGTAACTTCCACTCTGGGGCACCTGGCCATAATATTGAGAACTGCAAAGCTTTTAAGCACGTAGTTCAGGACCTCATTGATTCGAAGGCCATCAACTTTGCGCCGGCTCCTAATGTCGTCAATAATCCCATGCCGCAACATGGTGGTGTAAATGTTAACATGCTGGAAGGAGAAGCCAAGTCCATCAAGGATGTGTTGAAACTGAAGACTCCGCTGTTGGAGATTAAAGACTACTTGCTGAAGGCCGATGTTTTCCCCGGTTGTGGGAATGATTGTTTGGACTGTGCTACACAGAGCGGAGGTTGTTTAAAACTGCAGCAAGGTATCCAGGCCTTGCTTGACAATGGTATCCTCCAAGTTGAAGACTTGTCTGTCCAAGAGGCTGTTGAAGGGGTTGTGGAAGAGGTGTTTGAAGATGCTGTTGAAGAATTTCCGAATGTTGTTTCTGATGATGTTGTAATTCCTGATGATGTATTTAATTTTCCCAATGTTGTTGCTGATAACCCAAACAATATGGTTGATTCTGATGTAATTGAACTTGATTCCGATGTTTCGGATGTTTATGTTTCAATGAATGAGATTTCTGAGTATGACTGTGATGTTGCTACTATCACCATTTTCTACCCAACTGCTTAGATCAGTGTACCAGAAGCGCGACCGGTGCCACCAATGCGACCATCCACTATGACCATCACGGCCCCTGGTCCTTTACCTTTCACCAGTGGAAGGGCCATTCCTTGGCATTATGGGGGGAGTGTGTACACGCGCGATCATGGGGTGGAACAACCACTGAAAATAGAGGAGGTGCAGAATCAAAAGTCTGAATCTGAAGTGGAAATAAAAGATCCTGCAGTGGACAATGTCGGTGGAATCGGGTGATTCACCAGGAGTGGTAGACTGTTCTTACCACCGGTTACCCAAACTGATAGTGCTGATGCCGCGGCGAAAGCCAAAGGCAAACAAGCTGTGAATGAGGGTACCTCTGCACCCCAGGCTGGTTCTGAGCCTACTTTTGCGAAGGATGTGGACGAGCTCCTGAGAATCATAAAGAAAAGCGACTACAAGGTAGTTGATCAGTTGATTCAGACGTCGTCCAAGATATCTATTCTCTCACTCTTACTGTGTTCGGAGGCACACAGGGAGGCACTTCTGAAAGTCCTAAATGCCGTATATGTGCCTCAGGAGATCTCAGTAAACCAATTAGAAGGGATCGTTGCAAATGTTCATGCAAGCAACAGGTTGGGTTTTACTGATTCTGACTTGACACCAGCTGGATGCAATCATAACAAAGCTTTGCACATCTCGATGGAATGAAAAGACACCGTGTTATCACATGTTCTGGTGGATATAGGTTCCTCTCTCAATGTGCTACCCAAGAGAGCCCTGTCAAGGTTAGAAGTAGAAGGTTTGGTCTTGAAGCCTTCTGATCTCATTGTGAGAGCCTTCGATGGTTCTAAGAGGTCGGTGTTTAGAGAGGTAGAATTGCCAATTCAGATTGGATCACAAACCTTCAACACCGTCTTCTATGTGATGGATATCAGTCCTTCCTACAGTTGTCTGCTGGGTCGTCCTTGGATCCACAATGCTGGAGCAGTCTCCTCAACTCTGCATCAGAAAATCAAGTTCCTAGCCAATAGAAGAATTATCACTGTCTGTGGTGAGGAGGACATTCTGGTCAGTAACCTGTTTACATTCAAGTATGTAGAGGTAGAAGGTGAAATTCATGAGACCATGTGTCAGGCCTTTGAGGCAGTTCAGATCAAGGACGCAGCTCCGGTGGAAGAGGTTAAAGCGGGTGCCTCTATCTCATCCTTCAAGCAGGTACAAGCCTTGGTAGATTCAGGTGTTTCCCCCGGTTGGGGACGTCTGTTGGAGTTACTGATGAAAGAATACAAGTTCGGGATTGGGTATCAGCCAACTCTGACTTCTACAACTTCAGCGCCTCAGACTCGACAGGGGCCGATTACTTTCTCCAGTGCTGGTGTCATTCAGTTGACCGGATCTCTGCAATCAATGAGGAAGATGGGGATAGTGATTGCGACATCGACAACTGGGTGCGTCCGAGGGTCCCGGGTGAAGTCATCAACAATTGGTCTTTTGAAGAGATTGTCCAAGTCACTCTTCTTGAAGAGTAATTTTTCTTGTTTGTTCATGCATGTCCAAGTCTTACGTTCCGCCCAGGGCGTAATGACTCATTGTAGGGCTCATCTATATGAATACCTGCATTGTTTATCATAAATGAAGGACGTCTTTTTGCATTCAAAAACTTTGTTCACTGTCTTTCTATTTTTGCAGTTTTCAAAAAACCAAAAATAAAAAAAAATATTTGGCAATGTTTTGTTTAGTTTTCACTCACTGTTCACACTCATAAGCACATACCATCACTCATGCAGATGTACATCACCGGATCCTATTGATAACAGTTCTGCTATGGCTCGCTTCGACTTCGAAAATCCAATCTTTCAAGCTGAAGAAAAGGGTGATGAAGACTGTGAACTCCTTGAAGAACTTGCCAGGCTATTAAAATTGGAGGAAAGGGTCATTCAACCCCATCAAGAGTCTACTGAAGTGATTAATCTTGGCACCGAGGACGTCAAGAGAGAAATTAAGATAGGGGCTGCTTTGGAAGATGATGTGAAGAAGGGGTTGATTGAATTGCTGCAAGAGTATGTTGACGTCTTCGCTTGGTCTTATCAGGACATGCCAGGGATTGACACAGACATTGTGGTGCACCGTTTGCCTCTCAAAGAGGATTGTCCTCCGGTCAAGCAGAAGCTCAGAAGAACAAGGCCAGAGATGGCTGTCAAGATAAAGGAAGAAGTGCAAAAGCAGTTGGATGCAGGATTTCTAGCGGTTACCAATTATCCGCCATGGGTTGCAAATATCGTTCCAGTACCTAAGAAGGATGGAAAGGTACGAATGTGTGTCGACTACCGGGATCTGAATAGAGCTAGCCCTAAAGATGATTTCCCATTACCTCACATCGACGTTTTGGTGGATAACACGGCTCAGTTCTCGGTATTCTCCTTCATGGATGGCTTTTCTGGCTATAATCAAATCAAGATGGCACCAGAAGACATGGAGAAGACAACTTTCATAACCCTATGGGGCACCTTCTGCTACAAGGTGATGCCGTTTGGTTTGAAAAATGCTGGGGCAACATATCAACGAGCTATGGTGACTCTTTTCCATGATATAATTAATCATGAAATCGAGGTTTATGTTGGAGATATGATTGCCAAATCTCAGACAGAAGAAGAACATTTGGTGAATCTGTAGAAGCTGTTTGAGCGTTTGAGGAAATTCAAGCTGAGGCTTAATCCGAACAAGTGTACTTTCAGGGTGAGATCTGGAAAACTATTGGGTTTTATTGTTAGTGGAAAAGGGATTGAGGTGGATCCTGATAAAGTGAAAGCGATACAGGAAATGCCCGAGCCAAGAATAGAGAAACAAGTTCGTGGTTTCTTAGGGAGGTTGAACTATATTGCAAGGTTCATCTCTCACCTAACAGCCACGTGTGAGCCAATTTTCAAGTTGTTGAGAAAAGATCAAGCTATCAGGTGGAATGATGACTGTTAAAGGGCTTTCGAGAAGATAAAGGAGTATTTGCAGAATCCACCTATCCTTATGCCTCCAGTCCCAAGGAGACCGCTGATTATGTACTTGACAGTACTTGACAATTCTATGGGTTGTGTTCTCGGTCAACACGATGAGATAGGTAGGAAAGAGCATGCCATCTACTACCTGAGTAAGAAATTCACAGATTGCGAGTCGAGATACTCAGTGCTTGAGAAGACATGTTGTGCACTTGCATGGGCTGCTAAGCGATTGAGACAATACATGCTGACTCACACGACCTTACTGATCTCCAAGATGGATCCAGTCAAATACATATTTGAGAAGCCAGCTCTCACCGGAAGGGTTGCTCGTTGGCAAATGGTACTGACAGAGTACAACATTCACTATACATCCCAAAAAGCCATCAAGGGGAGTATTCTGTCAGACTATCTTGCTCAACAACCGATAGAAGACTATGAGCCGATGAAGTTTGACTTTCCAGATGAAGACATCATGTTCCTCAAGATGAAAGACTGTGAAGAGCCAGTTGTTGAGGAGGGACCTGATCCAGATGAAAAATGGACTTTAACGTTCGATGGGGCCGTCAATGCTAAAGGAAGTGGAATTGGTGCTATCATTACTACTCTGAAAGGTGCCCACATGCCTTTCACCGCTCGACTGACTTTCGAGTGCACCAATAACGAAGCTGAGTATGAAGCCTGTATCTTGGGAATTGAGCAAGCCATTGATTTGAGAATCAAGACTCTGGACATCTTCGGAGATTCAGCTCTGGTGATCAACCAAGTGAATGGTGATTGGAATACTCTCCAGCCTACTCTTGTCCCTTACAGAGATTACACGAGAAGACTGTTGACTTTCTTCACAACAGTAAAGTTGTATCATATACCTCGTGATGAGAACCAGATGGCAGATGCTCTTGCTACTCTATCCTCCATGATCAAGGTGACTCGGTGGAACAATACTCCCAGGATCGACGTCATGCGCCTTGATAGGGCCGCGTATGTGTTTGCCGCTGAACTGGTAGCTGATGACAAGCCCTGGTATCACGACATCAAATGCTTTCTGAAGAATCAAGAGTACCCTGTAGGGGCATCCAACAATGACAGAAAGACTTTGAGAAGATTGGCGGGTAGTTTCTTCTTGAACAAAGATGATGTGCTGTATAAGAGGAACTTCGACATGGTCTTGCTCAGATGCGTGGATAGACACGAAGCAGACATGTTAATGCAGGAAGTTCATGAAGGCTCCTTCGGTAGTCATGCCGGTGGACATGCAATGGCTAAGAAATTGTTGAGAGCAGGTTATTACTGGATGACCATGGAATCTGATTGTTTCAAATATGCTCGGAAGTGTCATAAATGCCAGATTTATGCTGATAAGGTGCCTGTGCCGCCGAATCCTCTGAATGTGATGTCTTCGCTGTGGCCGTTTGCTATGTGGGGAATTGATATGATTGGAAAGATTGAGCCGACTGCTTCCAATGGGCATCACTTCATCCTTGTTGCCATAGACTATTTCACCAAGTGGGTCGAAGCAACGTCATTTGCGAATGTCACCAGACATGTGGTTGCCCGATTCATCAAGAAAGAAATCATTTGTCTCTATGGGATTCCCGAAAGAATCATCACTGATAATGGTTCTAATCTCAATAACAAAATGATGAAGGAGTTGTGTCAGAACTTCAACATTCAACATCACAATTCTTCCCCTTATCGTCCTAAGATGAACGGTGCTGTTGAGGCAGTAAATAAGAATATAAAGAAGATTGTGCAGAAGATGGTTGTTATGTACAGAGATTGGCATGAGATGCTACCCTTCTCCTTGCATGGGTACCGTACTTCAGTACGTACATCGACCGGGGCAACCCTTTATTCCTTTGTGTATGGTATGGAAGCAGTCCTACCTGTTGAAGTGGAGATTCCTTCTCTAAGAGTCCTGTTGGATGTCAAGTTAGATGAAGCTGAATGGATTCGAACAAGGTTCAATGAGTTGAGTCATATCGAAGAGAAGCTAATGACAACCATTTGTCATGGGCAGTTGTATCAGAGTCAGATGAAGAGAGCCTTTGATCAGAAAGTGCATCCTCGTTGTTTCCAAGTCGGAGATTTAGTGTTGAAAAGGATCCTTCCTCCTCAAACAAATCACAGGGGCAAGTGGACTCCTAACTATGAGGGACCATATATTGTCACCAAGATCTTCGATGGCGGAGCCTTAATGCTTGCAACTATGGATGGTGAAGACTTCACTTCCCCTGTGAACTCAGACGCAGTTAAAAAATACTTCGCATAAAGTAGACCCGCTGGACAGTAAAAAGAATAGTCCAGGCAAAAAATGGGCATCCCGGCGGACCAAGAAAATGAAAAAGGTTCGGGCAAAAGTTAGGGATTAAAAATGAAAATATTGTACACCCGGTAAGTTGAAAACCTGAAAAGGCAACTTAGGCAAAAATGGGTATCCCGGTGGATTGAAAACCCGAAAAGGGCGATCCAGGCAAAAGTTAGGAATTAAGCGAATGACTGCATTCTGAGTGGTTCTGAATCTCATCTCGTGTCGATAACTGGAAACTTTCAAAAGATAAGAAACAGTCCAATCACCCTTTTCAGAAAGCTGATCATCTGGAGGATCTTGAAGACGAGCGAGTCATAGCAGAATTGGAACTCGATGGAAATCCATTTCACATTGCGATTAGATTAATTTCTGTTTTTATCTTCTGTGCAATTACATCTTTCCAGGAATTGCTTCCTGATGTAAATGCCTATTCAGAGGCCATTCAATCAATGAAATCATGTTATTCAGTACATCTCCGTGTTCATTTTCATTTTACTGTTTTGTTTGCAAAAAATGACATCCGAATTTTTGATAAACATTGCATCATGAAACATAAGAGCTTTACAGGTACATGCTTAATAAACATTTAAAATTGCTGTAAATTCTAAGTGCTTTGGATCATCTATTCAGAACAGGTACACTTGGGGCATTTCCTTGGGGTTCCCAGCAGATGATCGCGGATGCTTCTCTTCAACAGTTGGCAGTTGGTATCTTATCCCTGCAGAGCTGATCCGAGCATTGGATTCTTCAATCCCCAGCAGGTTCTCACTACTGTAATTCCCCAAGCATGTGTTTCAGACTATACACTCCCCAGTGGAGTTGATAGTGCCAAACTGTATATCCCCAACAGAGTTGACAGTGCCAGACTGTATCCTCCCAGCAGAAGCAGTTGCTCCTCAGAGTTCGATGCCAGATCGACGATCTCGACGCTAGATCCTTGGTTTCTCTTTCCTTGAAGCAGAATCTCGGTACCGCATCGATGTTTGCTTCCCCTGCTGAGCTGTCTCTCGCATATTTATGGTTGCCAGAACCACTGTCGCTTCCCTCAGCAACACGCTTTCAGTGCCATTCTCTCCCCAATCAGAGTCTTGGTATTTTGTCATTGCCAGAACACCGTGTGGCCGATCATTTCCCCACAAAGTTCATTGTGTTGTGCATCTCCAACAGCAGTGCCAGGGTCCAGAAGATTGTAATCATTTCCCCGGCAGGATTTCCTTGCCTCGGCTTGGCATTCTCCCTAGCATTTTACAATCCTGCATGTAGAGTCATATCGCATTGCATCCTCCCAAATCGCGTAGCATTTCCATTTTCATGGAGCATTACGCCATCGAAAAATTCAAACATATGCATGAAAAGCATAAGACATTCTCGTTATCCCAAGCGACAAGCCAGAAGTTGTTTCCAGTGCTCAGACTGAAGGTTGTTCATGACTTATTATCCCCAGCATAGGTCGTTGGCCCACGTGCCACCTCAATTATCATTTTCCCTATTTCTGCCGACGCTGACAGGCATGAAAGTTTTTCCGGTATTCAGACCGAAGTGGCATTCAGGCCAATTTTCGGTATTCAGACCGAAGTGGCATTCAGGCCAGTTTTCCGATATTCAGATCGAAGAAGTTTCCGACGTTCAGGTCGACACAACTTGTGGCATTCAGGCCAGTTTCCGGTATTCAGACCGAAGTGGCATTCATGCCAATTTTCTGGTATTCAAACCGAAGTGGCATTCAGGCCAACTTTCCGATATTCAGATCGAAGAAGTTTCCGACATTCAGGTCGATGCAACTTGTGGCATTCAGGCCACTTTTCCGGTATTCAGACCGAATTGGCATTCAAGCCAATTTTCCGATATTCAAATCGAAGAAGTTTCCGACATTCAGGTCGATGCAACTTGTGGCATTCAGGCCAGTTTTTCCGGTATTCAGACCGAAGTGGCATTCAGGCCAGTTTCCCGGTGTTCAGACCGATGTTTGATAATCTCGTATCTTCCGATGCTTAGATCGAAGTCATTTCCAGTATTCAGACTGATGAGCGGCGTTCAGGCCATGGTTATTCCTGTTACGATTTATTTTGGTATTCAGGCTAACATTCTTTCGGTACTCAGACCGATTCTCACCGTACCAGACAAATTCTTTTTTCAAGACCACATCTTTGCCGATTCTGACAGGCATTGTTACTTCATCTCACTTCAGTGTAAATTTTCAGGGTTTTTTTTTTGTATTCAATCCCTTGATACCTCGAAAGTGAGAAAGCCGTTGCTATCTTCTTTTCGGGTCTCCAGTTGATTGAATAGGGGCAGCTGTAATACCCCAAAATTTACCCTTTCATTTTTCTTAAAAGCATGGGATTGTGTTTCACATTGCATTAGCATCATACTAGGTCATACTCATTGCATACGGCATTAATGACTTGGAAATCAAGGTTTAATTGACCACTCCTTAACCAGAGGGAGCCCACATAAAGCAAAACTGAGAATTGAACTTCATTCTCCAAATATACAAGTCTCAAGGTGGTCCAAGTATCTTATGGTGGTCTACAGTTCATCAATGGAAGATTCAAAGCTCTCAGAGTGTGCATCTGGATTCAATCAGAAATCAGGGTTTCATGGCTATCTGCAACAGGAAAGGTTTGGTTGGAAGTAAAAGGGGGCTCATTCATATCATGATTATAGAGGCATCTTGGCCTAAGAAGATCCACAATTATCTCAGAAAGATCCATTGGCAATCAGTGCAATCAGTTCTTGATCAGTTTGCCCTAAAACTAGGGTTTGGTATAAAATCAGTTTATTTCTGATTCCTTGGGTGAGACTCATTTCCATGGCCCTACATATGTCCACAAGGGTCTACATACAAAAATCAGCTCTTTATTTGAGCTAGAGGTGCTTCAATTGATCAATGGAATCGAGAATCAGACAGTTTGGGAAAAGTCAACTGTGGGGCCAGAAAAGTTAACTCCTGACATTTTGAAAGTGGAATCTCAAAATTCATGCCTAAGGGAGCCTACATGTGAAATTTGATCAAGGTTGGATCATGGATTCATCATTTAATCAGGAGTTGGAAAATTTACCAAATTTGGAAATAGTTGACTTTCCATTTAGGGCAAGTTTTTATGGTTTTTGCACCCACTTTAAGCCCATTTTCCACCAAGATGCAAGCTCCATTTGAACATTTCTCCAACATGAAAGTTGTCCCTCTTGTTCCAAGCTTTTTAGAGATATAAAGTTTGTTTCATTTGGATTAAAATTGAGCAAGTTATGCTTGGTCAAAGTAAGACATTATTTTAGAACACTTAGAAAATTTTCTAAGTCCAAAATTTGCAAAATTTGTCACGACTTATGGGCCAGTTTTCTTGCACTTCAAGGCATCGTTTGAAAATACTTTCTTCATGAAAGTTGTACCTTGCTATGTCCTCTTTCACATCCTTTTGGAATCATCCCATTTGGATCATTGGTTTGAAAGATACACTCATCTAAAGTTGGTGTCATCGACTGAATTTTTTGACAGCATTTAGGCCAAACTGGCCCAACCATTTTGCAGCTATGGGACCTGAACTTTATGACCATTTTTCACCTCTTTCCACTCATCATTTCAACTTGTGTTCAACATGAAAGATGTTAAGCTCCATTCCCTCTTTCTACTGTTTGCATTGCCTTGCCATTTGGACATGTATTCATCAAGTTATAAAGCCTCAAAGTCACCCTATTGGACCTATTTCCATGCCATGCTGCACAAACCAACCCACATGCTTTTCCTCATTTTGCCATTTGATTTATGTTCATTCACTTAAGTTTTGCTACATTTAGCCATTTCTTTTCACACCTCATTTTTGCACCTTTTGCACATAAACTCAAACAAACATTCCAAGCCCATTAGCCATCATTAAACCCTACATATTTAAACATCAAAAACCCTAATCTGAATGGTGGCTGTGATATTTTGAGCTAAGCAAGGCAAGGAGAGAAAGATCAAGTGTCATCCCATTTCCATTTCTCAAGCTAAGGCATTGAAGCATTGGAACAACACTTCATTTCTTCTTCCACTCCTCCATCTTCAAGGGGCAGTGGACCTTTTCCACTAGGTAACCCCCTTATCCCAACCTTCCATGGCCATGCATATTTTTCTTGCTCATTATTGTTTTTCATGCTTGCCACACTTATGCTTACTATTGTTTTCATGCTATAGCCATGCTCTTATCATGTTGTTTTTCCATGTTAACATCGTGCACTACTTGTCCATGAAACCCTTACCATGAGGCTTTGTTTTAAGCTTGAAGTTCATGCTGTTATTTTCCACACATATCCGAGTGCATGAAGCCCCCTTGTTGTTCACTTTTCACCATGCTAAAGTCCTTATTTTTAATGAAACAAGACACCATTACGTTCCTCTCATTTCGTACTTGAATTTTGTTTTTTATACGATCCCATTTCATGAACTATGGTGTGAGAAATCTTGATTGGAAGATGGAAGAGGTTGCTGCATTTTTTCGCGCCTTCATTCATGCTGCATGGGCTTAGGTTTTGTTGCATGAAACAAGACCCGACGTAGCGTCTTCGTGGCCGCCGGATCGCACGCGGTCCTTTTGATCTCAGCCATCCGCTATTATTTTTGTCTTTTAGTGTTTAATGAACCCTTGACCAATTGACTGCAGTGTTACATGATTATTCATTAAAATGTGCATTTATTTTTTGTCACACACTTAAGTAATCTGTTTGGACCCTGAGCCTCAGCGCCACTGTTGTTCCCACCTCCCTGCCTGGCCCATCAACCATTATTCACACTTCATTTTATTTTCATTTTTTATTTCCATTTTATTTTTCTGTTTTGTTTTAATTAATAAAAATATTTCATTTACTCATAAAAATACCAAAAAATATTTTTTACTTTCCTTAATGTTTTATTTAATTTATTTAATTTTTATTTTCATATTTTATTTAATGTTAATATTTTAATTTGATTATTTATTTCAAATAGTCCGTTTTAATACACATTTTTTCATTAATTTTATTCTCTTGACTTAAAATTATTTTTAGATTCTAATTTTTGGGATGAGGGTTGACCAATGTCTCATGGTCAACCTGACCTTTTATTGGAATTTTATTTCCCATTTTTAATTTATTCTTGATTTATTTCTAGCCTAGTCTTGTTGTTTGACTTTTGGTTTGACCTTTGCTTTGATTCAATTAATTCAATAACCAATTTTCATTATTTTTGAAATATTTTTGGGGGATGATGATGTCCTGACCCCACCATAGTTAGTTTAATTTTTCATAATTTTCTTGATTAATTTATTATTTATTTGATAATTTTCAAGTTGACTTGACTTTTCAGTTGACTTTTCTATGATTGATGTTTGACTTAAGGGATTGCTTATGGCAATTGAAGAGATCTTTTGATCCTCCCTTGTTCATCTCATATGCCATGTATTAGAGGCCTTTCATCTTGATTTTATTTAATCCTTGCATTGTAACACCCCGATAAAATAAGATGATTATTTAATTTAAGTTAATAATATATTTATTATTTTAATTAAATAATTGGAATATTATTATTGGAATTATTATTATTGGGTTATTATTTTATTGGAATAAAAGTTGGAATTAGAAAAGGTCCCATTTGGTAAAAGGGTTATTTTCACGTGAAAAGGAAAAAGGAGACAGAAAAGTGGAAAAAAAGGGCAAAGAGAACCATAGAACAAGGGTTGAAGAGAGGAAGAGCTTGAAGCTGCAAGATTCGCCGGATTAACTCAGGTAAGGGGGGTTTATCATCGTTTAATGGGTATTATGGGATAATATGTACTGGGTAGTGATAAACCATTGATTTACCTCTGATTGGAATGATGTATGATGAAAATTGTGAAATATTGGATGAACGAAATTTGGATTATAAATGAAGGAAATTCGTAGGAATTAGATGTAATAATGTTAGATTTTGTGAAATCGAATAGGGTATGATTTGTGTTAGAGGATATGAACGAATAATGTGTAAAATTGGACTGTGGAAGGTTGAATTGGATAGATCTCGTAGCAGAGAAAGCCATAGCAGATCTGGAAGTCTGGTTTCTGGTCATACGCGTATGGCACTAGGCAATACGCGTATGAGATGGTCTGGTACGCGTATGGCACTAGGCAATACGCGTATGGATGAGGAAGATGATGTTTTGAACGTAGTTTGGTCTCTGTTGGTACGCGTATGGGGAAGTGATACGCGTAGCATACGCGTATGAGATGGTGTTACGCGTATGGGAGTTGGCTGAGAAATGGGCCATACGCGTATGGGACTAGGCAATACGCGTATGGGCAGGATTGTGATTTTTCTGTGCTGTTGTTGTGCAGTTTTTGGTTGTTCAGCTGAGTAATGTGATTTAGCTGATGTACGATATATTAGGGATCATTTCCCGTTGTTTTGAGTAGTATAGGTATTAGTAGAGTGTGCTAATACTGTGGTTGTTCCTTGGCATGATCTGATATGCTTATGTGATAAAATATTGATGATGTGTGATGGTATGCATGATCTTGTGAATGTATCAGTTATGTGTGCATTTGTGAATAGACTGTTTTATGGCTTAGAGTGTGAGCATATGTCTATTCTTGAATTGTGGTTGATGATTTAGCATTGCTAGGTGATTAGCATGCATATTGTGGCCTTTATGGTGGTAGCTAATTCCCATGGTGAGGAATTAGTGAGTTAGTCATTTTGGACTGTTGTTGATGTTTGCATGCTAGGTGAATTAGCGTGCATATCATAGCCCTTGGGGTGGTAGCTAATTCCCATGGTGAGGAATTAGTGAGTGAGTCACTAGGTCTCAAATGAGTGGGACTAGTGGGCTTGGTAGCCGTGCCTGGATTTGGACGGTGAGGTGAACTATATGTTCACAAATAGTCGGTACCGCATGCATGGAGTCTCATTGCATAATATGTGTATGGCGTATAATATGAATGGATGTATTCCAATATTATACGTGTGTTTGTGTTGATATTGAGTATGAGCATGAATTGTATTGGTATTGAGTATGATATTTGAATTGATGTGCCGTTACCGAACGTGTGATGTGATTAGGGTGATTAATGTGTTAAATTACTTAACATGACATGATATTTTATAATGCTCATTATATTGATTGAGGAACTCACCCTTACAACTATTTTTCAGGTAACGAGCAGTGATTGAGTAGAAGCTAGTGCTTGGAGTCTAGTGTAGTCTCCTTAGTGGGTCATGCTCTGATAGATGTAACATCGGGATGGGATGTTTTACCTTGTTGAATAATTTTACATGTAATGTGTTACATGTTCCGCATGATTGATTTGATTTCTATCCGCTGCGTATTTGTGCAAATACTTTATGTTTTGAATTAATAAAAGAGCATGACAGTTATTATGGTGAATGGTGTGATATGATTGTGTGACACCCTTAACTGCATAATTACTCTGATTTATATATTACTATGATTGATGTTTGACTTAAGGGATTGCTTATGGCAATTGAAGAGATCTTTTGATCCTCCCTTGTTCATCTCATATGCCATGTATTAGAGGCCTTTCATCTTGATTTTATTTAATCCTTGCATCATTTCCCGATTAAATTATTCATTGATCCTTTGTGTGCATAGTTGCATTTGTCTGATTCATCTGATATTTTTTATACTTGTTTCTTTCATCCATGCTTCTATTGTTTGATTGCTTAACATGTCTATACCTCTCATGCATTGTTTAATGCTCATTCATTTCATTCTTTGATTATTTGAATTGATAATATACTTGTTTATATATCTTATTGATTGATAACTGTGGCCTACTTGTATGATGTATGAGGCACATATTTTTATTGTCTGATTGCCATGAACAATCCCCATTCATAACAAATGTACCCCTCTCCCATGAAGTGTATAATGTTTATTCTTTCATTCTTTATTCATTTGTTAATACAAAATTAAAACGAACATCCGATAACCATTTCATAACAAGATCAAAACCTCGATCCAACGTCGAGTAATCATTTTCAAAACTTAACAGAACCAGCATGTATTCATCCATTCTTTTTGTAAGTTGATTGCTTCATGCATCGCTATTTCTCTTGTAAGTCGATTGCTTCATGCATCGCCATCTACCACCTGTAAGTCGATTGCTTCTGGCATCGCCATCTACCCTTATCCCTGGTTCCTTTCCTTGCTCCATTCGTCGATTCTTGTTCCGTTTAGGTAGCACCCATCAGGTAGAACCCTTTGTATGATAACATAGGTAGTATTCCCTTATTTCTTTTGTATGATAATATAGGTAGTATTCTCTTATTCTTTGTATGATAACATAGGTAGGATTCCCTTATTCTTTGTATGATAACATAGGTAGAATTCCCTTATTCTTTGCATGCTAACATTAGGTAGATATTCTCATTTGTAAATCCTAACACTTAGGTCCATATTGCATGACAACTCTAGGGAAGAGCTTCCCTATTTTTAGACCTTCCGTGCGTCTCCGATCTTGTGGCATGTCAGTCCGTTATATTGCATAGAGGTAACTGCCTAAGACTCGATTCAGTGAGCTGCGACACCTGCTCTAGAGCGTGAACACATTGCCCACTCTACTTTGACACAACTGGTGTCCTCCTTTGTAAGTCCATGTTCAGATGGCAATTCCTATGTAGCCGAACTACGGCAACTCTGATTCTCATGTTCAGATGAGATACGTAGGCACAAGATGCGATGTCTTGCCGAGTTTGATTGATAACTAACAACTAATCCTTGCTTGTTTTTGCCCTCGTTGCGATTCTTCTTTCTCTTGCCCTAGTTGCAATCGAGATCCTTTGTTCCCATAGTTAGCTGAACTACGTTTTGCTCTGATTCTCATTCCAGATGAGATACGTAGGCATAAGACACGATGTCTTAGCGAGCACACATCTCCTTCACCCATAGGTAGCCGAGCTACGAAGACTCTGATTCTCATATTCAGATGAGATACGTATGCAGTGGATGCGACATCCGTGCGAGTCATTTTTCTTTTGACTTTTCTTTTAGTAAATAGTACATTAGATATACCTACACCCTTTAGACAAGAACAACAAGAGTGGATCCCGTAGAGTACTACGGATGTGTAGGGGTGCTGATACCTTCCCTTCGCATAATCGACTCCCGAACCCAAGATTTGGTTGCGAGACCTTGTCTTTTCCTTTCCTTTTCTCCAGGTTTACTTCGAGCGTTTCCTTTCCCTCCTTTGGGATAAACAACGCACGGTGGCGACTCTTCTGTCATTTCTTTTCTCGCCGGTTGTATTTTTTTCGCAGGTTGCGACACCTGTACACAGAATATTCAGTGTGAATGTCTGGTGTTTTGTGATTGCACACTTAATGGCAATCTGTGTTTGATTGAAGATCTGATTTGTGGCTGAAATTCGTCACTCTAAAGCTGTGAAGCAAAAGTGTGTGTCTACTTGATCAAAGCTGTGAAGCAAGATCAAGTGTGTGTCATCTTGATCAAAGCTGTAAAGCAAGATCAAGAGTGTGGCTTCTTGATTGAAACTGTGAAGTAAAATCAAGAGTGTGTTTTTGATAATTGCTTGTATTTTTATCTTTTTGGTCTGTAATATTAAGTGTTGCTTTGGCAACATTTTTGACAAAAAGGGGGAGTAACACCTGTACCCCAGGACAACAACAGATTTCTGTGAAGTTGAAGGTCCCCTAAACAAGAGGTTATGTTGTTGTTTGCTATCTGCTTGATCTTCTCTTGTGCTGCTGCTGTTTGAAGTTTAACTTCTATGTTTGCTAAGTGTATTAGCTAATTTGATTCTCTGCTTGGATGTGTGCTTTCTGCTGCTGTGAACTCTGTTGTGATGCCAAGTTGTTTTAGCCAAAAATTTGCCAAAGGGGGAGTTTGTAGATGTTTTTGATTGGCTGCATTTTATGTTAAAACACTTACTGTACTTAGTTGTCTTGACTGATGTCATGACATGCTTAAGTAGTATGCTATAGGATTAGCTAATATGGGATTTACTGGATGTCAAACTGAATGTTATGACATTCATCCCTGACAGCAGATGCTAAAGTATAGGCTAGTTAGTTTTTTTGTTATGTTTCAGTATTTATCTCAGGCTGATTTTCAGGAAACTAACAGTTGTGCTATAATTAAGAGACCTAGCATATAGCCTATTTTCTGGATGTCAAACTGAATGTTATGACATTCATCCCTGACAGCAGATGCTAAAGTATAGGCTAGTTAGTTTTTCTGTTATGTTTCAGTATTTATCTCAGGTTGTTTTTCAGGAATCTAACAGCTGTGCTAAAATCCAGGAAACTAACAGCTATGTTAAAATTAAGAGACCTAGCATATAGCCTATTTGTTAGCACCCTAATGTGTGGAAATTAAGTTAACTTGCTTTACCTTAATTTTAGGAAATTCAAGTACAAGGCCCAAGTGCTGCATTATAAAAGGATGGCAATCCTACTTTCAGCAACTCAGGGGTTAGAAGTGTGAAGAATTAAATACATCATTGTATTTCCATTGATGTACTTTTATTGTGTCTTGTATTAGGTTTTACTTGTGAGCCAAGAAATTATCACCTAGATGATTGCATTGGACTAGGGTGTCTATTGAGTTGTAATTGTTGTGTCACTCTAAGCTTTTAAGCGTAAGTGCTGTGTTTCTTGATTAAAGCTTTTAAGTACAATCAAGAGTTGTTTGAAGTATATCTTCACCACTGACTTTAAAATTATTAAAGGTTGTAATCACTGCTGTGATTGAGGGGGAGTGAGTAGGAACTCAGGTCTTAGTTTAGATTGAAATTGCATTGGGTAGGTTTTAAGTGATAGGATTACACAGTTGGTTTAAGTCCTGAATTAATACCTCTTATCGTGGATTTCCTCCCTAGCTTGGTAGCCCCCAGACGTAGGTGCATTTGTCACCGAACTGGGTAAACAATTCTCTATGTCATTTACTGCTTTTTACATTTACTTTCTGCATACATTACCTGTCTTGCGCAGAATTGGATGTCATAACATCCAGTGTGACATCGATAGTCTATTACTAGAATTTCATGGATAAATGGACTTAGTTTCTAGGATATTCCCTATGCAAAATTGGAGTAAAAAGACCTTAATGTTGAAGATGGATTAGAAGGACCAAACCTCTAAACTCACTCTTGTCCATTCTTGATTTGCTTCATAAGACTCTTTGATGTGTGTGTGCTTTTGTGCTAGGGGATCCTATGAGAACTCAACTTGAAGAATCACTGCCATGTTCATCCAAAGTGAAAGATACAAGAGGCATTGGGGATCTTCTAAGAGCTTGTTTGATTATGTTGATTGCTTGAGGTTACAATTATTTTACTTGCATATTCCAAAAGATGGGAGCTACTTGGATCATCAATATGATCTCAAGAAAGGAACTCAATTTGTGGTCTTGTTTCTTATCCCTCATCTCTTGTATGTTTAGGACTTTAGCCATTCTTCTTCTTCCCTCCACTCTAACCCAAGCCAAAACCTTTGTGCAAACATTTAACACTTGCTTTCAAATATTAGAAACCTAAGCCTTATGCTTTTGATTTTCAAACTTTCTTTTCATAACACTTATTTTGAATTAAATCTTTAAATCAACTTTGACCATATTTTGTAAATACTTTTCATTGGTAAATACCACTCATTCAAATACCTTTTTTATGGTTTCAATGGCCACTCTCTTAATCAAAACTTTTTCATAACCTTTAGCTATTAGGTTTGAGTTATCCTTGAGGTAGATGTAATACTCACCTATATCCTTAGTGATGGACAATGAGTCTTCCATGCTTATTATAGGGTTAACCCCTCACTAGCATGTTGAAGCTATCCTCACATGGTGGATTTGTGGTTTTAGGTTGAGTTTTCTCCCTTGGATAACAAAAGACCTTAAGGCTTTTGGACCAATCAATTCACCAACTCATTTTGAGATTTTTACCCCGAACTATGAGGTTTTGATCCTAATCTTTTTTAAGATGGTTGTCGCAACCTGCGAAAAAACAACCGGCGAGAAAAGAAATGACAGAAGGGTCGCCACCGTGTGTTATTTATCCCAAAAGAGGGAAAGGAAACGCTTGAAGTAAACCTGGAGAAAGGAAAGGAAAAGACAAGGTCTCGCAACCAAATCTTGGGTTCGGGAGTCGATTATGCGAAGGGAAGATATTAGCACCCCTACGCATCTGTAGTACTCTACGGGATCCACTCTTCTTGTTCTTGTCTAAAGGGTGTGTGTTTATCTAAGGTACTATTTACTAAAATAAAGGGTCAAAAGAAAATGACTCGCACGGATGTCGCATCCACTGCATACATATCTCATCTGAATATGAGAATCAGAGTCTTCGTAGCTCGGCTACCTATGGGTAAAAGAGAAGTGTGCTCGCTAAGACATCGCGTCTTATGCCTACGTATCTCATCTGGAATGAGAATCAGAGCAAAACATAGTTCAGCTAACTACGGGAACAAGGGTCTCGATTGCAACTAGGTGTCGCATCACGCGAAAAACCGGCGGGAAAACAAGAACAACAGAGCCGCCACCGTGCGTTATTTATCCCAAAAGAGGGAAAGGAAACGCTCAGAGTAAACCTAGGAAAGAACATGGTCTCGCGACCAAAGAGAATGGGTTCGGGAGTCGGTTATGCGAAGGGAAGGTATTAGCACCCCTACGCATCCGTAGTACTCTACGGGATCCACGCACAAAAGGAAGGAAAATGGTTGCTATAACACTGCTCACACACACACACTGGCTGAAAGAGACACAAGAAAACAGACAAGACTGACTCGGCAGGATATCGCATCCTGGGCCTACTTAGTCTATCAGGCATAGACATCAGAGTCGAAGTAGTTCGGACTGGGGAAACGACACATGCTCGCTAGGATGTCGCATCCTATGCATACGTATCTTCTCGGACGAGAGAAGAATCAGAGCATTCGTAGCTCGGCTGACATGCACACAAACAAACAAGATACAGGCAAACGTGGAGCCCGACTGCCAATCACTGGACTTACATCAGCATCCGAACCAAACACACGCACACTGGAACCCAAATGCCACTCGATGGACTTACATCAGCTTCCAAGCACACAACAGCACAACAAGTTAATAGGGAGTCGAGGACTCAGCCTATAACTGTCAAACACACACAAAAAAGAAAAAGGGCGCCCGGAGAGATCAGCTCAATCTCCTGCCTACATACTTCATCTGGTATGAAGATCAGGGCGATGTAGTTCCCCTACAGAGGGATACAGGACTAGCCTAACCAGATAACAGAGGGAGACACAACTAGGGAGACTGCGACTCGAGCCTAGATGTTATCATGCAAATCATCCCTAAGTTAAGGTTTCTAGCTAACTGGCACAGGGAGCCAGCCTATCCTAGTCATGACTTGCACAGGAAGCAAGCCACACACACACTTAACTTGCACAGGAAGCAAGCCAAGCAAAACCTAACTTGCACAGGAAACAAGTCTAAACTAACCCTAACTTGCACAGGAAGCAAGTCAAACAATCCTAACTTGCACAGGAAGCAAGTCAAACAATCCTAACTTGCACAGATAACAAGTCAAACAAACATACAAGCACAGATAGCACACACTACACACAAGCAAGTGGCTCAAACAAGGGTTAGGTTTTAGTCGAGGGGTCATATCAACCTCAACAAACAAACCTCTGGAACTGGGTGAAATGTTGCTCTTAACCTTGCCATTGAGAGACTAAGGTGAAGCAGATGAAAGGTGAGTGAAGATAAGACTTCACAGCTCTTATCCCTGGCCCGGGAGAGCTTAAGACAAGAATGTGTGGGTTCAGAAAGTGGGAACCCTTCTACACATTTGATACTGACTCAACTGTACAATTGTACAAGATCTTGGGTTTTTATCTGTAATGCATCAACACAGTGGTGTGAGCAAAACAGAAGACACACTGAATAGCAGGGGATAGGTTGCATATCCCTTGGGTTCTGCCAATTGCCTCTTCACTTAGGAGGACTTTGACTCTATGCAAGGACAAAAGTAAACAGCCACAAACATTGCCTCTTAAGGAGGACTTCAGACAGTTGCCTGGCCAAGTAACAAGCCAGGTCTTCCAGACTACATGAAGATTAGAAGTATACCTCAATGAAAATTTCTTATACAAGCAAAGCAAAGCAAAAGTTCACAAGGAACTGAGCAACTAAAGTACCTGAAATCAGTCAAGCACAGTTAGTGTACAAGTCAAAGTTAAATCAAAATGAAACAGATATCAACCAGTCAACACAAGCAAGTGAATGTGCAAGGCATAAGGCTTAAGGCATGTGAGCCAAGCCACCTACAAAACAAAACATGTTAGACAATGATATTTAGGCAAGCTCAATCAAAAGAAGTGGTCTCATTGGTCATTTGGTGTTCAACCTGAAAACATGAACTCAAAGGTGAGTAACAGGACCACTAGGACAAGCCTAGGGTCAAAAATGAATGAGAAAGTCAAAACAGCAAAGGGCAAGTATCCAAAATCATGTTCAAACAATCAAGAAACAATACCAATTGGTTTCACATTCATATCAATCATCATCATCATTTCATGAACAAATTAGGTCAAAACATGGCATTTAGAAGCTCATAGGAGTCAACAGCAAGACTTGAATTAAAAGCACACTTAAGCATTTCCAAAAATCACCAAATAAATCATGATCAATCCTAACACATAGCATGGTAAGCATGTCAAATTTCATCTCATTTGGACAAGTGGAAGACAGTCAATGAAAATTAGAAAGTCAAAGCAATTTTGAACATGCTCAAAGAAGTCAACCAAACATGCATCAACTTAGAAAAATCATAAATCAGAGATGGTGTATGATAAATGAATGGGACTAAAACCATGGAAAAGATGAGGATGTCTAGTTATCTCATGTAAAATTTCATGTCCATCTAATAAAGTATGAGAATTTCACAAATGAAATGGGAACATGTATCACACAAAGTCAACATATGACCAAGCAGGGGAGAAAATCTCAAACAATTAGGAAATGCCACAAATAATTCCAAGAAAATTCACATGTAAACTAGACATACAAAAGTAGGTTCATGCAAAAAATCAGATCAATTGGAGGTCAAGAAGCATGGTAATGAAAATCATGAAGTTGGACATCAATGGTGTGACACAAATTGTCACACCCTATTTCAAAAAATCATAACTCACAAACCACAAATGATAAATTCACAAACTCTACACCAAAATCACCATGAGTGTGTCTAGTTTAAGCACAAAAAATTTGGGAGCCATTGGATAAAGTATCACCATTTCACAAATGTTTTGGCAAAGTGTACAAAAAATGCATACATGTCACAAACCCTAACACCATTTAAAATTCGACCATGCAAAATTTCTGGAAAATATATGACAAAAAACTAGAGATCAAGATGGACATGATGCAAAAAACCCCATGAAATTTGGATAAAAATTGGTGGAGTTATGATTTTTGTAAGTTGTTGTATCAAGTTAAAATAAATATTGCAAAATAAATGAATCAAATAATAATTAGAGGATTAATTGAAAAAAGAAAAAAAGCAAAAGACTGATGTACCCTCCGCTGAGTATGAAACTCAGCGTTTCATTAAAGGGTGGGGGGTCAACGCTTGGTCAACGCGCCCCTAGACCAATGGCAGGCCGGCACGGTAAACATGGGGACCAATTAAAGAGCTTCCCTAAAAGCCAACATGCACTGCGTGAAAGGAAAAGCCCTAACGGCATGGCTACAGTAACGCGAAGGAAAAGAAAAACAATCTGGGCAGCAGAAAGAAAAAACAGTTCCAGCATTTGCAGAAAAAAGAAAATATGCAGTATCTACATGTTCATCACGAAAAAAATTCCAGCAAGAACAAACGGTGGCCAAAATCAAAAAGCAATATATCAATGTGTTCACCTCATCATGTACATTAATAATCCCACAACCATTAACATTGATTCAAGCTATTAAGAGAAAAACAAGCAAAAGCATATTCACACATCAAACTTTAACATGGCATAACTTTCAAAATAGCCAACCATTTTTTACGATTCGAAGCTCAACATATTCATGGTGAAAAGATCTATAAGATGTACATCATGATTTTGGAAAAGGTTGAGGTCGAAAACTCACCTATTTTTGAAGCAGAAGGAGAAACAATGTGGTTTTGGTCCTCTTGGCCCGAAACAGATGCTGCAAAAGTCCTCCAATGATGGATGATGATTGATGTTTGGCTTGAAATGGCTTGCAATAACTTTAAAAAAGCTCTGCCATGGATGAGATGTGAAGAAAAACAGTCATGGAAATGGTTGTACAGCTGGAGAATGGTGGTGAGAACTGGTTCAAAATGATGCTTGAATGGTGAAACAAGCAAGGCAAGGTCAAGTTCTCTTGAAGTTTTTGACAGGTTTTGCAAAAGTGTAAAAATGAAGCTTTTTTGAGAATGAGTTTTTTCTGCTGTGTATGGCTGCTTCTAGTGGTTTCAATTGACAGAAAATGAGGAAAAGATCTGCTGTTTTTGTGGTACAGATCATGGTCCATGGATTTGTGGGATGTGGTGGTTGAAAATTGTACTTTCTTTCAAGATTTCAAGCAACTTGGCATGGGCTATGTGTACTGCACAAAAAGGACTTTGAACATGCTGCAAATAACATTCTAAACAATTCCCAATTGGCCAAATGGTTTAAAAATCACTAATTCAAAAAGTCAACCTTTGGTCCACACTTGAATTTAAATGAGACAAGTCAAAAAATGCCATTTTGATTGGTGAAGTTTTGGTACATGAAAGTTACATTTTTGGAAAGAGGGGATCAAATGTGACTTGTAGGAAAAAACCCCACCCAAATTGGCCAAATGGTTTGAGAGATATGGCCTTTTGAAGTTCAAGAATTTCTGAAATCGATTCGATCATAACTTGCCAACCATACATGGGAATTGAGTGTTCTTGGACTTTTTGGAAATGGGAGAACAAGATCTTCAACTTTCATGTTGGGCAAAAATTCATTTGAAGCTTGTATCATGATGTAAGTTTGAGGATCAAGACTTTCCATTTTTGGTAAGTTTCAGTTATAGGTCCAGTTTCCATTTTTGGAAATTTCTGATCTGGCTTCAAATTCTTCCATGATGGTGTTTGACATGATATATGAGGCCTATTGGGACATGAATAAGCTCTCTCAAACCAAATCCAACCATCAAAACCATAAAATCAACCACAGTTGACCAAGTTTGACTTTTTAGGGTTTCTGGCTGATTGTGCATTGACTGATGACCTCTGAGCCTCCAATCTTTGACCAAAACACTTCAAATGGATCCCCAAGTCATGTGAACATGTTGGACCAACCCTAGGGCCTTGGCTCAAAGGAATTTGTACTTGCTTGCTTGGTTGACTGATCTCCTGACCAGTTTGACCTAATTCCTTGATTGGCTTGCACTTGAGGCAAAAGAGGCAATGCAATGCTATGCAATGGGCCATGATATGCTATGTCCTAATATGAAAATGTATGTACAATGATGGGTGCAAATTTGAGGTGCTACAGCTGCCCCTATTCAATCAGCTGGGAACCCGAATGGATGAGAGCAACGGCTGTCAGGCTTTCAGGGTAAACAGGGATTGAATACCAAGAACCGTAGAATTTGCACAATGCAGGGATCCACCAATGGAAACGTCCACTGGGATTTGACATTTATTACTGGGTATTTATTGGTTTTTGTTTTCAAAGGGTACGGCCACATCCAGACATCGCAACGACGATGAATGGGAAAAGAAATCACAACTAGATGCCAACGGACAACTAGGAAAAACTCAACGTTTATCGGAACCAACGGAGAGGTGACCAGATATTAATGAATGACTGGAAAAGATACAACCATACGTCAACGGACGAAATGGGAAAAACTCGACGTTTACCAAGACCAACGGAGAGGTAAATACACGTGGGGACAAGTACAACTAGACGTCATAGGACGAATAGGAAAAACTCAACGTTTATCGACACCAACGGAGAGGAGGAAACTCTACTGGGGAGAGTGAACACAACCAAATCATCAACGGATGATTGGGAAAAACTCGACGTTTACCAAGACCAACGGAGAGGTAAATACACGTGGGGACAAGTACAACTAGACGTCATAGGACGAATAGGAAAAACTCAACGTTTATCGACACCAACGGAGAGGAGGAAACTCTACTGGGGAGAGTGAACACAACCAAATCATCAACGGATGATTGGGAAAAACTCGACGTTTACCAAGACCAACAGAGAGGTAAATACTTCTTCGATTTGAAAATCGGAAATTGGCCTGAACACCACTTCGGTCTGAATACCGGAAAATTGGCCTGAATGCCATGAGTACATCGACCTGATCGTCGGAAACTCCTTCGGTCTGAATACCGGAAAATTGGCCTGAGTGCCATGAGTACATCGACCTGATCGTCGGAAACTCCTTCGGTCTGAATACCGGAAAATTGGCCTGAGTGCCATGAGTACATCGACCTGATCGTCGGAAACTCCTTCGGTCTGAATACCGGAAAACTATAAGTCATATTATCTATAGCCGTCAAAACGTAGATAATACACTCGCATGGAAGATTATCCATAACCGGGTTGCAGGTTGTTAAATGAATAGTCGACCGAAAAGAAAGGCATCAGGGTACCAGGACTAGGTATGCAAAAGATGACCAATCAGATGATAAAGTTGTTAACTCGAAGCAAGTATCCAAAGAGAAGGGGA
This sequence comes from Lathyrus oleraceus, assembly GCF_024323335.1. Lineage (NCBI taxonomy): Eukaryota > Viridiplantae > Streptophyta > Magnoliopsida > Fabales > Fabaceae > Lathyrus > Lathyrus oleraceus. Next base: position 189,751,789 of record NC_066579.1, on the reverse strand, counting down.
AGACCCAATGGGGACAATACTGCTTGATCAAGGCAAGACTACCAATACCACAAAGAGGGGATTACATCTACCGGTTTGTAGGCAGAAAACCACGGAAAAAGTAACCGTCATCAATCAGGATGAGCACAAAGGGTTGACTCCTCCAAAGGGAGAACGTGGGATTTTACAACTACCAGCTTGTAGGTAGGAAACCACAAAGATAGGACTTACAACTACCGGTTTGTAGGTAGAGGCCAACAAATTCCGCTGAGGATAAGATGAATGAGTGCCAGTTGGTGAGCGACTATTCATTTATGCCCCAGGGAAGCACAAGAGACGGTCAACGGGGAGCCAGTTTAGGATCGATCCAAAAAGGCAAACTGAACCAAGACTCACCCTAATGAGGAAAGAACTCAATAGGGAAAACCCATCCCGTGTGTTGGGAGGGAACGGAAACAACCGTCATCCACGAGGATGTATCTCAGTGGGGAAATGGCAGGAAAGGATAGACACTTTCTGCTTAAGGGGTTGGCTCTACATGGAGAGATCAGACACACCCGACTCTGCTAGGAAAATCTACCGGGGAGATTTGTATTACCAAATAGCAGGAGGCAATCATCAACAGATACACGGCAACAGCTGCAACATGAGTACCTGAATGCTATGATTATGCATGTATGCTTTATACCTAAAATGCATGATGAATGTTGACAAACAGACATGCTTAACACGCAGGTCCGGGAATCAACCATCCGGAGAGAAAACCAAAGTCACCAGAGAGCCAAGAAAATCCACTGGAGGCTGGGACAATAGGAAACAATCAACATCCTGCAGGGGAGAAAGGCCACCCGAGGCTTCCGGAGGGATCGTCGGTCACAACCGGAGAGAAGCGTTCAACATACAAGCGGATGCGCCACAACAACTTGTGCTAGAGATACCAAGAAGCAATCAGATCTCTGATGAAGATAGATATGCATTGAGAAAGCTTTTCATGCCAATAACTCCGTTGGGGAATCTATCTGAGGGACATGATGGAGTACTGGGATGTCAATTTGCAAAATACTGAATCTTCCAAGAAAAGCACCCATGCTAGGGAGAGATGAAGACTGCTCTGCTGGAGAGGCGAAAGTTGAAGTCTTCGGTAAACACTCTGCTAGGGGAGCTGCCCCACAATAATGTCCGAAACAGCAAACTTGCTGGGGATGCCCCACGATAGGGCTCAAACAACACTCTACTGGGGATGCCCCACAATAGAGCTAACAGGGATTTGGAGGAAGAATCTGTACTGCCGGGAACATGAAGATGAACAACTTCAAACAACACTGCATCAGGCAACTTCACTGAGGAGAGACCATACGAGGTTCTGCAGGACAAAGATACAGTCATGCTCGAGATACAAACAATTGTCTTACCTGTTGGTAATCATACCACCCCCGGGAGAGCACTGTGGGTCTCCTAAGTATTCTTCCATCTTTGTGAATGTTCACTTTGTTTAAGAACAAATTTTTTTTTTGAAAAATTTGTTTATTTTGAAAAACAATGATACTTTATCAATTAAAACATGCAAAATGTTTGTTGAGTTGAAACAAATAAGAGTGCAAATAATTGGATAAAAGCTCAAATTGATGTGATGGAATGGTAGTCTGCAAAGGGCGAGACTCCATAGATCTGTGCAAGTTTGAAATCGGTGATGTATATTGGAGAGGGATACATTGAACATAATGACCTTTCCTCTACCATTCTGAATTTTCGATGTATCCAAAGCTTCAGTCGACGACAAATCGAGAATTCCTGACGGATGACAGATATAGAGCACGGTCTTGTCAAGATGCAGTTACTTGCCAAATCCCTATTTTTTGCCTAGATTGCCCCAGTGTGAGGTGCTCAATCTAGCGGGATGCAAATTCTTTTTTCAATGTCTCTAACTTTTGCCTGGATCGCCCTTTCGGGTTTTCAATCCACCGAGACGCTCTTTTTTGCCTAAGTCGCCCTTTGGGGTGTTCGACTTAGCGAGCTGTTTTTTTTTTTTAGGCGAAGTATTTCTTGACTGCATCGGGATTCACAGGACGAGTGAACTTCTCCATCCATTGTTGTAAGTGTCAAAACATTGCCTGAAAAGGCTCTCTTGACAACATATGGACATTCATAGCTTGGGGGTTCACTTGCCCCTGGAATCGGGCGCGAAAGACAAGACCTTCTTGAACACAAGGTCACCTTCTCGGAACACACGAGGCTTGACCTTCTTGTTGAATGCTTTTTTACTCTCTGCTGATATGACTGTCCATGACACATGGCAGTTGATCTCTTCCTTTCGATCGAATTCAGCATCAGCCAACTTGGGACTTTGAGGGTGCTATTTTTTTGTTTCTTTCTTTCTTTTTCTTTCTTTTGATCTGGATTTCTTTTGATTTTTTTTTTGATTTTGCACCCTCCTCTTTCTTTTTCTTTTTTTTCTTTTCTTTTTTTTCTGATGCCCCAGTTGGCTGTTCTGCTGATTCTCGGGATGCAGCTGAGTGATCTTCTTTTCTTGCTCAAGAAGTCGGGAAATCTCGTCAGGAATCCCTTCAACATCATCTTCTTCCGCTTCGAATACAGGGAATTCAAAATTGGGAGATGACGTCTGATCACTATGTTCAATGGGTCTAAGAAACAACCTGCATAAAGATTTTGAGCATAAAAGCTTTTTGGAAATCAAACAAGACAATCGTTATGCAGATGAAAAGATTGCTTTTATTCTTGTTTTTTAGGGTTTTTTTGTGATCACCAATTTCATGCAAAAAGCGAAAAGGGAAAACAATTGGAAAACAAATGTTTTAGCATGAATTATTTGAATGAAAATATCATTGCACAAAACGTTGCCAACAATGTCATCACATCTCCTCATGGGAGAAGGGTTTCTAAACAAAGTGATTATTACTCCGACTTATGAACAACTGTAGGAACGCCCACTGTGACCCAATTGTGATAGATCCCACCGGGGATGACAACTGTCAGTATCTCTTGCATCAGCAGCTTCTGTTTTCTGAACAACCCTTCTAAAGAAAAGTCGGCGCCAGCCCAGGACTTGTTATCTTCAAGCTTGATTAGCACGGGGACCTAAATCCTCCAAGATCAGAATACCTGACCTCACAAGGTCTTGAACCTTCATCTTTAGTTGGAAACAACTGTCCACATCATGACCAGGAGCACCCGAGTGATACACACAATGCTGTTCAGGCCTATACCACCATCGAGGGTTGACAGGTACGGGCGGCGGGTCTCTGGGAGTGATCAAGTTCTGCTCTATCAGAGTGGGATACAGTTCGGCGTAGGACATGGGGATTGGATCAAAAATGATCTCCTTCCTCCCATTACTTGTACCAGCTTGATTACCATTGTGAGGCTGAGAAGCCTGCTGCTGAGGACGATGTTGTGGACGCTGATGCTGCTGAGCTGGTCTTCTCTGCTGTTGTTGAATTGCTGGAATAGTCACAGCAGCAGCCTGACGATACTGTCCTCTGTTCACACTCCTCCTACGGTGCACGACATTTGTTTCACTTTCTCCCCTTTTGGGTGCCCCAGAGGATGGCTTCTTAGAACCGGAAGAACTTGAAGAGCCAGGATGGCGAACCGGAGCGAGGGTTGCTCTGACATTAACAGTCTCTGCAGCAAGAGGCTGTTCATTGACTATGATACCCCTCAAATCATCATCCACGTCGTAGTTGTTGACGGGAATAGTGACAGCAGCAATTTGATCATTAACGGGGACCCCCTCTGGTGGAGCACGGTGGACTGGTGGAATCATGGCTTCCAGTCTCTGGGCTAAGGCACACAGCTCCTCTTGCCCCTGAACAACTCCTTGCATCATTGTCATGAACTGGGCCATGTTTGCCCTCATCTCAGCCAACTCTGTTTGAACCTGGTCCACACTTCTCTGTTGATTCAATCTGGTTGAGTAACGATGCGGTCGGCGGTCAGCAATCCTGTCTCAGTCAGGAACCAAAGTGAGAAGTCCCTCCAAACATGTCTGCAATGCAAGAATGATATGTGCATGATATGCATGATATGGGTACTATATTTTATCATGAATGATCCTGATAAAGGATATGCGCATGCAAGTTAACTTTTTTCATGCATTATTATTTTTTTGAAAATAAATATGCTATGATGCAAATGATGTGAACATGATTGGTCAGGCTGTGCGTCTCAAGGCACAGGGTCAAAGCTTCGTCTTGAACTCTGATCACAAACATCTGAAACCCAAAGTCAATCTGATCAACTGGCATCTGAAACCAATATGAGGAACCAAGTCACCATAAATCCGACTTGGGGAGTTCCGAAATAAACGAAACTGGAGATTACATCACTATCATCACAGGAACATCCACTGAACGGATGACAGCCAGCTCCTCTGAACAGGTACTCTCAAATTCAACCCGGGGATCCGAAATAAACGGAACCCGCTGATAAACCACGGACAGAACTCCGGCGTCCCAGAAATAGATGTCCATAATTCACAGTCACCATCAGTACCGAGAGTCACCAACACATCACCAACCAATCAGCAACTGTACCTGTAATGATCAAACCCTCCCCACTCACGGGTGTTATCTAGGTCAGGGTAAAGTCGAAGAGAAACGCAGCATAAATAACCTTTCGCAGAATACCATCATATACACACCGGAAGTATGTAACGACAGTATCCCACCAGGGTCTGAACTGCTCGTGATATCAATGTTCCGCTAAGTGGCGCAATACCACCCGCTTCCCATGAATCACTCTATTCCTAAGTTCCCTAGATTTCACTCATAGCCTGGGTATTGGGCCTTTTACCTCAAGTAACTCCCACCCCCAAACAGAGAAACGCAGACAGCACAGCAGATGAATATGAATGAAATGCAAACATTAATGCAAATAATAAATGCAAACAGTAAGTGCACATATATACAATGAATGCAATAAATACAACAGCAAACAGCAACCAAAATCCTAACCTAGAGAGCGCTAGGAGAGACTCGCTCAGGGAAGATGGACCAGCATAGGTCAACTTCTCTTTTTCCCAGCAGAGTCGCCAGCTGTCGCATCACGCGAAAAACCGGCGGGAAAACAAGAACAACAGAGCCGCCACCGTGCGTTATTTATCCCAAAAGAGGGAAAGGAAACGCTCAGAGTAAACCTAGGAAAGAACATGGTCTCGCGACCAAAGAGAATGGGTTCGGGAGTCGGTTATGCGAAGGGAAGGTATTAGCACCCCTACGCATCCGTAGTACTCTACGGGATCCACGCACAAAAGGAAGGAAAATGGTTGCTATAACACTGCTCACACACACACACTGGCTGAAAGAGACACAAGAAAACAGACAAGACTGACTCGGCAGGATATCGCATCCTGGGCCTACTTAGTCTATCAGGCATAGACATCAGAGTCGAAGTAGTTCGGACTGGGGAAACGACACATGCTCGCTAGGATGTCGCATCCTATGCATACGTATCTTCTCGGACGAGAGAAGAATCAGAGCATTCGTAGCTCGGCTGACACGCACACAAACAAACAAGATACAGGCAAACGTGGAGCCCGACTGCCAATCACTGGACTTACATCAGCATCCGAACCAAACACACGCACACTGGAACCCAAATGCCACTCGATGGACTTACATCAGCTTCCAAGCACACAACAGCACAACAAGTTAATAGGGAGTCGAGGACTCAGCCTATAACTGTCAAACACACACAAAAAAGAAAAAGGGCGCCCGGAGAGATCAGCTCAATCTCCTGCCTACATACTTCATCTGGTATGAAGATCAGGGCGATGTAGTTCCCCTACGGAGGGATACAGGACTAGCCTAACCAGATAACAGAGGGAGACACAACTAGGGAGACTGCGACTCGAGCCTAGATGTTATCATGCAAATCATCCCTAAGTTAAGGTTTCTAGCTAACTGGCACAGGGAGCCAGCCTATCCTAGTCATGACTTGCACAGGAAGCAAGCCACACACACACTTAACTTGCACAGGAAGCAAGCCAAGCAAAACCTAACTTGCATAGGAAGCAAGTCTAAACTAACCCTAACTTGCACAGGAAGCAAGTCAAACAATCCTAACTTGCACAGGAAGCAAGTCAAACAATCCTAACTTGCACAGATAGCAAGTCAAACAAACATACAAGCACAGATAGCACACACTACACACAAGCAAGTGGCTCAAACAAGGGTTAGGTTTTAGTCGAGGGGTCATATCAACCTCAACAAACAAACCTCTAGAACTGGGTGAAATGTTGCTCTTAACCTTGCCATTGAGAGACTAAGGTGAAGCAGATGAAAGGTGAGTGAAGATAAGACTTCACAGCTCTTATCCCTGGCCCGGGAGAGCTTAAGACAAGAATGTGTGGGTTCAGAAAGTGGGAACCCTTCTACACATTTGATACTGACTCAACTGTACAATTGTACAAGATCTTGGGTTTTTATCTGTAATGCATCAACACAGTGGTGTGAGCAAAACAGAAGACACACTGAATAGCAGGGGATAGGTTGCATATCCCTTGGGTTCTGCCAATTGCCTCTTCACTTAGGAGGACTTTGACTCTATGCAAGGACAAAAGTAAACAGCCACAAACATTGCCTCTTAAGGAGGACTTCAGACAGTTGCCTGGCCAAGTAACAAGCCAGGTCTTCCAGACTACATGAAGATTAGAAGTATACCTCAATGCAAATTGCTTATACAAGCAAAGCAAAGCAAAAGTTCACAAGGAACTGAGCAACTAAAGTACCTGAAATCAGTCAAGCACAGTTAGTGTACAAGTCAAAGTTAAATCAAAATGAAACAGATATCAACCAGTCAACACAAGCAAGTGAATGTGCAAGGCATAAGGCTTAAGGCATGTGAGCCAAGCCACCTACAAAACAAAACATGTTAGACAATGATATTTAGGCAAGCTCAATCAAAAGAAGTGGTCTCATTGGTCATTTGGTGTTCAACCTGAAAACATGAACTCAAAGGTGAGTAACAGGACCACTAGGACAAGCCTAGGGTCAAAAATGAATGAGAAAGTCAAAACAGCAAAGGGCAAGTATCCAAAATCATGTTCAAACAATCAAGAAACAATACCAATTGGCTTCACATTCATATCAATCATCATCATCATTTCATGAACAAATTAGGTCAAAACATGGCATTTAGAAGCTCATAGGAGTCAACAGCAAGACTTGAATTAAAAGCACACTTAAGCATTTCCAAAAATCACCAAATAAATCATGATCAATCACAACCCACAGCATGGTAAGCATGTCAAATTTCATCTCATTTGGACAAGTGGAAGGCAGTCAATGAAAATCAGAAAGTCAAAGCAATTTTGAACATGCTCAATGAAGTCAACCAAACATGCATCAACTTAGAAAAATCATAAATCAGAAATGGTGTATGATAAATGAATGGGACTAAAACCATGGAAAAGATGAGGATGTCTAGTTTAAGCACAAAAAATTTGGGAGCCATTGGATAAAGTATCATCATTTCACAAATGTTTTGGCAAAGTGTACAAAAATTGGTCACATGTCACAAACCCTAATAACAATTAAAATCCATTGATCCAAAAATTCTGGAAAAAATATGATTAAAAACTAGAGATTGTGATGAACACAACACAAAAATTCCCATGAAATTTGAGTTAAAATTGAGAGCTCTATGATTTTTTGAAGATAGCCATGCCAAGTGAAATAAAAATTGCAAAAGAAATTAAATTAATTGGTAATTAAATCCGGCAGTGGCATATGCGTAATTCCTGGGACATTTAAATGAAACGGTGTGCTGCATTTGGGGACGTGGCACGCTGTGATTTGCGCATGGCCATGAAATAGTGCTCCTCTTTAATATATATTTTATAGAAGGCGTTTAAATAACTGAATTGGCATTGCGCCCCAGTGGTAAAACACTTGGTATTTGAAGCTTTGAGGCAAAGGTCTGGGGTTCGAATCCCCCTCGCCCCAGGCCTTTTGGCATTTATTTGGAAACAAGGCAAGGCATATATACAAACGCGAAAACAAAAAGCAAAGCATGCCAATGAAGCAGTAGCAACGTGTTCATTAAAAAGAGAGGGTCAGCGCATAAGTGTGGGCCAGGCGTACAGCAATATCACGTGTTTCTTCATGAAGCCACATGCGCAGCCAATAAGTAACCCAGGCGGATGTACGGCGTGGCAAATGAAAGCAGTCTCAGCATCATGTTGCAGAAAAAATATTTACAGCATTTATGTTAAAAAGAAAATGTCCAGTATATACATGTTCATCACTACAAACCCAGGTCAAAATTTTTTTTCTCCAAATTCAAAAACAGGTATACCAATACGTGCATCTTCCATCACATGTTCACAATCCAACAATAGTTTTCAATGATTTATGCTAGCATGAGAGAAACAAACCAAAACACATTCACATATGAAACTTTGAGACAACATATCTCCTCAAATACTCAACCGTTTTCAGTGACTCAAAGCTCATAATGATCAGGATAAAGAGATCTACGCATTACACACCATGATTTTGGAAAAAAGAGGATTCGAAATCTTACCTATTTTTGAAGCAGTTTGTGAAACAGCAATGGTTTGAAGGCTTTGGCTTGAAACAGATGCTTTAACAACTCCCAGGAGGTGAATGGTGAAGCTGTTTTGGCTCAATGATGCTTGAAATGGAGGAACACGAATGCTGCCATGGCCGATGCCTCTTTAAAACAGCAGTGGGAGAGGAGCTTCCAGTTGGAAAAATAAGGTTGCAATGTGCTCACAAGGTTGTTTGAATGATGTTTTAGGCAAGGCAAGGCTTAGTTTCTTTGGAGTTTTTGACAGACTTTACAAAATGAAGAATGAGCCAAATGAGAGAGTGAGAGAGAGAGTTTTTTTCTGTTAGAATGTGGCTGCTATTAGTGGTTTCCAATGACAGAAAATGATCATAAAATCTGCTATGTGATGGTACCAAGCATGGTTCATGGATATGTGGGATATGGTGGTTGAATTTGTACTTTCTTTCCAAGTTTCAAGCAAGCTAGCATGGGCTACATGTACTTCATGGGAATGGCTTTGCAACATGACCAAAACCAAATTTCTGAGCTATTTCCATTGGCCAAATGGTAAAAAAAATGATTATATCAAAAAGTCAACCCTTGGTCAAACTTGAATTTAAATGAGACAAGTCAAAAAATGCCATTTTGATTGGCAAGGTTTTGGTGTATGAAATTTATATTTTTGGAAAGAGGGGAACAAATGTGACTTGTAGGAAAAAACCCCACCAAAATTGGCCAAATGGTTTGAGAGATATGGCCTTTTGAAGTTCAAGATTTTGTGAAAATGATTTGATCATAACTTGCCAACCATACATGGGAATTGAGAGTTCTTGGACTTTTTTGGAAATGGGAGAACAAGATCTTCAACTTTCATGTTGGGCAAAAATTCATTTGAAGCTTGTATCATGATGTAAGTTTGAGGATCAAGACTTTCCATTTTGGGCAGGTTTCAGTTACAGGTCCAGTTTAACACTATGCCAAACAAGGGATTAGACAGCGCTTTTTTTGACATTAGACAGCGCTTAAAAGCGCTGGCTATACTGGCGCTGGTATAGGTCTTAGACAGCGCTTAATTTACTAAAAAAGCGCTGGCATAGGGGGGGTTTAGACAGCGCTTTTTCAGTAAAAGCGCTGTCTAAAACCCCCCTATGCCAGCGCTTTTTTAGTTAATTTCATGTTGAAATTAACTAAAAAAGCGCTGGCATAGGTGGTTAATTCAACAAAATATAGTGTAAAAAAGCGCTGGCATAGGGTGGGCTATACCAGCGCTTTTCCAATCGAATCGTATCGGTTCCGTCTTCACAAACAGGACACGCACGTTGACCTTTAATGCTATACCCAGATAGATTCCCGTATGCTGGAAAATCATTAATTGTGCCAAACAACATCGCCCTCAAATTGAAACTTTCTTTCCTATATCCATCATAAACCTCCACACCGTTCTCCCACAAAATCTTTAAATCTTCGATCAGAGGTGTCAAGTATACGTCTATGTCATTCCCTGGTTGTTTAGGCCCAGAGATTAACATAGATAACATCATGTACTTACGCTTCATACATAGCCACGGAGGTAGGTTATAAATCATAAGAATCACAGGCCATGTGGTATGTGAGATACTTTGAAGACCATGTGGGTTCATTCCATCAGTAGATAATGCCAATCGAAGGTTTCTTGCTTCTGATCCAAACTCAGGATAATCATTATCAATCTTCGACCACTGTGGTGAATCAGCCGGATGCCGATACTTTCCATCAATAATTCTTTCATCTGCATGCCAAGTAAGATGTCTTGCATCGGTTTCACTACGAAACATGCGCCTAAATCTCGGAATTATCGGAAAATACCATAAGACTTTTGCGGGAGATAATCTTTTCTTATATCGAGACAAACCGCATTTAGGGCACTCAGTTAACATTGCATATTCGTTACGAAACAAAATGCAATCGTTAGGACAAGCATGTATCTTATCATAGCTCATGCCAATAGAGCACAACATTTTTTTTGCCTCATAGGTTCGATTAGGAAGAACATTATCATCCGGTAGCATTTCTCTCATAAGGGCCAACAACTCTATGAAACTTTTATCCGACCATCCATTGCCCGCCTTTAAGTTGTACAACTTTAATACCGCAGAAAGTCTTGAGAATTTAGTGCAACCTTTGTACAACGGTTTCTCTGCATCGCTTACCATCCTCTCAAACATTTCAGGACAATCATGAAGATCTTCATCCAGTGCTTCTACAATCTCTTCAACTCGATCACAATCGTATGTTTCCGTGTCTTTGTCGTATGAAGCATAGGTCGTATTACTTTTCTCCCTCTGTTCAACATTCTCGTTAATTTTCTCACCATGAAATATCCAACACGTATAACTTCGATCAATTCCACGCATCAGTAAATGCGATTTCAATCCATCTGCGTCAACCCGACCCATATAACAACAACCCAAGCAAGGACATTTCATTCGACTGGGGTCTTTGACATGTTCAACAGCAAACTTAACGAATTCCAATACCCCATTCTCGTACTCTTTCGACAATCGATCGGCAAACATCCATTTTTTATCCATGGTTTTCCTAAATTATTCACGCAACTATTTCAAAACAACATAAAAGAAGAATTTCCTAACTATATATATCTATTCTTCTACTAACTATGAAGTGAAGTAACTATAACTATGTTGTAGTTATGCTATTAAAATCATGACAATTTGGATATTTATTATGATTGAATGTCAAATGATTGGAAATAATTTAGAGGACTAACACCATATATGAATAAACAACTTATTTCCGCGTTTATCATATAATTGCTTATATTATAAGTCATTTCTATGAAAAAAAGAAGAAGAGGCAATAAGTTACTACCTTTTAATTGTGGATGTCAACAAAGCTTGTTAGCAATAGTCCTCAATTGAGTCCTAAGAAAATGAACACCCTATAAAATAAACAACAGCTTATTAGACATTAAACAGATCAAGCAATGTATCAATCAGTCAGTAAAGTAATCAACTAAAGTACAAGCAATTCAAGTAGGGTAATATGTCAATCCAAAACTAGTTCAGCATTGTCAAAAACCAATTTAATACCAATCCAACTTAGCAAAATATTTTCCAAACCAGTCCAACACATTCAAGCAAATAACAAGTGTAGTTCAAATGTGCAATATAGTTCAGCAGTCCAACATAATTCAAGTTTAATCAGTTCAGTTTCATGGCATCAGAAAAAAAACAATTCAACAAGGTAAAATCACAAGCCAAGTCAATGCAGTTCCATTCAATTAACTTTGACTCACATCATTCCCATTCTAACAAGCTAGCCTTTCTTTAACTGTCTAACAGCTGACCTGCATTTTCTAAACTTGCATTTCAGTTTTTCATTCTAACACTAACCACACTAATTAACTATTTCATTAACACTAACACCATCTCCCTTTAACAGTTCTATCTAATCCTATCCAACTTACACGCCAATGCTAACAATCACATTTAACACTTGCTACAATTCATCATCAGTATAATAGAAACCTAATGGAAGCAAACACAAACCATCTCCCTTTGACATGGTGATTAATATCAAAAATATATACATTTGTTAACATACCACAAAAGAATCAACTGCCCTAACACACAAAAGAATCAACTGCCCTAACACAAGAGAATCAACTGCCCTAACACATGAACCACAAAAGAATCAACCCAGAAGCAAACCTTTATCACTAATAAACTGCCCTAAATAAAGAAAGATGAAACGAACAGAAAATGCACTTACAAAAATGTAAACGGTGATGAACGAAGTGAGTGATGAACGCAGGAATCAAGAATGGAGGTTTTGGGAGAAGCAGTGATGATGAACGCAACGAGTATGAACGCAGTGAGAAGAAGGTTGTGGGAGCGAGGGAAACAAAATGGGTCTTAACGTACTGAATGAATTCATATATTATAATTTACTAAAAAAAAAATTTGGTAAATAAGGCCTTAGACAGCGCTTTTATGAAAAGCGCTGGCTAAGCTCACAAATTAAATTGGCCTTAGATAGCGCTTTGAAGGAAAGCGCTGGCACAGGAGGGGTCAATAGCAGCGCTTCTAAAAGCGCTGTATAAGGTAGGCCTTATACAGCGCTTTTTTTAAAAATTTAAAAGGCCTTAGACAGCGCTTTTGGGAGAAGCGCTGTATAAGGTGACCTTGTCAAAAGCGCTGTATAAGGTAGGCCTTATACAGCGCTTTTGTTGTGATTAATTTAAATAATTTTAAGGCCTTATACAGCGCTTCTCCCAAAAGCGCTGTCTAAGGTGACCTTCTAAAAAGCGTTGTATAAGGTAGGCCTTAGACAGCGCTTTTGTTGTGATTAATTTAAATAATTTTAAGGCCTTAGACAGCGCTTTTGGGAGAAGCGCTGTATAAGGTGGACCTTCTCAAAAGCGCTGTCTAAGGTAGGCCATTTAGCAGCGCTTTTAAAAAGCGCTGTCTAAGACCATCCATTTAGCAGCGCTTTAAGCCATCTACGTATTCAGTTTCCTTATTTTTATTTTTTTTTAACGTGTAGCAGCGCTTTTGGAGAAAAGCGCTGTCTAAGGGGCGCTGCCAAAAACCATTTTTGGAAATTTCTGATCTGGCTTCAAATTCTTCCATGATGGTGTTTGACATGATACATGAGGCCTATTTGGACATGAATGAGACCTCTCAAACCAATTTCCATTATCAAATCACTGATTAAATGGACAGTTGACCAACAGTTGACTTTTCTAGGGTTTTGGATGACTGAACCTCTTCTGATGAATTCCAAACCCCAATTCCTTGAGAACTTGACTTCAAATGATGTCCCAAGACATGTGAACATGTTGGACCAACCCTAGGGCCTTGGCTCCTTGAGAATTATGCTTGCTTGCTTGACTGACTGATCTCCTGATCAGTTTGACCTAATTTCTTGATTGGCTTGCACTTGAGGCAAATGGGACAATGCAATGCTATGCAGTGGACCATGTTATGCTATGACCTAATATGAGAATGTATGTACAATGATAGGTGCAAATTTGAGGTGCTACACTAGGGCAAGAGAAAGGGAAGGTCTCGATCGCAACGAGGACGAGAGAAAAAGAATCGCAACGAGGGCGAAAGCAAACAAGGATTAGTTGTTAGTTGTTAGTCAAAAAAAGAAATCGGCAAGACATCGTATCTTGTGCCTACGTATCTCATCTGAACATGAGAATCAGAGTTGCCGTAGTTCGGCTACATAGGGATTGCCATCTGATCATGGACTTACAAAGGAGGACACCAATTGTATCAAAGGAGAGTGGGCAATGTGTTCACGTCCTAGCATTAGGTGTCGCAGCTCGCTGAATCGAGTCTTAGGCAGTTACCTCTTTGCAATTGAACAGAGTGACATGCCACAGGATCGGAGACGCACGAAAGGTCTAAAAATGGGGAAGCTCTGCCCTAGAGTTGTCATGCAATGTGAACCTAAGTGTTAGGATTTACAAATGGGAACATCTACCTAATGTTAGCATGCAAAGCATAAGGGAATTCTACCTATGTTATCATACAAAAGAATAAGGGAATTCTACCCATGTTATCATACAAAAGAGTTCTACCTAATGGGTGCTACCTAAACGGAACAAGAATCGACGAATGGAGGAAGTAAAGGAACCAGGGGTAAGGGTAGATGGCGATGCATGAAGCAATCGACTTACAGGTGGTAGATAGTGATGCCTGAAGCAATCGACTTACAAAAGGAATGGATGAATACGTGCTGGTTCTGTTATGTTTTGAAAATGATTACTCGACGTTGGATCGAGGTTTTGATCTTATTTAGAAATGGTTATCGGATGTTTGTTTCAGTTCTTATATTAACAGATGAATAAAGAATGAAAGAATAAACCTTATACACTTCATGGGAGAGGGGTACATTTGTTATGAATGGGGGTTGTTCATGGCAATTAAATAATAAATATGTGCCTCATACAACATACAAGTAGGCCATAGTTAATCAAACAATCAGATGAGCAATCAAGTATATGATCAAATCAAAGAATTAAAGAATGAAATAATGAAGAATTAGACAATACATGAGAAGTACAAACATGTTAAGCAATCAAACAATAGAGGCACGGATGAAAGAAACAAGTATAAAAAATATCAGATGAATCAGACAGGTGAAACTATGCACACAAAGGATCACTGAATAATTTAATCGGGAAATGATGCAAGGATCAAATAAAATCAAGATGAGAGGCCTCTAATACATGGCATATGAGATGAACAAGGGAGGATTAAAAGATCTCTTCAATTGCCATAAGCAATCCCTAAGTCAAACATCAATCATAGAAAAGTCAACTGAGAAGTCAAGTCAACTTAAAAATTATCAAATAAATAGTAAATTAATCAAGAAAATTATGAAAAACTAAACTAAGTTAGGTGGGGTCAGGACATCATCATCCCCCAAAAAGATTTTTAAAATAATGTGAATTAGTGTATAAATTAATTGAAGTAAAACAAAAATCAAAGGAAAAGTCAACCAAGCAAACTAGGTTAAAAATAAATCCAAAATAAATTGAAAATGGGAAATAAAATTCCAATAAAAGGTCAGGTTGACCATGAGACATTGGTAAACCCTCATCCTAAAAATCAGAAGTTAAAAATAATTCTAAGTCATGAAAATAAAATTAATGATAAAATGTGTGTTAAAATGGACTATTTGAAACAAATAATTAAAATAAAATATTAACATTAAATAAAATATGAAAATAAAAATTAACTAAATTAAATAAAACATTAAGAAAATGTAAAAAGTATTTTTGGTATTTTTTATTAATAAATATTTTTTTTTATTAATTAAAACAAAACAGAAAAATAAATAAGAATAAAAAAGAAAGAATGAAAATGAATGTGATAATGGTTGATGGGCCTGAATGTGGGAGGTGTTGGAAGTAGCAGGCGCGCTAGGCCCGGTCCAGCATGAACAGTCAGCGTGACATTCAAATAATGTACATTTTAATGAATTAAATTATGTAACTCAAGCATCAACCGGTCATGTGTTCAATAAGTCACTAAATGACAAAACGCGGAGCGAACGGTTGAGATGAAGAGCTAAACGCGCGATCTCATGGTTGTTACGCGGACACGTCGTCGCCTCTCCCATGCAAAATGAAAAAACCCTAACAACATGCAGCATACACGAAAAAACAGACGAATTTCTTCCATTTTCCAACCAAGATATCTCATGCTATGATGCTCCAAATGAGATGATACAAAAAGCAAAGTTCAAGTTTGAAATGAGTAGAACATAATGGTGCTTTGTTTCGATGAAAATAATGGCTTTAGCATGTAGAAAAGTGAACAACAAGGTGGCCTCATGCACATGGATTCCAACCGAAAATATTGTCACAAACTCAAAGCTTAATGGTAATGTCTCATGTTGAGGGGTTCAAAACCAAACATGGCATCATATTAACATGGAAAATAAACATGGAACAAGCATGGCATAAACGAAAAACCATGAAGCATGGATGGTAAGCATGAAAAAAAAGTAATGAAAAAGCATGATATTCATGGCCATGGAAGGTTGGGATAAGGAGGTTACCTAGTGGAGAACAGTCCACTGCTTCTTGGTAGTGGAGAAGATAGAAAAGGAAGATGCTCTTGGTGCTTTGAAATTTCAAGAACTTGTGAAAATGGAAGGGAATGCAACTTAGTCTTTTTCCTCTTGCCTTGCCTAGCTCGAAATACAGCAGCCTCTATCTTTCAGATTAGGGTTTCTAAGCTTATATATGTAGGGTTAAAGTGCTCTTAATGGGCTTGCAATGCTTGGTTTTGTTTATGTGCAATATGATACAAAAGGTGAGGTGGTGAAAGCAAGTTCTAAATGTGGCAAAACTTAAGTGAGTGAACATAAAAGTGCATGACCAAATGAGGTAAAAAGTGTGTTGGTTGGTTTTGTGGTCTGACTTGGTTTTCTTGTGCAGCACAAAAACAGTCCAACATGGTGACTTTGAGGCTTTGTATCTTGATGAATACATGCCCAAATGGCAAGGCAATGCAAACAGTAGAAATAAGGCATGGAGCTTAACATCTTTCATGTTGAACACAAATTGAAATGATGAGTGGAAAGAGGTGAAAATGGCCATAAAGTTCAGGTTCCATAACTGCAAAATGGTTGGGCCAGTTTGGCCTAAATGCTGCCTAAAAATTCAGCCCATGAGGCCAACTTTAGATGAGTGTATCTTCCAAACCAATGATCCAAATGGGATGATTCCAAAAGGATGTGAAAGAGGACATGGCAAGGTAAATTTTTTATGAAGAAAGTGTTTTCAAAAGATGCCTTGAAGTGCAAGAAATCTGGCCCATAATTCTTGACAAATCTTGAAGATTTTGGACTTAGAAAATTTTCTAAGTGTCCTAAAATAATGTCTCACTTTGACCAAACATAACTT
Source organism: Lathyrus oleraceus (assembly GCF_024323335.1). Lineage (NCBI taxonomy): Eukaryota > Viridiplantae > Streptophyta > Magnoliopsida > Fabales > Fabaceae > Lathyrus > Lathyrus oleraceus. Next base: position 189,734,850 of record NC_066579.1, on the reverse strand, counting down.
TCTCAATATTAATTCAAATGAAACGAACTTTATATCTCTAGAAAGCTTGGAACAAGAGGAACAACTTTCATGTTGGAAAATTTTTCAAATGGAGCTTGAATCTTGATGGAAAATGGGCTTAAAGTGGGTGCAATAACCATAAAAACTTGCCCTAAATGGAAAGTCAACTATTTCCAAATTTAGTAACTTTTCAAACTCCTGATTAAATGATGAATCCATGATCCAACCTTGATAAAATTTCACATGTAGTCTCCCTTAGGCATGAATTTTGAGATTCCACTTTCAAAATGTCAGGAGTTGACTTTTCTGGCCCCATAGTTGACTTTCCCAAACTGTCTAATTCCCGATTCCATTGATCAATTGAAGCACCTCTGGCTCAAATAAAGAGCTAATTTTTTGTATGTAGATCCTTGTGGACATATGGAGGGCCATGGAAAAGAGTTTTACCCAAGGAATCAGAAATAAACCGATTTTATACCAAACCCTAGTTTAGGGCAAAAATGCTCAAGAACTGATTGCACTGACTGCCAATGGATCTTTCTGAGATAACTGTGGATCTTCTTAGGCCAAGATGCCTCTATAATCATGACATGAATGAGCCCCCTTTACTTCCAACCTAACATTGCCTATTGCAGGTAACCACGAAACCCTAATTTCTGATTAAACCCATATGTACACTCTGAGAGCTCTGAATCTTCTACTGATGAAACTGAGTACCATAATAAGACATATGGATCACCTTGAGACTTGTATATTTGGAGAATGAATTTCAATTCTCACTCTTGCTTTATGTGGGCTCCTTCTGTTTAGGAGTGATCAATCCAACCCTGATTTCCCATGTCACTGATGTAGTATGCAATGAGTATGACCTAGTATGATACTAATGAAATGTAAGACACAATCCCATGCTTCCAAGAAAAATGAAAGGGTAAACTTTGGGGTATTACAATGGTACGTAAGCAATGGGTTTATCCATCCAAACACAAAAATGTAAATAATTTGTATATTCTCTTCTCATCTCTTCAATCATGTTTGCACAAACAAATTTTCACAAAATACCAACCTTACAACAAATGTGAAAAGGGCTCCCTAGGAGTACCTAGGATGTTTTGGGTGCTTAAAACCTTCCCATTGCATAACCAACCCCCTTACCCCGATCTCTGACATTTTTACTAGTTTTTGATTCGATAAAACTTTTAGGTTTTTGTTCGCTTTCTAACCATTCTTTTGGATAAATAGAAGTGTGGTGGCGACTCGACTTGTATGGTTTACCTTGGATTTAGTCAATATCTCTAATGGTAACGAATACCCCGCTACAGGTGTGACATGTCCTGAACCTGGTATCGTGACATCGTATACGACATTTGTTATTTGCTTACTATTATTGTTGTGTGAAGTCCTGATATTAGTGTCTTGACATTGTATACGACATTTGATATCTGCGTACCAGAATTTTCATAATGGAATGATAATAATCCATAATTCAATCAACAATTATTAAGCACAACTAATTGAATACTCTACAATAGTAAAAGTCTATCTCCAACGATATCCACACACAAAAAGACTAGGTCAAACAATTTGTCGAACACTTTGTGTGTGAAAAACAAAGTTTGGAATTTTATATGGTGTTTGTTGTTCTAAGAAATCCAATCCCAACCAAATGGTTAATGATAAATACAACAAACACAAGATTCAAAATGTAATCAAAATTATGATCCTAACTATGTTGATCTGGTGATCAAAGCAATCGACAATTTGCGAGTCAAAAAATAAAAGAGATAGAGAGAAAAAGAGAGTAGATAAGGATTTGTTTAGAAAATTCATCAATCGACCTTACTATAGGTACGTCTGCCCTCAATTCGAATTCGAATTGAGATATTAATATAATAAATCTTACTTTGCAAATGTATGAATACAAGAGGTGATAAATCAAATCTCACAAGCCCTAAGTTTGTTCTTTACTCTAGCACCTCCAAAAACCTTAATCAAAGATTGATCAAGTCACCAACAATGTCGCTTCAATTCACCTATTGTTGATACTTCCTTGCACGACCTCCTTGTCTCAAGGCTTTCACCTGGTTGAATCAATATTCCATGCACATAATTGTTGAACCCAAGATTTGTCAATATGGTCCACCGTTTCACGCTACTCACTTGTCGGCACACCTAGTCTCAAGTCTTTCACACGACCGAGTCCGAATTTCACAATCTTGTCAAAAACCTTCAAACCCTAAAGATCTTGAAGGAAAATCCCAAACTGATTTTCTTATTTGAATCCCTCAAAGATCTCAATCCAATATTCTCGGTACAACAAACCTAATTGGATGTTATCAATCCTATTATATATGACACCCAATCAAAAAATGATTATGTGTGGTTCGATTGTGTGTATGCATAGATTGAATTGAAGATGATGAGATGCTTTGAAATCTTGGATTCATATAGGTTTTACTCACTCTATAAATCTTACTAGAGAATGATGCATGTATAGAGTATTTATATGTATGGGTAATTTGGGGCAAAAGCAAAAGCAATGAAGGATAGAAAAATATGATTTATTGAAGAAAAGTATCGAATAGGTCGACCTATATTGGTTACGTGTCGACATGTTCGATGCATAGGTCGACCTTTCCAAGGTCATATGCCGATCTATGACAGTTATGTGCTCCCTATTTATCGACCTGAAGACTCGGCACATGAAACAGAGCCAACAAGCTTTAATATAGCAACATATGTGTCGACCTATAGACTTCATGTGTCGACCTATAGCCAAGAAATATTTCTCCATAGGTCGATCTGTAGTTCTATGTGTCGACCTATAGCCAAAAAATATTTTCCATATGTCGACCTATAGTTCTATGTGTCGACCTGTACTGCTACTTTTCACAAAAATTGATTTTTCATGCATGTTTGATGCATGAGACCTTTCCCACATTGTTCCCAAATACCTTTATGCTTCCTAATGCTAAGATGCACATAGAGATTAAAAGGATACCGTCTAATACACATTTACGCTAAAGTATCATAGTTTTGATATCATACAAAACACATCTAATGGAAGTTGCACTCACATAATCCCCCTTTTTTATGATGGCAAAACTTGAGACGATGCGTATGCTTTTTCAATTAAAAGCTCCCCTTGAATGTATGCACCCTACAATTTCATTCATATTCATCTTACTTCTCCCCCTTTGACAAAATAAAAAAGAAATGAAGAAATCCACGAGAAGAATCTAAAATCACGCATAAACGAATATAACACATAGGGGCGTTTTACAAAGATAAGAACATCAATATGATAGCACTCACATAGACTGATTTGCATATTAAAAAGAAATACTTAAACATAAATACAAGACAATAATGAAATAATAGAACAAATTGTAACAACTTATGTCACATAATCACAACACAATCAAGAAAAATTAAGGATACAAATTGAACACAAAATACTTGACATGCTACAAAAAAATGATATGTTCACGTGACATACGCCTTTGGTGCTCCTGAAATGATGCACATGCATGTGCTCTAGCAAGGCGATAAATAAATTACCACCACACAAACCGAAAAAATATATGAAAACCTAAAAATGATACACATTCAAGGATATTATTAACAATGTAACATGTTCAATCATAAATCATGAGAAAAATAGATAATAAACTGATACACCAATTACTATATTTCAAGGAGAATGAAGATAGCATAACGTCACTATAAGAATATGAATTGACATACATCAATTGGACATTATTGGAAGTGATCATACATGGAATATCTTATTTGTCAAGAACGTCAATCATATGGACCATAAAAAACATGCAAAAAGAAAAAGCTAACACACAAAATACGGAAAAATAAAACGATAGTACCTTGCTCGTTAAATGATGAGGAATGCACTCTTATGAAGTATGCTTGTCAAGAAATGTTAGATAGACAAGATATATTCAAAGTGCATTAACATAACATTTAGGCAAGTGTTGGGATGCCAAGAATTCCTAATTCTCGTCGAATGTTAAAGAAGGGTTCGGTCGCAAGTGGTTTTGAAAAAATATTGGCTAGTTGATTTTTACTATTAACGTGCTCAAAAACGACGTCGCATTTTTCAACATGTTCGCATATGAACTGATGACGAATTTCAATATGCTTAGTACGAGAATGTATCACCGGGTTCTTAGTTAGGTTAATGACACTAGTGTTATCGCACAAAATTGGAATACAACTTAGTTTTCTATCAAAATCAAGTAATTATTGTTTAAGCCACAAAATTTAAGCACAACAACTAACAGCCGCTATGTATTCCGCCTCGGCAATTGATAAAACAACTAAAACTTATTTCTTACTATACCAACTAACCAAGGAATTTGAAAATATGTGACAAGTCCCACTCGTGCTTTTCCTATCCAACTTGCAACCGATAAAATTGGAATCAGTGTAACCAACTAAGCTACAATCACTCCCGTTGGAATACCAAAGCCCGTAATTTGAAGTACCATGAAGATACCTAAAAATACGTTTGACAGCTTTTAGATGAGATTCCTTTGGGGCCGATTGATATCGGGCATACATACAGACACTAAACATGATATTTGGCCTAGATGCAGTGAGATATAGAAGAGAACCTATCATACCTCTATATTTCTTCACTTCCACATTCTTACCATTTTCATTTCTTTCCAAGTTACCGCATGTAGCCATCGGAGTGTCAATCGACTTTGCATCAACCATGCAAATCTCTTTAGTAAGCCCTTACAATACTTGGTTTGACAAACAAATGTGCATTCATTTAGTTGTTTGATTTGAAGACCTAGGAAGTAATTTAGATCTCCCATAAGGCTCATTTCAAACTCTCCTTGCATAAGCTTAGAAAATCATTTGACATGTTGCATATTAGTAGATCCAAAGAAAATTCCATCAACATATACTTGTACAAGAAGAGTATCATTTCCATGGCGCTTAATAAAAAGAGTAGTGTCAACCTTTCCCCTTAAGTACCCTTGATTAATCAAAAACTTGCTTAATCGCTCATACCAAGCCCTAGGTACTTTTTTGAGACTGTACAAAGCGCGTTTTAATTTGAAAACATGATTGGGGTACTCGTGATTTTCAAAACTGAGAGGTTGAGCAACATACACCTCTTCATTAATGTAACCATTTAGAAATGCACTTTTCACATCTATTTGAAATAATTTTAAGTTCTTAGTGCAAGCAAAGGCAAGAAGAAGGCGTATAGCCTCAAGTCGGGCGACCAGAGCATAATTCTCCTCATAGTTAATACCCTCCTCTTGGTTATACCCTAGAGCGATTAACCGAGCCTTATTCCAGGTTATCACTCCATTTTCGTCAAGATTTTTCCTAAAAACCCATCTTGTGCTTATCACTTGATGATGTTTTGGACATGGGGCAATGTCCCAAATATCATTCCTTTTAAATTGATTTAGCTCGTCTTGCATTTCCATGAGACAATGCTCATCAAGTAATGCATCTTTAGCATTTTTAGGCTCAATCTGTGACATAAAAGCGAAGTGATAACAAAAGTTACTTATCTTAGAGCGTGTTGTCATGCCTCTTGTGATATCTCCAAGAATATTATCAATAGGGTGATTTTTGGATGTTCTCCAAGATAAAGGAAGGTTGTCTACTGCAGTTGGACTCTCCTCCTTTTCCTCTTCGTGATCATCATCTTCTACTTTCTAATTTTCACCCATTTGAGGTTGACCAATCCCTTCATCGGCTTCATTGAGAATGTCATGCGAAGACACACCTTTATCATGAAAAGATATACCCTTCCCAACATATTTTGGAAAAGACTCATCAAAAGAAATATGAACGGACTCTTCACCAATAAATAGCCTCTTGTTATATACCATATATGTGTTGCTAGATTATGAGTATTCGAGGAAGATACCCTCATCGACTTTAGCATCGAATTTACCTAGATTGTCCTTTGCATTGTTTAAAATAAAACATTTACATCCAAAGACATTAAGGTGAGAAACATTAGGTTTTCTACTTCTAAGTAACTCATTGGGGGTTATGTTTAGAATAGGACGTATCAATATCCTATTCAAAATATAACACACCGTGCTAATAGCATTGACCCAAAAGTACTTTGGTAAATTACCTTCATTAAGCATCATCCTCGCAAACTCCTCTAAAACTCGGTTTTTACGCTCCATAACCCCATTTTGTTGTGGAGTTCTAGAAGTCGAGAAGTTATGATTAATACCATGTTTCTCATAATACTTTTCAAAAATAATATTTTTAAATTCTCCTCTGTGATCCCTTTGAATGGAAATAATTTTCAGATTCATTTTATTTTAGAACAATCTAGCAAATAGTTTGAAAGTCGGGTTAGTCTCATCTTTACTAGACAAAAACATAACCCAACAAAATCTATAATAGTCATCAACTATAACAAAGACATAATAGTTTTCACCTAAGCTTTTGGTCCTAGGAGGACCTAAGAGGTCCATATGAAGAAGTTCGAGAGGTCTAGATGTTGAAACAACATTTTTTTATTTAAAAGAGACCTTCGTTTGCTTCCCCATTTGACATGCTTCACATAGGTGGTCTTTTGTGAACTTCATTTTAGGAAGACCAATGATTATATCCTTTGAGATTACCTTCTTTAGTAAGTCAGAGTTAATATGAGCTAAGCACTTATGCCACAACCAAGAGTTTTCACTCATGGTAGGAAGGCACTTAGTACCAACCAAGAACACATCATCTAAATTTAGCATATAAGTGTTATTGACTCTCAAACCCTTAAACACATAATCCTTCTTCTCATTACGCTCAAATAAACAAGAAGTGTTAGTGAAAGTGACTTTAAAACCCTTGTCATAAAGTTGGCTGATGCTAAGAAGGTTGTGCTTAAGACCATCAACAAGCATTACATCAGAGATAGTAGTATATGAGGAATTACCTACACTACCTTTTCCAAGAATAGCTCCTTTGTTGTTATCTCCATAAGTGACGGATCCCTTTTTCTTTGGCACGAAATCAATGAAAAGCGATATGTCACCCGTCATATGCCTTGAATATCCATTATCAAGATACTATATCTTTTTGGTAGATTCAAGACATTCAACCTGTAGAATTAAACAAAGGAAATAGGTACCCAATTTTCATTGGGTACTTGGAAGTGAGTCAAATCAAGGTTGCATTTAGGCAATAATTGAGATACTCCTTTAGGGACTAATTGTTGGTGTAAGCCCTAGAGGCCAATACTTTTGGTACTTATATCGAATTATTTATTAATAATAAAAGGCTTTTTCTTTATCATGTTTGTTTAATAAAGTCCCTAGAATAACTAGTCCATTTAATGTATCAAGTGTGACTTAATCATGAGATCCCATTAAACATAAGGACATTGTTCTTAAAGTATCTGTAGTCGAGCTCTGTTGTGAAGTGGGATAACATTAAAGCATTAAGACTATTATATAGAGAGACTGATGATCACATCTGATGGATCATAGATAAGGAGTTATCAAGTCTTAAAAATTGGTATGAATATTAGGAGTAATATTTATACTGGATTGACCTGCTATGAAAATACTACATAAAATGTTATGCAAAGTATCATAAGTTATTCTCATGGTGATAGTGGTGTATACCACCCTTCGACCTGAAACCACTATGGACCATAGATGTAGAGTCGAATGCTTTATTGTTGATCAAGCATTGTCCATAACTAGATGATCATAAAGACAATTGATGGATACTCCACGAAGCATGCGGAGGAACATGAGTGACCTAGATGGAATTTACCCATCCTGCATAACAGGATAAATGTCTAAGGGCCCAATATTGAACTGGACAAGGATGACACGGTCTATGTCTTGTGTTCAATATAGATATAAGGGTAAAAAGGGTAATTGTACATACAAATATTATCATAGAGAGGGATTTGTCAGATCACATGACATTTTCGTGTCTTGGATAGCAGTGATGTGTTGCTAGATACCGCTCACTATTTATTGTGTTAAATACGTGACTTGATATAATTGTCAATCTCGCGAAAACCTACAGGGTCACAGACAAAAGATTGAATTGATGAGAGATAGAGTAAATAAGGAACACCGTAAGGTACGATACACTTAATTGAATTATAGAACATCGTAAGGTACATTTCATTTAAGTGAATTGTAGGACACTGTAAGGTACAACACATCTTATTAGAATATGAAATATGGTAAGGTATCACACGCTTAAGTGATTTTTGGTATATCATAAGATATGGGTCACATACACTTAAGTGGGCTTTTTAGCCTGCAGCCCACATAAGTGGTTACATAAATAGAACCCTTATGCATAAGCATTTCATTAGATGATATTTCATTTCTCTCTCTCTCTCTCTCTCTCTCTCTCTCTCCAATCCTTCATTCATAGTAGCTAGCACTGAGACTAAAGGAATTTGTTCATGTGGACTGAGTAGAGGCGTTGTCACCATTCAACGTTCGTGATCACTCCTTAGATTTGCATCAAAGGTTTCAATCGCCACAAGAGGTAACAATTTCTATCACTGATCATGCCCATTCGTAAGGATCACTAAAGGAGAAAATTTTAATTTTCGCTGCGTCTTGGATCGTAATTTTACTTCAGTGGTATCAAAGCCACTTACGAAACCATGCATCTGATAGTTGTTTATTTTCTGTATTTTATGTATTTTCTGTATTAGTCTGACTAAAAGGTAAAACGAAATAAATAATAAACGAGTAATTAAATTTGGCATCATGTGCGTACGATTTGGATGATTTGTGTTGACTATGCTTCGGAATCCGACGTTAGTATGGTGAAGCAACGATACATCGATCGTCCATAGGTTACACAAATGAGATCGATCAATTTATATATATGATATAAGTCATTCTTATGTAAAATATGGTATATATGATATACTGTTTCTATTTCATTCATTCAAACACCTAATGATTGTTTTTCTTTGAGCGATCAATGGTCATTTGCTTCAGAATTCGACATTAGTATGGTGAAGCAATGACATGTTGATCAACCATACTGAATTATCAATCGAGGTGTGTTTGACGGTACGAAATTGTTGCATTAGGTTTCATGATGGTACAAGGGTTATGTTGTCAAAGAGTTATGCGATTAGGGTTGTGACTGCACAAGAGTTGTTCTTTAAAGTATCAAGTGTTGATGCGAAAAACGGTGTCGGTTTCAAATGAATTGTTCATTAAAATTTTGCGCTAGGGCGTTGCCTCTACAACCCCGTAGGGGGCGCTTCCCCCTTGACCCCCGTCCGCTGAACGGTCAGCAGAACCACCGGCTAACTCTGCGTAATGTGATCAATCACCGAAATTTAATTTGGTTTATTTAATTAACATAATTTAAATTAATAATATTAATGTGTTTATTATTATTGTCTTGTGGTGATCAGTTATGGCCTTAGTTTTCCTTTATTTTGTTTTTGGGATTTTAAAATACAGCTTGTGTGTCGTGCCTCTCTTTTAGTCTCTTAATGTAACTTCTTTTCTCATCTCACTCCCTCGTATGTGTAATACCCCAAAATTTACCCTTCATTTTTTCTGGAACCATACGCTTTACACCTCATGCATGCATTCATTTTTAGGTCATTTAGCATTTGCATTTCATCATGGCAATCGTTTTTTTTTTAAAAAAAAAAAAACGAAATAAATAAATAAATAAATAAAAGAAAAAATCTTGGACTTGGACCTCTCTCATTTGAGCCCACAGGTCCACAAAAATCAGGTTATAAATTCAGAGTTTCAGTGAAACAAATTTAATTATATTCCTATTACCCTGTCTGGGAAAAAGATAGTGAGAGAAGAACTCTGAAAAAAAGATAGTGAGAGAAGAACCCTGGGGAAAAAGATAGTGAGAGAAGAGCTAACAGAGTTCAGAGCAACCTCCAGGCAACTCTGAAAGGTTCATTCTGACTCACACACTTTCAGCTCAAGCAAACCCTAACATTGGTTTGCAAATCCAGCCGTGCCATTTGATTTCAACCGATCTCTCCAATCAGGTTTGCCCTATATCTATCATCTTTATGCCTTTAATTTGAATGCTCTATATGTATGAGGTATTATGGGTGAATTTGATACCCTTTTGATGCATGTGTTTGACAAGAGGTTTAGGCCTCCTACCCTTGGTTGCTTTTTGTGAGCTTTTTGTGAATTTTAATGGCATGATTCATGTGGTTACATTTTGATTTGGGGGCAACTCTTGGTTACCCTATTTTGTTTCTCTAACCTATTTGTTGAGTTTTGTTTTGTGAGGGCTCATATGACTTTTGCAGGGATAGCTCGCTGGATATTCCACTTTGCTTGTGGGATACCATTTGTGAGATTTATTCTGATTGCCTTGTTGGCACATTACTTTATACATGTTTGTTTTGTATGTATTCGTATCCCCACAGGTAGCGCGGTTCCTTCGTCAAGGGCTACCTTTTTGCATGAGCATCCCTAACCCTACAAACCCATTGATTTTTCTTCTCCTAACACGTTTACTCCTTCTACTACAGGCGAGTAAGTCTCCAAAGGTCGAGCATCCGGTAGATTGTGTAGTGACTTCGTTCGTCCAAAACCCAATCCATAACCTCGTAGTTAGCCGAACTACGAAGACTTTGATTCTCATATTCAGATGAGATACGTATGCATAAGACGCGATGTCTTACCGAGCACACATCCCCCCAACCCATAGGTCAGCCGAGCTACGAAGACTCTGATTCTCATATTCAGATGAGATACGTATGCAGTGGATGCGACATCCGCGCGAGTCATTTTCATTTAACCCCTTTTTTAGTAAACAACACAAGATAAACTCACACCCTTTAGACAAGAACTACAAAAGTGGATCCCGTAGAGTACTACGGATGCGTAGGGGTGCTAATACCTTCCCTTCGCATAACCGACTCCCGAACCCAAGATTTGGTTGCGAGACCTTGTCTTTTCCTTTCCTCTTTTCAGGTTTACTTCGGACGTTTCCTTTCCCTCCTTTGGGATAAATAACGCACGGTGACGACTCTTCTGTCATTTTCTTTCGCCGATTGTTTTTTCGCACACTGTATTTTTCAGGTTGCGACAGCTGGCGACTCTGCTGGGGACCCGGTTTCCCTAAGCGAGTCCCTCCTAGATTTTGTAGTTTGTTTGTTTATTGGGTGTTCATGCTTTTGTACAGTTATTTATTTACCTGCTTTACCTTATTGCATTGTGAACATATCATTGCTGTATCTGTTGGCTGGCTATGGCTGCTTGGTGATCTCTGTGAGATGAGTTCTATATCCGAACTCGAGTGCACTTAGGATAGGAGAATGGCATAGTCTTGTCGACTTGTGTGGAGTTATTCCTTAGCAAGTTGACTTGCAAGCCCATTCACTTGGCGGAGGTCATGTTGAGATCAATAATGTCACACAAGTAAGTTGTGGTTAGACATTACTTTTTCCAATATAGGCCTTAGAAGCCAAGGACCTTAGTTTACCAAACCCATCTTGGCCTATTCGTAGGACGTAGTGCGAAAGTCGTTCAAGTGTAAGATTTGATACGATTGTTACGCGATACTACACTCATAAGAGTCTCTCTTGAGAATATTTTTGGAATACGAGTAGTCGTTCCTCCGATAATATCCGAAAGATGGGATTATGACTATGGGAACCTTTTGTAGAACATGTTTGGCAGGTTTAAACCTTAGTACACTCCTTTTGGGTGGTTCTTAACCTAAACTCTATGCTCGTGACTTGCAACAAACCCTTGATTCATGGTTGATCCGATCAGGTATCCTTAATATCAATGAAACTTAGGTGTTGATAAGGTGTAAACCATAATCCACCAAAATGGGTGGTTGATATTAAGGATAACATGATTCATCCCATGACCTTTGTTTGGTGTGCTCTTAATTTCTCTCCAGACAGTGCAACCTGACAGATGTTCAAGCAAATATAGCGATCCTGATTCCCATGCCACTGCACTGCATTCACATCATTTTGCATCACATCATTTTGCATTCATAATCATTCACACATGTTTATCCATTTCTGTGGGGTTTATATCTTCTACTTGATTCTAGTCGGAATTTTCTTGGTTCTCATCAACGACTTAGTTTTTTTTACATCGTTTATCTATTGAGAGACTGGAATCAAGGGGGTAGAATACCTTTGGAATTGATAAACATGTCATTGCATTTACATATTCATTAGCATGTCTTGCATAATAGGTACCGCCACAATGTTCTCAGTTTGTTTGGTGTTCCAATCAGCAGGATAGCTGACCCAGGCATTCACCGGTACGGTACCCGCAGAAACCAACAGAGAGTAATGGAAAGCCTACAGGCAGAGTTCACCAAGATGAAAATCCGCATGAATCAATTCATGGATGTGGTTCAAGGGGTGGCTCAGGGACAGCAAGAGCTCAGGCAGATGATACAGAGGAATCCCCCTGCTCAACCAGAGACGGTGACTGATCCTCCAGCTGGAGAGGCTAATGGACCCAATGGACCGGGGCCTATCCCAATCCTACATGTCACCTCCGGTCAACAACCCGTTCATGATGATCAGGACGATCAGTTCCCCCTGCTACAGGAAGACTTTGGTATGGGTCATGGTGTGGACCCCATGTTTAGAAGATTGGAAGAGAGGTTGAAGGCAGTGGAAGGACAAAATCCTCTGGGAGTAGATGTTGCTGACTTGGGGCTGGTCCCAGGTGTGAGAGTGCCACCGGAATTCAAGGTCCCGATATTTGACAAATACAATGGCAACTCTTGCCCGAAGACCCATGTGCAAGCCTATTTCCGTAAAATGGTTGCATACTCCGATGACGAAAAGTTGCTTATGTACTTTTTCTAGGACAACCTAGCTGGGGCATCCCTGGAATGGTATATGAGGCTGGACAGAGCCCATATCCGTTGCTGGAGGGATTTGGCTGAGGCTTTTGTGAAGCAGTATCAGTATACTGCAGACATGGCTCCGGACAGAACTCAACTTCAAAATCTGTCTCTTAAAAGCAATGAGTGCTTCAGAGAATACGCTCAACGCTGGAGAGAAACAGCTTCCCGTGTTCAACCTCCTATGTTGGAGAAGGAAATGGCTAACATGTTCATGAACACTCTTCCCAGACCTTATTTGGAGCGCCTGGTGGGTTACAATGCCTCCAATTTTGCTGATGTAGTCTCTACCGGAGAGAGGGTGGAGAATTACCTGAGGACATACAAGACCCAGAGTGGAGGTGGATCCTCATCAGGGGTGAAGAAGCCGTTCATTCAGGGACAAAAGAGGGGAGAAGGGGATGCAAGTGCCATATCTTCTTATCAGAACGGGGATAACCGGAGGAATAACTTTCAGAACTATCATCAGCAACCGTATGTTGCGGCTGTGACCATTCCAGCTGCAACACCACTACAACAACAACCACAGCGTCAACCAGCTCAGTACCAACCACAACAACCAGGTAACAGACCCGCCTATCAACCGAGGCCAAGGACGATGGACCGGCATTTCGACACTCTTCCAATGTCGTACGCTCAGTTGCTTTCTAGTCTTCAACAACTACAACTGGTGCAGTTGCGCACTCTGGCTCCTCCCGTTGGTAGGCTTCCGGTGGGTTATGACGCCAACGCTAGGTGTAGCTTCCACTCTGGGGCACCTGGCCACAATATTGAGAACTGCAAAGCTTTTAAGCACGTAGTTCAGGACCTCATTGATTCAAAGGCCGTTAACTTTGCACCAGCTCCTAATGTCGTCAACAATCCCATGCCCCAACATGGTGGAGCCAACGTTAACATGGTTGAAGGAGAAGTCAAATTAGTCTCTGCGGCCAACAATGAAGATGGGGATAGTGATTGCGACGTCGATAACTGGGTGCGTCCGAGGATCCCGGGTGAAGTTCTCAACAATTGGTCTTCTGAGGAGATTGTCCAAGTCACTTTTCTGGAGGAGTAATTTTCTTTGTTTATTCATGCATATCGAAGTCTTACGTTCCGCCAGGGCGTAATGACTCATTGTAGGGCTCATCTATGTGACACTTTCAGTTTTTATCATAAATAAAGGACGTCTTTTTGCATTCAAATATTTCGTTCCCTGTCTTTCTATTTTTGCAGTTTTTCAAAAAAAATGGCAATGTTTTGTTTAGTTTCCACTTTTTTTCTTTTTTTTCACACTCATAAGCACATACCATCACTCATGCAGATGCACATCACCGGATCCTATTGATAACGGTTCTGCTATGGCTCGCTTCGACTTTGAAAATCCAATCTTTCAAGCTGAAGAAGAGGGTGATGAAGATTGTGAACTCCCTGAAGAACTTACCAGGTTATTAAAACAAGAGGAAAGGGTCATCCAACCGCATCAAGAGTCTGTTGAAGTGATTAATCTTGGCACCGAGGACGCCAAGAGAGAAATCAAGATAGGGGCTGCTTTGGAAGACAATGTGAAGAAGGGGTTGATTGAATTGCTGCAAGAGTATGTTGACATCTTCGCTTGGTCATATCAGGACATGCCAGGGCTTGACACAGACATCGTGGTACATCGCTTGCCGCTCAAAGAAGGTTGTCCTCCGGTCAAGCAGAAGCTCAGAAGAACAAGACCAGAGATGGCTGTCAAGATAAAGGAAGAAGTGCAAAAACAGTTGGATGCAGGGTTTCTAGCAGTCACAAATTATCCGCCATGGGTTACAAATATCGTTCCGATACCTAAGAAGGATGGAAAGGTACGGATGTGTGTTGACTACCGGGATCTGAAAAGAGCTAGTCCTAAAGATGATTTCCCATTACCTCACATTGACGTTTTGGTGGATAACACGGCTCAATTCTCAATATTATCTTTCATGGATGGCTTTTCTGGCTATAATCAAATTAAGATGGCACTAGAAAACATGGAGAAGATAACATTCATAACCTCATGGGGCACCTTCTGCTACAAGGTGATGCCGTTTGGTCTGAAAAATGTCGGAGCAACATATCAGCGAGCGATGGTGACTCTGTTCCATGATATGATTCATCATGAAATCGAGGTTTATGTTGATGATATGATTGCCAAATCTCAGACAGAAGAAGAACATTTGGTGAATTTGCAGAAACTGTTTGAGCGTTTGAGGAAATTCAAGTTGAGGCTTAATCCGAACAACTGTACTTTTGGGGTGAGATCTGGAAAACTACTGGGTTTTGTTGTTAGCAGAAAAGGGATTGAGGTGGATCCGGCCAAAGTGAAAGCGATACAGGAAATGCCTGAGCTAAGAACAGAGAAACAAGTTCGTGGTTTCTTAGGGAGGTTGAACTACATTACAAGGTTCATCTCTCACCTAACAGCCACGTGTGAGCCAATATTCAAATTGTTGAGAAAAGATCAGGCTATCAGGTGGAATGATGATTGTCAAAGGGCGTTCAAGAAGATAAAAGAGTATTTGCAGAATCCTCCTATCCTTGTGCCTCCGGTCCTAGGGAGACCGCTGATTATATATTTGACAGTACTAGACAATTCCATGGGCTGTGTTCTCGGTCAACACGACGAGACAGGTAGAAAAGAGCATGCAATCTACTACCTGAGTAAGAAATTCACAGATTGCGAGTCAAGATACTCAATGCTTGAAAAAACATGTTGTGCACTTGCATGGGCTGCGAAGCGATTGAGACAATACATGTTGTCCCACACAACCTTACTGATCTCCAAAATGGATCCAGTCAAGTATATATTCGAGAAGCCAGCTCTCACCGGAAGAGTTGCTCGTTGGCAAATGGTACTGACAGAGTACGACATCCAGTATACTTCCCAGAAAGCCATCAAGGGGAGTATTCTGTCAGACTATCTTGCTCAACATCCGGTTGAAGATTATGAGCCGATGAAGTTTGATTTTCCAGATGAAGACATCATGTTCCTCAAGATGAAAGACTGTGAAGAGCCAGTTGTTGAAGAGGGACCTGATCCAGACGAAAAGTGGACTTTAATGTTTGATGGGGCCGTCAACGCCAGAGGAATTGGAATTGGTGCTGTCATTACAACTCCGAAAGGTGCCCACATGCCTTTCACCGCTCGTCTGACTTTCGAGTGCACCAATAATGAAGCTGAGTATGAAGCTTGTATCTTGGGTATTGAGTAAGCCATTGATTTGAGAATCAAGACTTTGGACATCTTCGGAGATTCAGCTCTAGTGATCAATCAAGTGAATGGTGATTGGAACACTCTCCAGCCTACTCTGGTCCCCTACAGAGATTACACGAGAAGACTATTGACTTTCTTCACAACAGTAAAGTTGTACCATATACCTCGTGATGAGAACCAGATGGCAGATGCTCTTTCTACTCTATCCTCCATGATCAAGGTGATTAGGTGGAACCACGCTCCCAGGATCGATGTGATGCGCCTCGACAGGGCCGCGTATGTGTTTGCTGCTGAACTGGTAGTTGATGACAAGCCCTGGTATCACGATATCAAGTGCTTTCTGAAGAATCAAGAGTACCCTGCAGGGGCATCCAACAATGATAGAAAGACTTTGAGAAGATTGGCAGGCAGTTTCTTCTTGAACTAAGACGATGTTCTGTATAAGAGGAACTTCGACATGGTTTTGCTCAGATGCGTGGACAGACACGAAGCAGACATGTTAATGCAGGAAGTTCATGAAGGCTCCTTCGGTACTCATGCCGGCGGACATGCAATGGCTAAGAAATTGTTGAGAGCAGGTTATTACTGGATGACCATGGAATCTGATTGTTTCAAATATGCTCGGAAGTGCCATAAATGCCAGATTTATGCTAATAAGGTGCATGTGCCGCCGAATCCTTTGAATGTGATGTCTTCGCCGTGGCAGTTTGCTATGTGGTGCATCGATATGATTGGAAAGATTGAGCCGACTGCTTCCAATGGGCATCGTTTCATCCTTGTTGCCATCGACTATTTCACCAAGTGGGTCGAAGCAGCATCGTTCGCGAATGTCATCAGACATGTGGTTGCCCGATTCATCAAGAAAGAAATCATTTGTCGTTATGGGATTCCCGAAAGAATCATTACTGATAATGGTTCTAATCTCAACAACAAAATAATGAAGGAGTTATGCCAGAACTTCACCATTCAGCATCACAATTCTTCCCCTTACCGCCCTAAGATGAACGGTGTTGTTGAAGCGGCAAATAAGAACATAAAGAAGATTATGCAGAAGATGGTCGTTACGTACAGAGATTGGCATGAGATGCTACCCTTCGCCTTGCATGGGTACCGTACTTCAGTACGTACATCGACCGGGGCAACCCCTTACTCCCTTGTGTATGGTATGGAAGCAGTCCTACCTGTTGAAGTGGAGATTCCTTCTCTAAGAGTCCTGTTGGATGTCAAGTTAGACGAAGTTGAATGGGTTCGGACAAGGTTCAATGAGTTGAGTCTTATCGAAGAGAAGCGAATGGCAGCCATTTTTCATGGGCAGTTGTATCAAAGTCGAATGAAGAGAGCCTTTGATCAGAAAGTGCGTCCTCGATGCTTCCAGGTCAGAGATTTGGTGTTGAAAAGGATCCTTCCTCCTCAGACAGATCACAGGGGCAAGTGAACTCCTAACTATGATGGACCGTATATTGTCACCAAGGTTTTTGATGGTGGGGCCTTAATGCTTGCAACGATGGATGGTGAAAACTTCACTTCCCCTGGGAACTCAGACGCAGTTAAAAAATACTTCGCATGAAATAGACCCGCTGGACAATAAAAAGAGTAGTCCAGGCAAAAATGGGCATCCCGGCGAACCAAGAAAATGAAAAAGGTTCGGGCAAAAATTAGGGATTAAAAGTGAAAAGATTGTACACCTGGTAAGTTGAAAACCTGAAAAGGCAACTTAGGCAAAAATGGGTATTCCGATGGATTGAAAACCCGAAAAGGGCGATCCAGGCAAAAGTTAGGGATTAAGCGAATGACTGCGTTCTGAGTAGTTCTGAATCTCATCTCGTGTCAATGATTGGAAACTTTTGAAGGATAGGAAACAGTCCAATCACTCTTTCAGAAAGCTGATCATCTGGAGGATCTTGAAGACGAGCAAGTCATAGCAGAATTGGAACCCAATAGAAATCCATTTCACATTGACATTAGATTAATGTCTGTTTTTATCTGTTGTGCGATTACCTCTTTCCAAGGATTGCTTCCTGATGTAAATGCCTATTCAGAGGCCGTTCAATCAACAAAATCATGTTATTCAGTATATCTCTGTTTTCATTTTCATTTTTCTGTTTTGTTTGCAAAAATGACGACCGAATTTTTTGATAAACATTACATCATGACACATAAGAGCTTTACAGGTACATGCTTAATAAACATTTAAAATTGCTGTAAATTTTAAGTGCTTTGGATCGTCTATTCAGAACAGGTACCCTCGGGGCATTTCCCTAAAATCCCCTGCAGATGATCGTGAATGTTTTCCCCAGTGAAGTCGCCAACAGACGAATTCGGTATCTTATCCCTGCAGAGCTGATCAGAGCATTGGATTCTTCGATCCCCAGCAGGATCTCACTGCTGTACCTCCCCCAAGCGGTGGTTTCAGATTATACACTCCCCAGTAGAGTTGACAGTGTCAGACTATTTACCCCCAACGGAGTTGACAGTGTCAGACTGTATCTTCCCAGCAGAAGCGGCTGCTCCTCAGAGTTCAAGGCCAGATCGATAATCCCGACGCCAGATCCATGTTTTCTTTCCTTGAAGCAGAACCTCGGTACCGTATCGGTGTTTGCTTCCCCTGCCGAGTCATCTCTCGCAGATCGTGGTTGCCATAACCACTATCGCTTTCCCCAACAGCAGGTTTTCAGTGCCGTTCTCTCCCCAGTCAGAATCTCGGTATTTCGTCATTGCTAGAACACCGTGTGGCGGGTCATTTCCCCACAGAATTCTTTGTGCTGTGCATCTCTAGCAGCCTTGTCAGGGTCCAGAAGATGGTGATCATTTCCCCAACAGAATTCCTTGCCTCGGCTTGGCATTCTACCCAGCATTTTGCATCCCCGCATGTAGAATCATATTGCCTTGCATCCTCCCAACTCGCGTAGCATTTCCATTTTCATGGAGCATTACGCCATTGAAAAATTCAAACATACGCATGTAAGCATAAAACATTCTCGGTATCCCAAGTGATAAGCCAGAAGTTGTTTCCAGTACTCAGACTGAAGATTGTTCATGACTTACCTTTGTTATCCCCAGCAAGTGTCATTGGCCCATACGCCGCCTCTATTATCATTCCCTATTTCTGTCGATGCTGACAGGCATGAAGTTTCCGGTATTCAGACCGAAGTGGCGTTCAGGCCAGTTTTCCGATGTTCAGATCAAAGAAGTTTCCGACGTTCAGGTCGATGCAACTTGTGGCGTTCAGGCTAGTTTTCCGATGTTCAGATCGAAGAAGTTTCTAACGTTCAGGTCGATGCAACTTGTGGCGTTCAGGCCAGTTTTCCGATGTTCAGATCGAAGAAGTTTCTGACGTTCAGGTCGATGCAACTTATGGCATTCAGGCCAGTTTTCCGATGTTCAGATCGAAGAAGTTTCCGACATTCAGGTCGACGCAACTTGTGGCATTCAGGCCAGCCTCTCAGTGTTCAGACCGATATTAATAATCTCATATCTTCCGATGTTCAGATCGAAGTCATTTCCAGTATTCAGACTGATGAGCGGCATTCAGGCCATGGTTATTTCTGTGTTACCATTTATTTTGGTATCCAGGTTAACATTCTTTTTCGGTATTCAGACTGACTCTCACCGTACCAGACGGATTCTTCTTTCAAGACCACCTCTTTGCCGATTCTGACAAGCATTGTTAGTTCACTTCACTTCAGTTGCAAATTTTCGGGCTTTTATTGTATTCAATCCCTTGATACCTCGAAAGCACGAAAGCCGCTGCTATCTTCTTTCCAGGTCTCCAGTTGATTGAATAGGGACAGCTGTAATACCCCAAAATTTACCCTTCATTTTTTTTGGAAGCATACGCTTTACACCTCATGCATGCATTCATTTTTAGGTCATTTAGCCTTGCATTTTATCATGGCAATCTGTTTTTTTTTTAAAAAAAAAAAACGAAAAGAAAAAAAAATTAAATAAATGAATAAAAGAAAAAATCTTGGACTTGGACCTCTCTCATTTGAGCCCACAGGTCCACAAAAATCAGGTTATAAATTCAGAGTTTCAGTGAAACAAATTTAATTATATTCCTATTACCCTGTCTGGGAAAAAGATAGTGAGAGAAGAACTCTGGGAAAAAGATAGTGAGAGAAGAACCCTGGGGAAAAAGATAGTGAGAGAAGAGCTAACAGAGTTCAGAGCAACCTCCAGGCAACTCTGAAAGGTTCATTCTGACTCACACACTTTCAACTCAAGCAAACCCTAACATTGGTTTGCAAATCCAGCCGTGCCATTTGATTTCAACTGATCTCTCCAATCAGGTTTGCCCTATATCCATCATCTTTATGCCTTTAATTTGAATGCTCTAAATGTATGAGGTATTATGGGTGAATTTGATACCCTTTTGATGCATGTGTTTGACAAGAGGTTTAGGCCTCCTACCCTTGGTTGCTTTTTGTGAGCTTTTTGTGAATTTTAATGGCATGATTCATGTGGTTACATTTTGATTTGGGGGAAACTCTTGGTTACCCTATTTTGTTTCTCTAACCTGTTTGTTGAGTTTTGTTTTGTGAGGGTTCATATGACTTTTGCAGGGATAGCTCGCTGGATATTTCACTTTGCTTCTGGGATACCATTTGGGAGATTTATTCTGATTGCCTTGTTGGCACATTTACTTTATACATGTTTGTTTTGTATGTGTTCGTATCCCCATAGGTAGCGCGGTTCCTTCGTCAAGGACTGCCTTTTTGCATGAGCATCCCTAACCCTACAAACCCATTGATTTTTCTTCTCCTAACACGTTTACTCCTTCTACTACAGGCGAGTAAGTCTCCAAAGGTCGAGCATCCGATAGATTGTGTAGTGACGTCGTTCGTCCAAAACCCAATCCATAACCCTGTAGTTAGCCGAACTACGGCTTGCTCTGATTCTCATTCCAGATGAGATACGTAGGCATAAGACGCGATGTCTTACCGAGCACACATCCCCCCAACCCATAGGTCAGCCGAGCTACTAAGACTCTGATTCTCATATTCAGATGAGATACGTATGTAGTGGATGCGACATCCGCGCGAGTCATTTTCATTTAACCCCTTTTTTAGTAAACAACACAAGATAAACTCACACCCTTTAGACAAGAACTACAAAAGTGGATCCCGTAGAGTACTACGGATGCGTAGGGGTGCTAATACATTCCCTTCGCATAACCGACTCCCGAACCCAAGATTTGGTTGCGAGACCTTGTCTTTTCCTTTCCCCTTTTCAGGTTTACTTCGAGCATTTCCTTTCCCTCCTTTGGGATAAATAACGCACTGTGGCGACTCTTCTGTCATTTTCTTTCGCCGGTTGTTTTTTCGCACACTGTATTTTTCAGGTTACGATAGTATGTAAAGAGAGTTTCTTTTATATAATGTAATGTTATGAATAAAGAGAAGAATACAATATCAAAGGAGGACAACCTTGAAGATCTTGCTTGGAGAAGCTTAGATCGTTAATAGGTTAGCTTAGGTTCTCATTGGCTTGGGAGAACAGTTGCGATAGGGGCCATAACTGTTTCATTTTGTATGTATGTAGATACATGTGAATGCATGTTGATGCATGTGAGAGACGATTTATATGATAAATAAGCCGGTGAGATCAAAATAATTGCAAATTCTCTCAAATTAAATATTAAGTTTATGCTTTCCAAGTTTTAGCACTCATCAAGACTAGTATCGAATAATGTAGGTTTTGCCTATGAGAGGTGCATGTTCTATATTAGTAAGGTTCGATGGGATGATTGTAATATCCAATTGCTAAAACAATGGGTCAAACTTAACTAATAAAATTATACTAAGATTATATACATTTAGAAGCAAGTGTTGGAAATGATCCATATGATGGATATGAATAAGGAGTTATTCACCCAACTAAAATATTCAAGAGTTGTATTAGATACAATTGGAAGGAGATCCTACCTAAATAACCTAGTTTTGTGTAATTCGTCTATGCGGACTTAAAACAAAGTGAAATGTGGATCTCGATCCACTAGAAAATCTTCCAACGGGATTTTCCGAATCAAATGGTGAGGGTCATTTGTTTTGATAAAATAGTGGGAGCATATTTAATTAAAGGCCCAATTAAATATGTTATTTTAATGATACTTGTCTTTTCATATTTTTCATGTAGATTACCATGACAACAAACACCTCTAACAACATTTTGCGATCAATCCTTGATAAGGAAAAATTGCATGGGACAAATTTTCTGGATTGGCACCGAAATTTGAAGATTGCCTCAAGCATGATAGAAAGTTGTATGTCTTGAAGAAACCTGTTCCAGAAGAGGAACCTCCTAGTTATGCACCTAAGGCAGAAAGAGATGCTTATAAGAAGCATGTCGATGATGCTAATGAAACTGCTTGCCTCATGCTAGCTACCATGAACTCAGAGTTGCAAAAGCAACATGAGAACATGGCAGCGTTCGATATGATCGGACACCTAAAGATGCTCTATCAAGAGCATGCAAGGCATGAAAGGTTTAAAGTTTCAAAAGCCCTTTTTCAAGGCAAGTTAGCTGAGGGAGCCCCTGTAGGTCCCCATGTGCTCAAGATGATTGGGTATATGGAGAACTTTGAGAGGTTGGGTTTTCCCCTCATAAAGGAACTTACGACTGATTTGATCTTGCAATCGTTGCAAGATAGCTTCATTCAATTTGTCCTTAAGAACTACTGAGCAGAATCTGAAGTCAAAAGGAAATTCCATTCTGATGATAAAAAATGGAAAGAGACGGAACAAAAGGCCCACAAAGCAGGGTGGTAAAGGGAAAGGCAAGGAAGTTGTCAAACCCAAACCCACTGCTCCTGCTTTGAAGCCTAGTAGAGGCATAGCAAATGAAGGCACCTGCTTCCATTACGGTAAGACCAGACACTGGAAGAGAAACTTCCCAAAGTACCTAGAAGATAAGAAGAATGGAGTAGAGACTTCAACTTTAGGTATTTTTGTTATTCAAATTAATCTATCTACTTTTGCATCATAGGTATTAATACTAAAAGGATGAAACCTAATGAGTTAAATCCAACTTACCTTTAGCATTGTCGATTGGGCCACATAAATGAGAAACGCATTTCCAAACTCCATAAAGATGAACTCTTGGACTCTTTTGATTATGAATCACATGAGACATGCAAATCTTGTTTAATTGGAAAGATGACAAAGTCTCCATTCACAGGAAAAGGTGAAAGAGCTAATGATCTTTTGGCCCTCATACATAATGATGTATGTGGATCACTGAACATACCTTCCAGAGGAGGTTTTCAGTACTTCATCACATTTACTGATGATTTCAGTAGATATGGTTATGTGTATTTAATGAAACACAAATCAAAGTCTTTTGAAAAGTTCAAGGAATACTGTAGCGGTGTATTCGTCGCTATATGATTTATTGATTAAACCATAAGCAAAGCATACAATGAATTTTCGAGTCGCCACCGCACTTTTATTTATCCAAAGGACTGGCTAAAAAGCGAAGAAAAGCCTAAGAAGTTTTACACGTAGAAAACTAATAAAAATATCAGAGAGTCTGGGTAAGGGGTAAATTACGCAATGGGAAGGTGTTAGGCACCCACTACGTCCTAGGTACTCCTAGGGAGCCCTTTTCACACTTGTTGTATAAAATTGTTATTTGTTATGACATAAATATTGTGCAAACATGATTGGGATGATGAGAAAAGAATATACAAGTTTATTATTTTTGTGTTCGAACGGATGAACCCGTTGCCTACGTACCTTCCATCAAAGGTAAGGATCAAAACGCCGTAGTTCGGCTAAAAGATTTCCAAAAGTTGGTGGATTCAATTTTAAACAATAGCACTGAGGCTTTTCATTATCAATGGGAGAAAACTCGACCAAGACCAACATCCACCATGCGAGGATAGCTTCGACGTACTAGAGGGGTTAGCCCTGTTTTCAGTACGGAAGTCTTATAGTCGACTCACTAAGGATAAGGTGAGGTTTACATCAACCACAAAGATAATTGAAACCTATGGCTAATGCATGAAAAGATTAACAACGGACAAAGCCAAAACAAGTGAATGGGTGAAGTTAATTGATTGTGATTGTGAAAGTAGGGTCAAAGTATGATTAAGATTAATTCAAAGAAGTATTATGAAATGGAGTTTGAAAAAGGTCAAGGACTTGGGGTCCAGGTTTTTAGTTTGAAAAGCATGAAGATGTTTGCACAACACTTATCTCAAGTTTAAAAGTAATGTGTGAAAAGGTTTAGGACATAATGGAATGAATGGATGAGGATGGATTGTAAAACTTCCTAGAATGTTCACCTCTTGAAATCATATTGAAGATGACTCAAGTGTGTCCTTTGGAATGGGCAATGAGCAATAACAAAATAAGCAAACAAATGATATCGGATGCCACTCAATGGTCTTACTCCAATCTCACAAACAAAAGTGGATACCGGATACCAATAGATGGATTTACACCAGTCTCCTAAAACAGAAATGGATATCAGAGGCCACTCAATGGACTTACACTAATCTCCTAAAACAAAATGAAACTTGGATACCGGATGCCAATCTGTCTGGACTTATACCAATATCCAACATATGATCATAGGAAAGCAAATGCCAACTTGCAGGGACTTACAGTTGCATCCTCACATAAACAAACAAAAGCAAAAAAAACATGGATGTCAGATGCCAATCTATCTGGGCTTACTCTAACCTCCACAGTATGGTCCTAGGAATACAAATGCCAACTTGCAGGGACTTACAATTGTATCCTCACATACAATCAAACAAATGAACATGTGATCATAGGAAAGCAAATGCCAACTTACAGGGACTTATAATTGCATCCTCACATACAATCAAACAAATGCATCAAGCAAAGATAAAATGAGTGGCCAATGAAATGGTCTTATACTCACTTCCATATCATAGGAACAATAGCCAATGAATGGTCTTACAACTGTCCTCAATGGGTAAACAACAAATGATAAGTCACAAAGACAAATGAGATGATCATGCACTAATGAGCAATTAATGATGATAAATGCATAAAGCATGCAAGCAAACATGTGCATATGAAGCAACAATCAATCAATGAAGTCAATCAGCACACACTATAACCAAACAAGGAGGCTCACACAAAGGGGTTAGGCATTGAAGCCAACTGGAATAGGGTCACGGGTGCTCTTAACCTTGCCATTGAGGGGCTAAGGTGAAGCAGATGAAAGGAGATGAGGGGTGTGCCTCATTGCTCTTATCCCTGGTCAGGGAGAGCATTTGAATATCAGAAGGTGTGGGAGTTCAGAAAGTAGGAACTCTCTCCACATATTAGACTCTATAGATCTTGGGTTTGGATCTCAATGCTACAACCATGTAATGGGAGCAAGGAGAAGACTCACAGAATAGTAGGAGATAGGTTGCTTATCTCTTTGATCTACCAATTGCCTTATTTGAAGGACTTTTCCTACTTGGGACAAATGTAAACACACACAAGCATTGCCTCTTAAGGAGGACTTCAGACAGTTGCCTGGCCAAGTAACAGGCCAGGTCTTCCAGACTACATGAAGAAAAAGGATTATACCTCAGTGCAAATTGCTATAAAGCAAAGCAAAGCAAGTTCAAAGAACTAAGCAACTAAAGGTACCTGAAATAGTCAAACAGAATCAGTACACAATTCAAAAGTTAAGGCAAAAGGAGGTAGAAACCAACAGTCAACATAATCAGATGAATGTGCAAAGCACAAGACTCAAATCATATGAGTCAAGCCACCTACAAAACAAAGAGGTTAGCTCATGATAAACAATCAAGCTTAATCAAATTTGTATGATCTCTTTGGGGCATTGTTGCTTAACCTGAAAACATGAACTCAAACATAAGCAACAAGACCACTAGGACAAGCCTAGGGTCAAAAAGGGATGAGAAAGTCAAAACAGCAAGTGATAGTCAACCAAAATCAAGTTTAAACCATCAAGAAGAAAACTCAATTGGTCCCACATTCATATCATTCATCATCATGATTTCATAAGCAAAAGAAGTCAAAGCATGGCAAATGAAAGCTCATAGAAGTCAACAGCAAGACTTAGCTCAAAACCAATCATAATTAATTCCAAAAATCATCAAATAATTCATGATCAATCATAATCCATAACATGACATGCATATAAAATTTCAGCTCATTTGGATCATGGGAAGATAGTCAATGAAAATCAGAAAGTCAAAGCAAGTTTAAGCATGCTCAAAGAAGTCAACCAAACATGTATCAACTTCAGAAAATCATAACTCAGTGATAACATATGATAAATGAATGGGATCAACACCATGACAAAGCTTAAGATGTCTACTAATCAAATGTAAAATTTCAAATTCATCCAATAGAGTATGAGAATTTCACAAATGAAATGGCAACATGTATCACACAAGTCAACATTTTGGTCAAACAGGGTAGAAAATCTCAAACAATTAGGAAATGCCACAAATAATTCCAAGAAAAATCACATGTAAACTAGACATACAAGAGTAGGTTCATGCAAAAATTCACATCAATTGGAGGTCAAGAAGCATGGTATCAAAAATCATGAAGTTTCATATCAATGGTGTGACACAAATTGTCACACCCTAATTCAAAAATTCATAACTCACAAACCAGATAAGATAAATTCACAAACTCTAAACCAAAATCACCATGGATGTGTCTAGTTTATGCACAAAAAATTTCAAGGCCAAATGGATAATGCATGACTATTTCACAAAGGTTTTGGTAAAAGGTACAAAATATGCATACATGTCACAAACCCTAATACCATTTAAAATTCGACCATGCAAAAATTCTGGAAAAATCATGATAAAATACTAGACATCAAGATGAACACAATGCAGAAATTCCCATGAATTTTGGATCAAAAATGATTGAATTATGAATTTTGCAAGATGATGCATCCAAATGAAATAATTGTTGAAAACAAAATGAAACAAACATGATTTAATAGCCAATTTGGACACGGTGGCATTTTTGAAATTATGGAGTCTTTTTAATGAAACGGTGCGCAGCACCCCCCAGACGTGGCAAGCAGTGATTCATCATGGCCAATGGTACAGTAGAGGTTCATGCAAAAACGAAACACAACAGCCAATCGCGATTCACATGATTCTGGGCAGCATTTTTTAGGGTTTCAACATACAGTACCATCATCATCTTGTTCATCATTTTAAGAAAAAACAGCAAGAGCATTTCACGACCAAAATCGACAAACGGCATATCAACATGTTCATCTAAGCAAGCACACCCATAATCCAACATTCACATTTACTAAATCAAGCTAACAATCAAAAACCAAGCAAAAACATATTTGAGTGTGAAACTTTAAATCCATGTATTTCTCTCAATATGCAACCATTTTTAATGACTCAAAGCTCATTGTAACCAGCATAACAAGGTCTATCTAAAGCACATCATGATTTTGAGAAACAAGAGAATCGAATCCTTACCAAAAGTGAAGTGCAGCTGTGATTCTGATGTTGTTTGGTTGTAAAAGGGCAAAACAGATGAGGTTCCAAGCTCCACAAGGTGAATGGTTGAGATGCTTTGGCTCAGCAAGGCTTGAAAATGCTTAAATCGAACATTGCCATGGAAGAGTATTGAAGTAGCAGCTGATGAAAATGGTGTTACAGTTGAGAAACAAAGCTCCAAATGGCTTCCAAGAAGATGTTGGATGATGAAGCAAGCAAGCAAATTCGTGCTTCTTTGAAAGTTTGAGCAGAAAATTTCCAAAGTGCAAAAATGAATGTTTTAGAGAGAAGTGATTTTCTGTTAGAATAGAGTGGCTGCTAGGGTTTTGGTTGACAGAAAATGAACAATATATATGCTGTTTATGTTGCTAAACATGATTAGTCCAAGTGGTAATTCAAATTTTGTTAAAATCACATGTTTTGCTAATTTGGTCCATTTTCCTTCAAATGGCAAGGCCTGTGGTTACAGCTACGAAAGTGGCCTTGTACACACTCCAAATATGATTTCTTAGCAATTTCAATTGGCAAAATATATTGGAAAGACTTAAATTGCAAAATCACTTTTTCGCCCCACTTGAAACACTTCAAATCACTTCAAAAAGTGTCATTTTGATTGGTAATGTTTTGGTGCGTGAGGATGACATTTTTGGAAAGAGGGGATCAAATGTGACTTGTAGGAAAAAACCCCACCCAATTTGGCCAAATGGTTTGAGAGATATGGCCTTTTGAAATTCAAAAATTTTGGAGAATGAATTGATCATATCTTGCCAACCATACATGGGAATTGAGTGTTCTTGGACTTTTTGGAAATGGGAGAACAAGATCTTCAACTTTCATGTTGGGAAAAAATTCATTTGAAGCTTGTATCATGATGTAAGTTTGAGGATCAAGAAGTTTCCATTTTTGGCAAATTCCAGTTACAGGTCAACTTTCTATTTTTGGAAATTTCTTGTTTGACTTCAAATTCTTCAATGATGATGTTTGACATGTTATATGAGGCTTATATGGACATGAATGAGACATCTCAAACCGATTCCCACCATCAAATCACTGATTAAATCCACAGTTGACCAACAGTTGACTTTCTAGGGTTTTGGATGACTGGGCCATGTTCTGATGAATTCCAAACCCTAATCCCTTGAAATCTTGATTCCAAATGAAGTCACAACTCATATGAACTCTTGATGATTGATCATGGTGTCCAAATTCTTCAAGAATGGCCACCATCCATTGCTTAATGGCTGATTTGACTGTTTGACTGATGATTGCTTCAGCTACAAGTAACATGGTTAGATGACAATATTTTTGTACTTTTTGGTTAGTAAACATATGAAAAGCAATGATATACAAATGCAAGACATGCTTGGTGATCAAGAACCACACTCACAAGGCAACCAACCCACTAGGAGGGAAGCTAAGGCAATGCAATGATCCTTGAGGCCATGATATGATATGATATGGGCCATGAGGGATCTTAGGGCCAAAATTGGGGTCTTACAAATACAAGAATGAAGTACAAAACCAACTAGGTAAGAATATTAAAACTCTTCAATCAGATCGAAGTGATGAATATTTAAGCCTAGAGTTTGATGACCATCTGAAAGAGTGTGGGATTTTATCCCAACTTACTCTTCCTGGAACACCCCAATGAAACGATGCATCTGAGAAAAGAAATTGAACCTTGTTAGACATGGTCCGATCCATGATGAGTCCCGCCGATCTTCCAAACTCCTTTTAGGGACATGCACTATTGACAACAGCTTACACACTTAACCGTGTTCTATCCAAAAAGGGTAAGAAGACACCATATGAGATATGGAGTGGTAAGAAACCACATATGTCTTATATGAAGATTTAGGGTTGCAAAGTTTATGTGAAACGACAAATTTCAACTAAGCTTGAGCCCAAATCTGACAAATGCTTATTTGTGGGGTATCCTAAAGAAACAAGAGGGTATTACTTCTACAATCCTTTTGAGGGGAAAGTGTTTGTCACTCGAACTGAAGTCTTCCTAGAAACAAATTTTATTTCCAAAGGAATCAGTGGGAGGAAAGTAGAGCTTGAACAGATTCAAGAATCACAAAGCATTGATACACCTATGGAGGAATTAGAGCAGGAAACACAAGTAGTTATAGAAGAGCAACCTGCTCAAGTAGAACAAGACCAGCGTAGGTCAAGCAGGATATGTCACCTACCAGAGAGATATGGATATTGCGTAACTGATCAAGGTGATGTATTACTCATGGATCAAGATGAGCATGTGACCTACCAAGAGGCCATAACTGGTCCTGAGTATGAGAACTGGCTAGAAGCCATGAAATCTGAAATGGATTCCATGTACACAAACCAGGTTTGGACCTTGGTAGGGGATCTTGTAGGAGTTAACCTTATAGGATGCAAGTGGGTCTTCAAAAAGAAGACTGACATGGATGGTAAGGTACATACCTATAAGGCAATACTGGTTGCAAAAGGATATAAACAAATTCATGGGGTTGACTATGATGAAACCTTTTCACTAGTTGCAATGCTTAAATCTATTCAAATTTTACTTGCTATTGTTGCATATCATGATTATGAAATATGGCAGATGGATGTCAAAATTGCTTTTCTTAATGGGAATCTTCTTAAGTATGTGTACATGACACATCCTAAAGGATTTGACATACCAGAAGAAGCCCAAAAGATATGCAAGTTACAGAGATCAATCTATGGATTGAAGCAAGCTTCCAGAAGCTGAAATCTTTGTTTTGATGAAACAGTAAAATAATATGGATTCATCAAGAATGAAGATGAGCCTTGTGTCTACAAGAAGGTTAGTGGGAGCATGATCGTATTCCTGGTATTATATGTATATGACATATTACTCATTAGAAATGATGTCCCTACCCTGCTGTAGCGGGGTTTTCGTTACCTTTAGGTTTATTGACTAAACCAAAAGTCAACATATAATTCGAGTCGCCACCGCACTTTTATTTGTCCAAAGGAAAGGCTAAAAAGTGAACAAAAGCCAAGTAAGAAGTTTTATCAAATCAAAAACTAATAAAATTGTAAGAGATCTAGGTAAGGGGGTTGGTTATGAAATGGGAAGGTTTTACGCACCCAAAACATCCTTAGTACTCTAAGGGAACCTCTATTTGTAAACATGTGTTCTAGGTTGGTATTTGTGAAAATATGTGCAAAAGATTGGAGGGATGAGAAGAGAATAGGTTATATTTACAAATTTGTTGTTTGAATGGATGAACCCATTGCCTACGTACCATCACAAAGATAGGATCAAAACCTCGTAGTTCGGGGTAAAAATCTCAAAGATTGGTGAATTGATTTTATCAAAAGCCTTAAGGTCTTTTGTTATCAAAGGGAGAAAACTCAACCTAAACCAATAATCCACCATGTGAGGAGGGCTTCAACATGCTAGTGAGGGGTTAACCCTATAATAAGCATGGAAGACTTATAATCCAACCACTAAGGATGAGGTGAGATTTACATCAACCACTATGATAACTCAAACCTATGACTAATGTTTATGAAAAGGTTTTAATAAGGTGGCCATTGGGACCACAAAAACAACTTGAAGTGAGTTATATTTACAAGTTAGATTTATTTACAAAATAAAGTCAAAGTTGGATTAAGATTTATTCATAATGAGTATTGATGAAAAGATTTTGAAAAGTCAAAGGCATAAGGAGTAGGTTTCTAGTTTGAAAACAATGTCAAAGTTTGAAAGGAAAGACTTTGGCTTGGTTAGAGTGAGGAGAAGAAGAGAAGGGCTAGTCCTAAAGCATACAAAGATAAGAGAGAAAAGATAAAACCCCTGGAGTTCCTTTTCTTGAAATCATAGAAATGATTCAAGATGCTCCTTTCCTTTGGACTTAGCAAACAATCAAGCAATCAAACAAATATATTCAAGCTCCTAGGATATCCATTTGGCTTGTCTCTCTTAACTTGGCTACTCATGATAATGGTCCTCTTTACTATCTCAAGATGGAATCCCTATCACACAAGAGCAAACATCAAAAAGTTCACAACACAATAAGGGGAATGGACAAAGAATAAGTTTTGGAAAGGAAGTCCTTTGAAGTCAACTTTGAAATTTAGCATTCTAAAGGCATGAGGCCTAGTTGCTCTTCAACAAGTTTAGCATTATAAAGGCATGAGGCCTAGTTGCTCTTGAACTCCTTTAAGCATAGGTAAATCCTAATTCTAAGTCCTTTCTCCTTTTTGCATTAGGTTCACACAAAACAAAGACAAAACAACCACAAGGCAACAATATATTTATATACAATAATAAGCTCAAATGAGCAAAAGGAAAATGATATAAACATAAAATATGTGCTCAAGTGAGCAAAATGAAAAGGCAATATGAATAAATGAGCAAGAAATAAATTGCATTAAAAGTAAAGGGCAAGAAATTAAATGCTCAAATTAAAGTTAGTAATTAGTGAAGTTATGTTAGTTTGTCATAAGACAATGTAGCGCTATGTTAAGCAATCGTAAATGGACTAATGTAGTAGTCACACCTATCCGAGGCCGGTCAATAAAACTATAGACAAATAAACACAAGTTAGAGATCATGACTAGTAAGCCAAGCTCCAAAAACTTGCCATGCCAAAACAAAAGGGGGAGAGGCCTTGTATGGACTTTAGGTTTTTTGCTTGACCAAGAAGCAACCTATCTTGGACACAAAACAACTCACTTGATCTTGGATCAAGTTGAGTTTGGTTTGGATCAAAGAAGGTTAAACCTCTCATTTGTCAAGACTAACCATAAGACATTAACTCATTGGCCAAAATAAAAAGAAATGGGATGAAGATGAAATGGATGGAAAGAGAAATCAAGTATCAAACTCAATTGATCAAATGTGAACCAAGTCATCATCAATCAATGCCAAACAGAAGAGAAATGAAGATTACAAGTCAACAAGTCAAACATATTTTTTTGGTAATTTTTGAATAAAAAATAAATGCAAAATAAAATAAACAAAATATGGTCAAACCTCAAATTTAATTCAAATCAACTTCAACAAGTCTAATTAAATTCTCATAGGTCTAACATGGTCAAACAAACTTTGACAAATTTTCTCAACAATTTTTGAAATCAGAAACTATTTAAAAACAATTAAAAACAATGAAAAATAACACAATATGAATTAAAATCTCAAATAAATCTCAAAATCAAATAAGAAATTGATGAGACTATTTTTCATTGACTTATCATGATCCATAGGTGTTAGGAAAATATTTTTGGATTTTTCAAATATCAAAAAGTAATTAAAAATGAATTAATACTATTAAAAATCAAATAATTCACAAAAAATATTAAATGAAGTCACAAAAATAATAAAAAATCAAAATATGAAACTAGATTTTTCAAGAATTTTTTTGGCACTGGTCTCATATTTTTGTGACTTCAAATAAAATATTTATGAATTTTTGAAAATAAAAGGATTTAACTGAAATTAAAAGAAAATAAGAAAAATAGAAAAATCCAGCGCCATCAGATCAATTCATTAATAGACGTGGCAAGGCATCAACAACTCTAAGGCGCAAATACATGGTATGCCCTGGTCAAACGCGTAACACAATGATTTAAAAGAAGTAAACACATTGGACACTCGTGATTAAAACGTTGAGGCACGATCCAAAGGCTGGGAGGCTACCACGTGGGGATGGTGGTGGAAACCACCATCTTCTTCGGTGATCCAACAAGTTTCGGCCACCACGCACAGGAAAATAAATTGCAATGAAAATAAAAAAGGAGGACATCAAAATGAAGCTGAGGTGATGCACATCACCACTGTAACCATAAATCATCCTCACCATTCCTATTTAGAGAGAAATGTGAGCTTGAAAAAAATCATGGTGTATGAACTGAAATGGCACGATTTGCACAATTAAGACCACCACTGGTCTGCCTCAAGTGAGAGGACTTCAGAAAACAACACAAACCAAAGAAATTCACATTGTATTGCAAGATCTAGATCAAAAAAGTTTGAGGTTCTACCTCTGAAATGAAGCTTCAAATGCCACGAATTCTTCAATCTCTTGATCTACCTTTGCTCTGGGAGTGTGATGATGATGATAGGTTAAGGAATTGAGCTTTGAAAATCAACTAATGATGTTGAATTTCAAGCTTGAAAGAGAAAGAGAAAACTAAAAATTCCTTTAGTGAGGGTTGGGATTTCAATTCAGCAGCAATTCAGATCTCCACCTGGTTGTTCAATGAAGCTCAAGGCACCTCTATTTATAGCCGGATGTGGATGATTCCCACACTTCTTTCATATGCATTGAAATTCTGGTATCAGATATGAGATGTCGAAGGTAATGTCACGACACTAATATCTGAGTAATACAAACAGGATAAAGATAAAGAAAAGTAATGCAAAAGACACAAGCAATTGTTAACCCAGTTCGGTGCAACTCACCTATGTCTGGGGGCTACCAAGCCAGGAAGGAAATCCACTAAATAGAATCAGTTCAAAGACTCTCAGTACACTTCACAAGTTACAGTCTTTTTCACCTAATCTCTACCCGTGTGATTTCTACCTAAGCACTCTTAGATATGAGAATCCACTCACTCCCCCTCAATCACACCTGTGATTAAAAACAACAATTACTTATGAAAAGAAGACACTCTTCAAAGACACACACTTGATCTTCAATCAAGTAGACACACACTTGATCTTACTTAACAACTTCAATCAAGTAGACACACACTCATGCTTAAAAGCTTTGAGTGACAAATTACAACTCACAAATCAGACCAATTCAATCATCTATGGATGAATTGAATGGCTTACAAGTCACACAACCAAACAAGACGCAAACCCTTATTCTCTCTCAATATTTCGCTCAGTATTGGTTGTGTATCAAATCAAGTTTTTCCATGTCCTATTTATAGAAGCATTAAGTTGGGCTTGGACATCTTGAAAACCCTAAAACTATTTTCAAATTAAATCTTCTCATGACAGCTGGTTAGATCTCTTTGGAAAATAAGTAAATCAGGTTGTAATTAATGATTGAATGCGTTTGCAAATCAGATCTTCAATCATACATAGATTGCCATTAAATGCGCAATCACATAACACATAACATTCACCCTGAATGTTCTGTGTACAGGATGTCATGACATCGGGTCTGACATCTTGGAACAATCCTGCATAATTCCATTTCAAATATCCAGCAAGTACATAATATTAGATGCCATGACATCGTGTATGACATCCTGAAACAATCCTGCATAATTATATTTTTAAACTCCAGCAGGTACATAGATATCTTATGTTAAGACTTCACATGCAACATCTTGTGAACACTCTTTTTTTTACCAAAATTGCTGCCAACACTTAGAACCAACAAACTCCCCCTTTGGCAAATTTTGGCTAAAACATATATCTGTTCATTTTGTTCACAAGAAAAAACACATCAGCAGTTAAACAACATAACAGCAGTTTAAGCAGCAGCAGAAGCAAACAAACAGAATTACTAGCTATAATAGCAACTAGTAAAACACACAAATGCACATGGGTACTACTTCTCCCCCTAAGTCTGTATAACACAGACATCTCCTTTAACAATAACAGCACCTGTAATAACAACACCTGTAATAACAGCACCTGTAACAATCAGAGTCACCCTCTGACATCTGCTTCAACATCACCTGTGCACCACATCAGACATCTCCTCCAACATCTGTAAATAGAACAGCATTCTGTCTTACATCAAACACATCTCCTTCAATAATAGTTGTTCATCTGTTCAGCTACACCAGCACATACATCTCCACACATCTCCACATATTTAACTGCTCCACATAATCACTTCTCTCCCTTTTTAGTCAAAATAGACCAAAGGTGACCAATTAGACAAAATAAATGTCAATCAGCCTAGCAGAGAATGTCACAAGAGATGTTATAACATATAAAATGTTAAAACATAATTGTTAGGAGATACAAACCATAATTATACACAGCTGTAATAGCTGAGATAATTAGAAATCCATGGAACTCATGAAGAGCCCAAAAATTACATCAAGGCATCAGTAAGGACTGCCACAAATTACACACATTTAAAAGAAGACAATAAAATATCCAAGCTTCCAAAACATCCACAACACATAGTACACACAGTCTTCATAACAGGGGGAACCATTACCACTCAGTCTGAGGAAGTAGCATCATCTTCACCTTCAGAATCAGAACTGCCACTAGATTGAGCATTGGACCTCTCACTTGAGGTATTGGCATCTGAATTCTTGGTCTCACCATCCTTCTCCATCTCTTCCTTCTCTAAGCTACTAATAAGAACCTCCAAAGCCTCTTTCCTTGCCTTGGCAACCCTAATACCAGTATCCAACTCCTTATAAGTTTCCTTCAATTGATCAATCAGGCTACCTTGAGAGGCAGGCTCCTTCCTTGCAGATGTCATGACAACATCATTGACATGGCTTCCTTCAAACAACTTGTAGTGAATGGACAGTGGAGGCTTCCTTCTCCTGGGAATATCACTTGTGTTGAGAATTATAGCGGTGTATTCGTTACCATTAGAGATATTGACTAAATCCAAGGTAAATCATACAAAGTCGAGTCGCCACCGCACTTCTATTCTATTTATCCAAAGGAATGGTTAGAAAGCGAACAAAAACCTAAAAGTTTTACAAACAAAACTAGTAAAAGACAGAGATCTGGGTAAGGGGGTTGGTTATGCAATGGGAAGGTGTTAGGCACCCAAAACATCCTAGGTACTCCTAGGGAGCCCTTTTCACGCTTGTTGCAAAAGGTTATTGTTTATGAAAGTTTTTGTGCAAACATGATTGAAGAGATGAGAAAATAATATACAAGTTTATTTACATTTTGTGTTTGGATAGATAAACCCATTGCCTACGTACCCTCTTATGAAAAGATTAGGATCAAAACCTCGTAGTTCGGGTAAAATATTTCAAAACAAATGAGTGGATTGATTGGTCCAAAAGCCTTAAGGTCTTTTGTTATCAAAGGGAGAAAACTCGACTTGAAAAACCACAACTCCACCATGTGAGGATAGCTTCAACATGCTAGTGAGGGGTTAACCCTATAATAAGCATGGAAGACTCATTGTCCATCACTAAGGACATAGGTGAGTATTATATCTACCACAAAGATAACTCAAACCTAATAGCTAAAGGTTATGAAAAATTTGATTAAGAAGTGGACATATGGAACCACAAAAGAAACACATTTGAGTGGGTTATATTAACCATTAGAAGTATATACAAAATGGTCAAAGTTGACTTAAAGATTCAATTCAAAATGAGTATTATGAAAAGAAAGTTTGAAAATCAAAAGCCTAAGGCTTAGGTTTCTAATGTTGAAAACAAGTCAAATGTTTGCACAAAAGTTTTTGGTTTGGGTTAAGATGGAGGTTAAGTCACAAAAAGGTGAGGGTTAAGGAATGCAACCACAATAGGAGTTCCTGTCTTGAGATCATAGAGATGATCCAAGTAAGATTCCTTTGGAAAAATAAAGGCTCAAAGCAAAAGCAAGTCTCAATAAGAGAGTCCACAAAAACCGGAAACAGAATGCCAATCAATGGACTTACATCCAACTCCAACCACATAAAGGAAACAGAATGCCAATACATGGACTTAGATCTGACTCCGAACATCAAACAAGGAAACAGAAAGCCAATATATGGACTTACATCCAACTCCTAACAACAAAAAGGAAACAGAATGCCAATATATGGACTTAGATCCGACTCCAAACAAACAAACATCAAAAGCAAACACATGCAAAAGCACGCAAGCAAACAATGCATCACACTCTATATACATACAAGAGGCTCATACACTGGACAAAGATCTTGGTCTTAACCCTGGCCTGGGTGAGCTTATGACAAAGAAAGCGTGGGGATCCAGAAAGAGGGATCCTATTCCACTTGACATACACTGGACAAAGATCTTGGGTATTTGTTCAAAAGCATCAGCACGTAGTGCGAGCATAAAGAACGACTCACTGAATAACGGGGGATTGATTGCTAATCCCTTTTACCCATCAATTGCCTCATCACTTAGGAGGACTTATCAAGTAACACATGCCTCATTTAGAGGTCTTTGGCACAATCTGTAAACAATCACAAATAGAGCCTCTTAAGGAGGACTTCCAGCCAAATGCCTGCCAAAAAGGTGACAGGACTTCCAGACTACATAAGAGAATAGCTACCTAAGTGGTGTATCAACCACAATCCAAAGCTCAAGCAAGAGCTAAAAGCAAGCAACTAATGTACCTGTACAAAAGCTAAACAGTTAATATCTCAGACAACCAATTAGAAAATCAACAAACAAACAGTGGAACCATCCAACTGTACACAATTCAATGAGCAATGCTCAAGCAATCAAATGAAGCAATGAGCTCAACTCATCAACTCAAATCCCTACAAAACCAAAAGAAGTCAGAACACAATCCAATTTTCATCTCAAAAGGTGAACAACTCAACCATTAATGCTAAGTGTCCAAACCTGAAACACAAGTCAAGGTTAGTTCATGTACAAAACACTAGTACAAAGACTAGGTTCAAAACCAAACCAAATGATCAAAACAGAAGTCAATCTTTTGCATAAAGGACCAGCATCAATGCACAATGCAAGTAGCTCAAATGATCAATGTAAAGCAAAGGCAAGCAAATGTGCACAAAATGGACATCCAAATTAAAAAATCCAAATCAAAACAGAAAAGCATGCAAAGGCTATGAAATATTTTATATGAATTTCTCATTTTATGAACAAGCAATGTGCAAAATATTAGATCCAGAAGAGCTCAAATGATAGGTGAACAAAAATGCACAAATGCAAATGCCAAAATGTGA
Organism: Lathyrus oleraceus; assembly: GCF_024323335.1. Lineage (NCBI taxonomy): Eukaryota > Viridiplantae > Streptophyta > Magnoliopsida > Fabales > Fabaceae > Lathyrus > Lathyrus oleraceus. The sequence goes on along the minus strand of NC_066579.1, from coordinate 189,696,461 downwards.
CACAAATTGTCACACTACATCTCCATGTGTCAAAAACAGTGATAGCATATGATAAAAATTTCAAACCAATGCTCAAAAATCATATCACATGTGAAGATCAAGCATGTAAAATTTCAGATCAATTGGATCAACACATAGCATTTCACAAAGTAATGAACATAGCATATCAATTTGGCATAAGGTTCAATCAAAAAATTCACAATTAAAAATCCAGCAACAAACAAATCATGAAATAAATTCTATAACAAACTAAACATTAAAACAAGAATATGAAAAAAAATTGGACTCAATTTGGATCATTCTACTATTTTTTATGATTTTTTAAAGATGACTAAAATAAATGGAATAAGCAAATAAAATTGGAGGGAAGCAAATATTTGAATTAAATCAGGAATATTCTCATCCATCAGATCAAGCGCGAGAAGCAATCAGATGGCTCACATTCAAACATGTAAAACGCAGAGTTTCATTAAATTGCATCAGCAGCCACATCACCAGTCAAACAACACGCAAGCAAGGTCAAAGGATTAACAGCCAATCATTCAGACATGCAAGCACACAGTTGGCACACATGTAGGACATAAACCCTAGCAAACCAGAGGGCGGAAACAACCGTCTTCTCCGACCATCCAGGCGGCGGAGCTCCACAAAATTTTCCAGAATTGGACAAATGCTATACCATTCGAAAGATCCTTCAACATACAATCCAAATCCATGATCAATTCATCCTAATTCAGGCTAGGTTTTACAGATCGATCAAAAACATTATCATCATCAAAAATTCCAGTTCATATAACATACTCATTTCTCATCCATTTTCGAATCTAATCCTATCAGCGTGCTCAGCAATGCAAGATCTACATAATCATGTACACAAAACTGCAAAAGGAGAGGATCGATTTTCAACTTACTTGAGATGAAGTTCACTGAAATCGTGCTATCAACTGCTCTAGAGCTCCAGTTTTACTCCAATATCCTTGCCTTGAAGCTTGGTTCAAGAAAGAATGGTTGAAAGCACTTGGATCTAGCTCAATTTTCAAGTTCCATCAACATGTGAATGCTCATGAATCTGCTCGAATCTTGCTCAATTCCTCAAACTAATGGTTGGATCTTGCTCAGAATTCCTCCAGGATCATGAATATGCAAAGAGATTGAAGGTTTATGTGAAGAAATTTTGAATTTCGAAGAGAGAGAATTTGTGAGGGAAATGGAAATTTTGATCTGAAATTTTGTTATCCTCCCCAATTACAGTTAAGGTTTTCCTTTTATATGGTGTGCTAATCATGCTGTTAATCCAATTAGGCCTTAGTTAATCTTGATTAGGGAAATATGAGGTGATGTGCAAAAAATGCAAATGTGAAGCTCATGCACATGCCACACGTGAACAGTACCCATGCAAGCTTGAAATTTACTTAAAATCCACCAATAAACAACATTTGAATGGTATTTTGCTTGCATCATCAACCAAATTTGAATTATGGAATTTCCCTCCATTTTTCACATGTGTGAACAAATGATCATATGAGCTTCTTCTATGCATGGCAATGATTCATTTGGAAAGTATTGGTCATGAAGAGTATTTTGCAAAAAGAATGGACCAATTTGGAGTTTTGAATCAAAAGTTATGCCATTTTGAACTTCCATGTATACTTTGTGATCATTTGGCCATAACTTCTCAACCAATCATCACATGATCATGAAATAGGACTTTTTGAAAAGAGGAGAGAAAGATCTTCAACTTTCATGTTCACCAAAAATCCATTAGAAGCCTCTTTGATGTTGATAAATCAAGTTGAATGTGGACCAGAAACTTGCCAAATTTGGAAATTTGAAATTACAGGTCACTTTCCATTTTTGGAAACTTTTGCCATGGCTTCAAAATCTTCAAGATAGATGTTTAACATGATGAATAGGCCTTGTTTGAACATGATTGGGATGTTTCAAATTCTTTTCCTCAATTGACTGCACAGTTGAATATAGGTCCTCAGATGACCTTGACATGCTTTGATGAATTTGAGCCTTTACCACTTGGGGAATTTGCTTCAAAATGAAACCCTAGCTCATATAAGCTCAATATAATGATCATGTGGTCCTCATCTCAAGAAAATACCATCATCTCTTGCATAAAGGAAATCCTTGAAGATCTTGACCTGATGCTTGCTTAAACTGCAAAACAAATGTTAATGACATATTTTTGTGCTTTTGGTTAGTGATTAAAATAAGAAAAGCAATGATATATAATGCAAGCATGCCTGGTGATCTCAAACCACTCAAAAGAGATCCCAACCCAAAGGGAGAGGAAGCCAAGATGCTCAAATGATCCTTGAGGCTATGCAATGCGATGCTATGATGCCATGAGGGATCTTAGGGACAAAATTGGGGTCTTACAAGAATGCCTGGTTGCTGGCTTAAGATAATTCTACAAATGATAGATGGAAAGGCAATAGGCAGCTTTACTGCATTAGTGGAGGCATGTCTAACAATTTGATCAAACATAAACCTTCCAAAATCAAAGTTTAGTCTGGTTCCAATAGCATAGATGATTCTTCCAAGACCATTAGAGATGGTTGAGATATGGTTAGTTGGCACCCAGTTGGCTGAACCAATCTTGTGCAAGATGGCATATTTAACAGCTAACTTGCCAGCTGATAGATGCTTCTTACTAGGCCATTCCTTGACTTGGCCAGCAGTAATAGTCCTACAGACTTCATTGTCCGTAGCCTCTAAATCCACACCTTCTTCAGTTCCTCTCTCTAGGAACTTGTTGATTATGGTTGGGGAGAACCTCACACATCTACCTCTTACAAAGACCTTGCAGAATTCCTTGCTACTCTTTTCAGAAATATCCTCTGGGGTATTCACAACAAACTCTTTCACTAACCCTTCAAAACATTGGGGCAAAGCAACAACAGTTTTCATCAGACCAACATTCTTGATCAATTCCATCACTTCCTTCACTTCTACAGCCTCCTTTCCCAGCTCCCTTTCAAAAGCAACCCTCCTTTAAATGACAAACTTCCACTTGGCAGCACCATCTTCTAGATGGAAAGAGATGTTGTCTAAGTGCACAGCTGTCACTTTGGCTGGGGACTTTTTAACAGCCTGCCTTTTAGCAGGAGAGATGTCTGGGACATCGTCTTCGACATCCTCTTCAGAGTCAGAACTCTCTCTGACCTTCCTCTTCTTAACCTCAACTTTTCTCCATGATTTGGAGGGTCCTACACCAGCGGTCTTCTTCCTAGTTCTGGCTGCCAACATCTCAGCCACAGTCTTCCCTTTTCTGGTCTTCAATTTCCTAGCAACACTTGGTTTTACATGATGAACCAAGGTGTCCTCTTCTTCTTCTAAACTCTCTTCCTCCAGATTAATAACATTCTCAGCAGTCTTATGAGAAACATCTGCTGGTTTCTTACTAGGCAAGGTTTTACCTAGAGAGCATAATCCCTCAGCAGCCACTTCTTTCTCTGATCTAGATGAATCATCATCTTTCTCAGTTTGGGGTTCCACCTCAGGTGAGGGGTCCCTTCTAGACAGAGGGGTAGAAACACCCTTGTCTGCATGTCCTTCGTTTAGAATCCTAGTTACTAGGTTCCTAATGGTTCGATCAGTAAAGTGCATGTCATCCTTATGAGGAGGTTTATCAGGAATGTTACCTTGATTACTTCCAGCCATGGAAGAAGGGCCAGGGGCGTCGCCTGGAATCACAAAAAGAGGAGTAACGTCCAACACGTCTTCATCTAGAAACTCCATGGAGGGAGTCCTTGCTTGATGAGTGGGTTTTGAACCAGAGGATGAGGGATGTTGAGACATTTTGTTGAACTTTTGAGAAAAAATTTGTTGCCCTAGCAGAGATGATCTGAGAAGTTGGATGAAGATGGAAATGGTTGTGTTGAGGTAGCGTGTGGAAATGGCATAGATACTAGTTCCAATACTAGGTAATTATTTATCATTAATGTGGCTCTTTCTTTTAAGTGGGCAGACAATATTTTTATTACCTTTTCCACTCCACTTTAATTGCTATAACTTCACAAGAATCAAAATCCCCAATTTCCCTCTTAAACATTCAAACTGATTATCATCCAAAACCTTTGCAAATTTGTCAGCTAATTGCATTTCATGCTTTAGAGCTATGATTTTGTCTTCCACAAATTCTCTAATGGAGTGATGACAAAAATCAATGTGCTTGGTCCAACTGTGCTGAATAGGATTTTTAGACATAGTTGTAGCCCTCAGGTTGTCATAGTACAATGTCATGACATCGGGTGTAACATTGTACTCAGTCAACATTAGTTTCAACCAACCCTGTTGAGAACAGCTACTTCCAGCTGCTATATATTCAGCTTGATATACAGTATAAACACCATTTTTATCTTTCAAAGGAGCAGGTGTCCTTTCACTCTCCATCCCAATCTACTTAACATTGTTCTTGGCACATTTGCTTTAAGACAGACACATAGACCCATCTATCTGCTTGACTTGTAGCTCAAGTCCAACAAAGTTCTTTCCAACTTCAGACTGCATATGACTAGCAACATGTTCAACCATCTGATCCAACCTCCTATCTATTTGAGCCACCATGAGTTTTTCTCCTTTTGAAGTGATGTCAAGTCTGAGTTTCTGGTGTGACATCCTTGTCTGACATTTCCCACAGACTTGTCTTTCATCAATCTTGGGAGTTCCTCTAGCAGATATAATCATCTACATCCCTTTTTCTTTTACTAAGGTACACTTTGAGGAATAACCAATTTGAGAGCTCCATATGTAATAATTGTCTTTGGTCCGGTCTCCTTTCATGATCACTTCACTTTCTTTGTTAGTAATCAGACATTCAGTTTTAGTGAAGTTAACATTTAGACCTTGGTCACATAGTTGACTGATGCTTATTAGATTTGCAGTCAAGCCCTTAACAAGTAGGACCTTGTCAATTCAGGAACTCCAAGGCAATCAAGCTTACCTATCCCCTTGATTTCACCCTTTGCTCCATCACCAAAGGTCACATAGCTTATGGCATGAGGATGAAGGCCAGTTAGCAGGTCTTTGTTTCCATTCATGTGTCTGGAGCAACCACTGTTAAAATACCAATCTTCTTTGGCTGAAACTCTGAAGGAAGTGTGAGCTATTAGACTTGTAACATTAGTCTTAGGAACCTATTGCTTCTTGTTGACAGGCCTGTGATGTTTGGGTCTTGGTTGATAGTGAGTCTGATGATGAACAGGGCTAGGATAACCATACACCTTATAGCAGAAGGGCTTCAGGTGGCCAAATTTTCCACAGTAATGGCATCTCCATCTTTGGTGTTTCCCCTTCTGATGTTGTGACATATGATGTGACATCTCAGGTTTGCTTTTAATATGGTTGCACTTAGGTTTGGATTTAGGTTTGCAACCAGTGTAACTGCACTCAGGCTTAGATTCATTATACCCAATGCTAGATTTGTTCCTGTTATTTGTCCAATTTGGAGAATCTTGTCTAAGGAGTCAGATCCATTGTTTAACATCCTTACATACTTGGTCATCTCTTCTAGTTTAGAATTCAAGAACATAGCTTCAGTTTTTAACTTGGAGATGGTTTCCACATGTTCTGCCTTCTCATTCTCCAGTTGTACTATCACTTTCTTCTGACTTTCAACTTGTTGACTTTCATCGAGCTTGGCATTCAGAACCACTGCTTCTGTTTTTAATTTGGAGATGGTTTCCAAGTGTTCTACCTTCTCATTCTCAAGATGAGTTATTACCTTCTTCTGGCTTTCAACCTATTTACACACCTCTGCACTTTTGTGACACAACTTTCTGTAGGTAGTGGCCAACTCTTCAAAGGTTACTTCATCATCACTTAAGTCTTCCTCAGAACCCCATCTTCCAGTTAAGGCAGTCACCAGATTTGCATACTCTTCTGTTTCACTCTCATCAGACCAAGTGGCAGTAAGACTCATCTTCTGTTTCTTGAGGTAGGTTCCACATTCAGTTACAATCTGTCCATACCCATCACATTCATAACATTATACTTCTTTTCCTTCTTTGGGCTTATCATCTGGCCTTTTTCTTCTTCCAGCATTGTTGGATTTACTGATGTCAGATGAGATGTTCTTGACATTGGCCTTAGATCTAACATCCATCTTTTTCAACAGTCTGTTGAACTGTCTTCCCAGCATTGCTACATCATTTGCCAGATCTTCATCAACATCCTGACCATTTTCCTCCTCTGTGTTTGACATGAAGGCTATTCTTTTGGTTTTCTTTTCAGAACCATCATTCATGCCCATCTCAAATGTTTGGAGGGAACCAATTAGCTCATCAACTCTCATGTTGGAGATGTCTTGAGACTCTTCTATGGCTGTCACCTTCATAGAAAATCTCTTAGGGAGTGATCTGAGTATTTTTCTTACTAATTTTTCATCTGACATCTTCTCTCCCAGGGCTCTTGAGGCATTGGCAATTTCAAGGATACTCATATGAATTTCATGAATATTTTCATCTTCTTTCATCCTTAAATTTTCAAACTTGGAGGTGAGCAGCTGTAGTCTAGACATTTTAACTCTAAAAGTGCCTTCATGAGTGGTTTTGAGAATGTCCCAAGCATCTTTAGCCACCTCAGAGTTGTTTACCAACCTGAAGATATTCTTGTCTACTCCATTGAATATCGCATTCAATGCTTTAGAATTTCCAAGGGCTAGATCCTCCTCCTCCTTGAACCATTGTTCTTCAGGCTTCTTGTCAGTTGTGGCTTCTCCTTCCTTAGTAATTACTGGATGTACCCAGCCTGTTAACACAACCTTCCAAGCCTTATTATCCAGAGATTTTAGGAAAGCTACCATTCGAGGTTTCCAGTAGTCATAGTTAGATCCATCCAAAATTGGTGGCCTGTGAATAGATCCTCCATCTCTCTCCATAGTACCAGAAAGTATTGTCCCTAGATCTCACCCAGAACCAGAGTAGGATGCCTGCTTTGATACCAATTGAAATTCTGGTATCAGATATGAGATGTCGAAGGTAATGTCACGACACTAATATCTGAGTAATACAAACAGGATAAAGATAAAGAATAGTAATGCAAGAGAAACAAGCAATTGTTAACCCAATTCAGTGCAACTCACCTACGTCTAGGGGCTACCAAGCCAGGAAGGAAATCCACTAAATATAATAAGTTCAAAGACTCTTAGTACACTTCACAAGTTACAGTCTTTTTCACCTAATCTCTACCCGTGTGATTTCTACCTAAGCACTCTTAGATATGAGAACCCACTCACTCCCCCTCAATCACACCTGTGATTAAAAACAACAATTACTTATGAAAAGAAGACACTCTTCAAAGACACACACTTGATCTTCAATCAAGTAGACACACACTTGATCTTCAATCAAGTAGACACACACTTGATCTTACTTAACAGCTTCAATCAAGTAGACACACACTCATGCTTAAAATCTTTGAGTGACAAATTACAACTCACAAATCAGACCAATTCAATCATCTATGGATGAATTGAATGGCTTACAAGTCACACGACCAAACAAGACACAAACCCTTATTCTCTCTCAATATTTCGCTCAATATTGGTTATGTATCAAATCAGGTTTTTCCATGTCCTATTTATAGAAGCATTAAGCTGGGCTTGGACATCTTGAAAACCCTAAAACTATTTTCCAATTAAATCTTCTCATGACAGCTGGTTAGATCTCTTTGGAAAATAAGTAAATCAGGTTGTAATTAATGATTGAATGCGTTTGCAAATCAGATCTTCAACCATACATAGATTTCCATTAAATGCGCAATCACATAACACATAACATTCACCCTGAATGTTCTGTGTACAGGATGTCATGACATCGGGTCTGACATCTTGGAACAATCCTGCATAATTCCATTTCAAATATCTAGCAGGTACATAATATCAGATGCCATGACATCATGTATGACATCCTGAAACAATCCTGCATAATTATATTTTTAAACTCCAACAGGTACATATATATCTTATGTTAAGACATCACATGCAACATCTTGTGAACACTCTTTGTTTTACCAAAATTGCTGCCAACACTTAGAACCAACATGCATGACCATTTGAATTTTGGTGCATGGGCCTGTACAGGTGCGTGCAAAGCCCAAAGGTGGATACAAAAGTTTGCTGAGATCATGAGAACACCATTTGGTCGCGTGCATTGGACTGAAACAACTTGCATCTCAAGTTTTCACCATAAAATATCAAAATGATCATGAAGAAAAAGCTCTTCGAAACTCACACATGGAAAGTCAAAATAATTAATGTGAGTAACGGTTAGAAAGCCCTTGGAATAAGGAACAAAAGTCATGTTGGACAAAAATTCATTTGGCATTTGGAAATTAGTGAAACCTGGCTGTGAAAGTTTAGGTACAAAACATGTTTAGGTCACCCTTTGAAAATTTTCACCAAAAGAAAACATCTTCAAGCCCTTCTGTTTCAATGATGAAAGCCTCAAATGGAAACATCTTCAACATAAAAGTTGTATATCTTTTCAATTTGATAAATTTAGACTTAAAGTTTGCATCATTTGGAATTTTAATGAGAAAGTTATGGGCACTTGAAGTTGGGCATTTTTCAAATTCAATGACTTAGGTCCAAAGTGACCTATAATGTTTTGTATTATCACATGGGTTTCTTTTGGGATTATGAAATTTTGTCCAACATAAAATTTGAAGTATACATATTAAGATTTCCAATACACTTGGTTTCACCTCAAAATCATAAAAAATAAAGAAGTTAGGTCATTGGGAAGTTGACCCAAAATTAGGGTTTCAGTCAAAATGAACTATAATGTTTTGAAATGAATGATGACCTTCCAAGCTTTAAATGGATTTTTGATGAACATGAAAGTTGTTCATATGGTTCGTAAGAACATTTTTTATCTTGGGGTCATAATCATTTGACAAACATATCACAAGTTGTATCTCAGTGATCTTCAGTTTAGTCAGATGACTTGACTGGTCAACTTTTCAAGGCCAAACTTCCAATCTTGATGAATAAATGATTGAGGGGCCTCAAATAGGCTTATATATGCATAAAATAATGAATTAAATAACTTACCTTGATTGAATTTGATCATAGGTTGAGGTTGCTTCATGAGCAAGGCACAGTCAAAGCACAATTGAATTAGGGTTTCCTTGGGAAACAATCCTCAAGCCCTTTGGGTTATCTTGATCAAGTTGGCAAATTGAGATACTTGGGAGACATATATGATGATTAATAACTTTGTGGACCATTGTCATGCTTTTTCTCATCTTCATCTAGCCACTTCGTTGAGCTTAGGAGCCTCCTAGGAGCATGGGAGCACATAATCACTTGAGCTTCAAAACTAAAAGAGTTAGTGACATACTTTTGTGCTTTTAGTTAGTAATAAAAATAAGAAAAGAAATAATATACAATACAAGTATGCTTGGTGGTCTCAAACCACTCAACAAAGTCTCAACCCTAAGGTTAAGGAGCCAAACATGCTATGATCCTTGAGGCAATGCACTGAGCAATGATATGATGCCATGAGGGATCTTAGGGTCAAAGTTAGGGTCTTACACCTGAAACAAGTAAAGACTTGGTTGGGGAAATTCTTTTCTATGAAGGACCTAAGTGAAGCAGCCTATATATTAGGAATCGGGATCTATAGAGATAGATCACAAAAACTGCTTGGCCTAAGTCATAGTACATAAATAGACAAAGTACAGAGACGCTTTAATATGCATGATTCCAAGAAAGGATCCATACCTATGCAACATGGCATGTGTATAAAAAACACAATCCCCTTCAACTAAGGAAGAAAGGGATCACATGAATAAGGTTCCATATGCATCTGCAATAGGATCTATCATGTATGCCATGTTATGTACTCGACCAGATGTCTTGTATGCTTTAAGTGCAACAAGTAAGTACCAATCTAATCCTGGTAATGCTCATTAGGTAGCTGTAAAGAATATCCTTAAGTATTTGAGAAGGACTAAGGAATCATTCTTGATATATGGAGGTCAGGAAGAGCTTGCTGTAATTGGATACCGGTGCTAGCTTCCATACAGATAAGGATGACTTTAGATTGCAATCTGGTTATATGTTCTGCTTAAACGGTGGCGCTGTGAGCTGGAAAAGTTCAAAGCAAGATACAATTGTCGATTCTACAATCGAGGCCGAGTACATTGTTGCCTTAAGTGCAGTAAAGGAAGTCGTTTGGATTAAAAAAGTTCATTATTGAACTTGGCATATTTCCTAGCATTGTGGATCCCATTGATCTCTATTGTGACAACAATGGCGCTATCACACTATTAGCTGGAGATTTCGACAGATAGCTGAAGTTCTTTGGAAATGTGACATTTTGGAGAATAAGTAAAAGATGGCTGTGTCGAAGCCGTTTAATTCTTTTCATGGGTGAACAATTCTTTATTGTCGAAGCCTGAGGCTTAGAAGATTTTTTGGGTTTCCATAAAGCTCTCTTCGACATAAGCATTCACAGAGTCGAAGCTTCAGGCGGGAAGTATTTGAAATTTAAACAAAGTCGTTTCGTCAGGCCAACACGTGGAAACATCTGAGATATGCAACACTTGAGAATGGCGAACGTGGCAGTCGTATGTGTAAAGGCCGTTAGGGCCGAATTGCTATAAATAGGGGTCTTAGTTTTAGATTCAGGTGGTGTTCAAACAGATATACAGAAATTCACAAAAATACTCAAAGTACCGGAGCGAGAGAAAAGAGTTTTACGCTGAAAATGTATGTATGAAGAACACCACAAATTTCGTTCATGTTATCTATTTCATACAAGTTATTTAAATTAAAGTTATTCACTGCCTTTTATTCTGTCGAATTACCCTTATTTTCAGTAATTTATCATCACTTTTACTGTTGTATTTACATCTCGCCAAGTCTTCATTTCCAATACTTTCTCAAAACTTAAAACATTTACTTCAAGTCACTTATCTTCACTTTTTCCAAGTACTTTCGTCATCTTTAAACACATTTTAATACAAAGTTATCGTCATTTACGTTGTTCATAAAGTCATACGTTTCGTTTAGAATTGTTGTCAAAACACTTTTCGTTGTCCATAAATTAGAAACAAACTTAACCATGAGTCAAATTACCGTAATAATATTTCTTGAGACACAAGTCCTAGGATCAATCTAGTCGATCCTGTAAGTTACCAAAAATATATAAATTTGGAAGACTAGCGGTTATTTATCAGAAATCACTGGTAAATAAATTGGCACGCCCAGTGGGACAGTGTCAAAAGAATTGTTGATTACAATAATTTGTTTTTACAATTCGCAAAAATTGATGTTATTCTTTTGGTGTAAAAAATTAGTGTTGTATGATCCTTGGAAGTGGTAGGATAGCCAACAATTCACAACCTATAACCAACAGAAAAAACACAAAAAAGATGGTTAATACAACCAGTCAAGGGGAACAATTCCCTCCCCAGGGAACAGACACAATCGGAGCAATTTTGATTGATGTATCCACTGAGATCCCTAATGCACAGGCCATACCAACGTCTGGATCCATGGCCTTACATAATTCGACAGCAATGCCTATTATGTCAGGCGCGGCAGATACTCCTGCAATTTCAACCCCTAGACCACCAGGGTTCGAGAACTTTAGGCCTGTGAGAGATTACCCATATAGAATGCCATCTACCGCCATCGCAGGACTTCAAAACAATTCTTCCATATATACTCAACCACATAATACGGTTATTTCTCCAATTCAAAATTCTGGATCTGGCATGAACCATGTAGGTCGAAATAACCAATCACAAGGAATCCCCACCCTATTACCTACCCTTACAACGAATAATCAGGAAGCCTTTAGACAACAAATGGATGCCAGTAACCATGATATGGTAGGAGTTCTGGCCAGAGAAATGAATACCATTTTTTCTCCCTTAATACAGAATGTGAATAGGACTAACACTGACAATGCCCAAACATACCAATAACTGTCAGCGCAGATGGGACGCATAGCAGATTTCCTAGGCGCCCCACAATCTGTTGTTCAACGCAGGCCAAACTAGGTTATAATCCAGGGAGAAGAACCAACGATAGATCAAGTTCGACCACAAAGGCAAGCCCTTGACGAAAGAGTCATGGGGGCAAGATTGGAACAACAGCCAATTCGACGGGAAGTCCCTGAAGAACAACCTAGGAGAGTGATAATGGTTAATAGAGACCAGGATGCAGATGAAGTAATTCATAGGGTCAGGCGGGAAAACATGATGGAAAATGACTTAACCAGTATGATAGAGAGAATCATGGCCCAGAATGGTCTGAATACAGGACTTCGACGGCCAAATTATTCCTCTCCTTTATAAGAATATGTCCTGCAAACAGAATTACCAAGGGGTTGTAAAATCCCTAAGTTCACCAAATTCTCAGGGGACACTAGTGAATCCACTAAAGAGCACATAGCCAGGTGCATGAATGAGGCAGGGGATTTGGCGAACAGTGAGAACTTAAGGATGAAATATTTCCCTAGTTCTTTAACAAAGAACGCCTTCACGTGGTTTACAACTTTACCACCAAATTCCATAGATGCTTGGCCCCAGTTAGAAAGATTGTTTCATGAACAATTCTACATGGGCCAAACTAAGATAAGTCTTAAGGAATTAGGCAGCATCAAAAGAGAATTCACCGAACCTATAGATGATTATCTGAATAGGTTCCGTTTGTTGAAATCTAGATGCTTTACAATAGTGCCTGAACACGAGTTGGTCGAAATGGCCGCTGGAGGTTTAGACTATTCCATCAGGAAAAAGTTAGATACCCAGCATCTAAGAGACATGGCCTAATTAGCAGATAGGGTTCGACAGGTCGAACGCTTAAAATCTGAAAAGGCCAGAGCGAATAAGAATTATAAGAAAGAGAGGGTTGCTTATGTCGAATTCGAAGACGGAGAGTCTGAAATCGCTGAAGACCCTTATGGTCTTGAGGAATTCGAAGTAGATTTGGCAGAATTAAAAGAAGCACCACCCTATGCCTGCCAATTACTTACACCTTCGAATGGCAGAAACCCTGTCGAAACTGAAAAGAATGATAGATTTCCCAAAAAGACTTACACATTTGATGTCACCAAATGTGACGAGATCTTTGATTTATTAGTAAAAGATGGCCAAATGATAGTGCCTTCTAATACCAAAATTCCTCCGTTAGAACAACGAAAGAAAAGAGGCTTCTGTAAATATCACAATTTTTTAGGCCATAAAACTTCACAATGCTTTCTTTTCAGGGATCTTATTCAGAATGCAATCAGGGATGGCCACCTCAAGTTCGCTGACAAAGGGAAAAACCAGATGAAAGTTGATACTGACCCCCTCAACATTGCTGAGACAAACTACGCTGAACCGATCGAAATCAACATGATCGACGTAGGGGAAGTGGAGGCTGTAAAAGCAACAAGAACTGGAGGCTATACGCTGGATGGAAAGCAGGCTACTGATGGCCTAAGTAATGATGTTTCCTTTGGAATCTCTGCCAAAGGTAAACAGGTTGCTAACATCGAACCAAGGGCCACTGAAGGTCTCAAGGGGAAAGCAATCTGGGCTACTGAGGGCCTAAGAAAGAAGTTTGAAGCAATCTCAATCACTGATGGCGCCAGTCTAGGTGTCAACATGGTAGATCTGAAGCAACCCCCCCCCCCCCCCCTCCAAGAAATGGAGGAAGTGGAGGAATGTTTGAAGATGGAGCAAGAAGGGATGAAGTTTGGCTATCCCAAAGCCAACGAAAGCCTACGTGAATATCTCTGGAGATGTCACAAAAAGAATGCTGACATGTTGTTGTGCCCAAGATGCAGCATCAGGATATCTCGAAGGGTGGCTGAGGATTACGAGAGATGGCAACGAACAAAAACCAAGAGAAACTGGAGGAAGGAAAGCCAATTATAGAAGGTGTATCCCACACCAGGAGAAAGCCTTCTGGGGTTCATTGTGCGTTGCTACAAATATGAAACGAAATGTTTGATGTGTCCCAGGTGTGGGGCAGTGTACAACAGAGAATTAGCCGAAGCATTCGAAAGAATCTCATATGACCAAGGTTGGGACGGACATGGAGGTAACCCAAACATGTATAGCTTCGACAAGAGGGGAGCGCCTAGGAGGCCAGATAGCCCTTACCCAAGGGCGAAGAGAGTTATGTTTAAACTGCCAGTAGAAGTCCCTGAGGATAAATGGACTCAGGCGGGACCAAAGAAAGGAAAGTGGAGAAGTTTCGAAGATGGAGGAAGAACCTCTTGGGCGTATAGAAAACAATTTTAGGCGTCCAAGAGAGAGGCTATCGGGCTAGAAATATATAAAGGAAAAAACCCTATGTCAAGATCCCAATGGAGAAGACATCAGAGGATGAGGAAAGCAGAAACAGAGATGAATCTAAAAGAGACTGGAGAATCCAGCAGCGTCAAGGTTCCCCCAAATATCATGGATTCGACCAAACCACCCGTAGGAAGAAAGTTATTTCCAGATGAAAACATAAGTCAGAAGGTTCAGAAGGAACAAGTAAGAGAGGAGGAAATGCTCACAGACAACTTCGAGTCCGACGGAGTGTCTTCTGTGAATATGAATTGCAACGTAGTCTCAGTCCTGTCGTACGAGTATAACCAGGAAACAGAGGTTGAAGATAATGAGGAAGCGGACGCTGCGGAGATGGCGAAGCATCAACCAGTGTGTTACTATGTTCTGAATAGTGGTGTTGTCGAAGAGCAGAACGCTATTTTCGAAAGGCCTCACCAGGGGATGCAGAGTCACCTCTAGCCCTTATACATTAGGGCCAAAATTGGACAGGCGGGAGTGAATAAAGTCTTGGTGGACGGAGGAGCAGCAGTTAATTTGATGCCCCAATTCATGTTAAAAAAGATAGGGATGTTCGACACTGATGCCAAACCTCACAACATGGTATTGTCAAATTATGAAGGTAAGATAGGACAGACGCTGGGCGTCATACAAGTGGACCTGACTGTTGGGTCAATCACAAGACCAACGATGTTTATGGTAATACTTGCAAAAGAAAATTACAATTTACTACTAGGGAGAGAATGGATACATGGAATAGGGGCAGTCCCTTCGACCATGCACCAGAGAATATCTATCTGGAGAGAAGATGGCGTGGTAGAGAATGTCGAAGCTGACCAAAGTTACTTCATGGAAGAAGTAAACCATGTGGACAAGTGAAACTTCGACAGGAACTTGGCGCACATATGACCATGTTACCCAACGGAAGAAGGCTACGCCCCAAATAAAAATGCCTTGTACTTCTTGACTCTCCACCCAAATGGCTTTCAGTGGGACAGGGAGATTATGGGAGACCCAGAAGAAGGGAAATCATCTGAAATACGGCCAACAGGCTGGGATGAAGACCCGTACTATGACTGAGTCTTCTTTCCTCGAAAAGATTTCGGCCTACATGGCTGAGAATAAAAGACAAGCGGCTCTCGAAGCCGAGATAACAAACATGGCTAACAAAGCCATATATGGTGAAATCTATAATACAGGACCTGGGGAGTATTCTAAACCAAAACCCCCTGACGAACAAGTACTTGTGGAACCAAAAGAACAGAGGTTAGACGCCATATACGACGAAGAGCCTCTGGGATTTGAAAAAGATCCAGTAATGTCAAGTGCAAAGATGTTAGCGCAAGATCCCCTCGAAGAGATTGATCTCGGAAATGGAAGTGCAAAAAGAATCACCTACATCAGCGCTAAACTGGACCCCAAGTTGAAATTGAGAGTTATTGAATTGCTAAGGAAAAACAAAGATTGCTTCGCATGGGATTACGACGAGATTCCTGGTTTAAAGAGGGACTTGGTCGAATTAAAGCTGCCTATCAAGGATGGCAAGAAGCCCATCAAGCAGACTCCAAGAAGATTCTCCCCAGAAATCCTCTCAAAGATAAAAAAAGAGGTCGAAAGACTTCTCCGTTGCAATTTCATCAGGACCACAAGGTATGTCGATTGGATTGCAAATATAGTCCCTGTTATCAAGAAAAATGGCTCTTTGCGAGTATGTATAAACTTTCGTGACCTAAATGCAGCAACTCCTAAAGATGGGTATCCAATGCTTGTGGCAGAGATGCTGGTTGACTCAGCCGCAGGCTATGAATACCTCAGCATGCTTGATGGATATTCTGGCTATAACCAGATTTTCATTGCAGAAGAATATGTTTCTAAAACAGCTTTTCGATGTCCAGGGGCAATAGGCACTTATGAGTGGATAGTTATGCCTTTTGGCCTAAAAAACGTTGGGGCAACATACCAGTGAGCAATGAATGTTAGACTATGGCACGGATCTAGAAGGGGGGGTTGAATAGATCCCAATTAAAAACTTGAGTCGGCGCTACCAACTTAAAAGAAAATTGGTTTTGAAAATTTGTTTTAAGTGCGGAAGCGGCCGAGGAAAATTTTAGTCTAAAACGAACCGTTATTGGAAAACCGGATATGCGTTAAGCTAATGGATTTGAGATAAAGTGAAATACAAATCACTACAATATT
This sequence comes from Lathyrus oleraceus, assembly GCF_024323335.1. Classification (NCBI taxonomy): domain Eukaryota; kingdom Viridiplantae; phylum Streptophyta; class Magnoliopsida; order Fabales; family Fabaceae; genus Lathyrus; species Lathyrus oleraceus. The sequence goes on along the minus strand of NC_066579.1, from coordinate 189,679,976 downwards.
TGCACAACCAATGATATGTTTCACTTACTAGAAAGCCTAGTTCCAATGATCCAAAGTACCGAATTAAACTGGATGCAAACTTAAGACAACTTTGGCTTATGCAAATTAACAAACACTTGGTGTGCATAAACACTCCAAGTGATATTTGAGTTGAGTAAGTAATTCAAATTGACCTAGTACAATATACTATTGTACTTTGTTATTCAAACAGGAGTTTTAATCTCTTACTCAACTTATATCAATGTTTGGTAAAATTGCTTAAACTAAAATCACTTAATTTTTAAGCTGAAAAACACTTATGCAGAAAATTAAAGAAGACAGAGATTTGATGAGGCAGTTCCCCCGCCGTCCTCGCTTCAGGGTACATCTGCCCTCAATTCTAAAATTAGAATTGAGATGATTAATTAGATATCACCTGTGAAATTTAACCGTTTATACAAGGATTGCAAAGCAAGTAAACAACAGAACTTCCAATGTGTTGAATGATGCTTCCTATCCTTGCTCCTTGATTCAAGACGAATCAAGACCTTCGATTGTTGTAGCTAGACCTCCGATTCCAGCCCCTTTGTTGAAGAATCTTCCGTTCTTCAAACCCTCGGCCCGGCTGATCTCAAACACAACGAGTCGAACCCGAATCCTTTAATTCAATATCAGCGAATCCGCTACTAGACTGATGAAGACTTCCTATTCTCAATCACCTTCGCTCGGCTGAATATTGATGAAGCGATTCGTCCAAAACCCCCCAAACTCAAACCGATATTGGAGGACAAAACCCTAACGGTTTTATTCAAGAAAGAACCTGCCACAAGCTTCAACTCGAACCGGATTCTCCAATCGCAGCTTCGAACCTTATCACCTTTAATTGATCACGAACCACATCAAAAGTAATTGTGTGCAGTTGGTGTGTTGTGAAATGTTGAAGATGAAGATGATGAATCTTGGACACCTTTTTCACTCTTTCTTGTTTCCTTGAACACTTGAATTCAAATTGACAAATGTTAGTTGATAAAAGTGATTTTACTTCTATTTATAGTAACAGCTTACCAACCAAAAATAACAGCTTTTCAAACAGTGGAAAGTACTCAGAAAACTGAGTTTACGCCCGAGCGGCCGACCATAGGTCGGCGTGCGCTGACCCGTGGGAAAATGAAAGTTTCATGCGCCGACCCTATGGTCGACTCAAGTCTTCCATGCGCTGACCCGTGGCCAACTGCACTATGCCATGCGCCGACCTGTGGTCGACTCAAAGCCATCATGCGCTGACCAGTCACCAACTGGTCTGTGTTATGCGCTGACCCGTGGCTCATGCGCTGACCTGTGGTCGACTCAAAGCATCATGCGCTGACCCGTGGTTCATGTGCTGACCCGTATGGTCGACTAAAAACCTGCACATCTGCACAATTTCATATTTTTGTGATTTTCATGCATTTTGTCATGATCACATCTTGTCCACATATGTTTTTAAGAATTATAACAGATTTAGATAATCATAGGAAAGGATACGATAGGTGATGTGTTGCATTTGTTTGTAGACGTGGAATCGACAATGCCGATTCATCTATGATGGTCATTTGTCATCATCGAAACTTGTGATTGTATGTTGTCTGACAATTTGCCCTTACAATGAATTCTATATTCCATGATTATATAGGACATTTATGCAAGTGTACATAGATGACATTGTGATAAAATCTACGTCAGATAAAGATCATCTAACCCATCTCAGCCAATCATTCGAAAGAATGAGAAAACATGGCTTAAAAATGAATCCTCTTAAGTGTGCATTCTTTGTGTAGGCTGGAGATTTTCTGGGCTTTGTGGTCCACAAAAAGGGGATAGAAATCAATCAGAACAAGACGAAGGCTATTATGGAGACCAAAACACCATCAACCAAAAAAGAATTTCAATCGTTATTAGGAAAGATAAACTTCATAAGAAGATTCATTTCGAATTTAAGTGGTCGAACTCAAGCCTTCTCTCCCCTTCTGCGCCTGAAACAAGGGAAGTTCGAATAGAATGACGAACATCAAAAGGCATTCGACAAGATCAAACATTATCTGACAAACCCTCCTATCTTGGCACCACAATGTGGAAAGAAGCCTATGAGACTGTATATATCAGCCTCTGACACTACCATATGTAGCATGTTGGCGCAAGAGAATGAAGATGGCGTCGAAAGAGCCATTTATTATCTTAGTAGGATTTTAAATGATGCAGAAACTAGATACACTTCAATAGAAAAGTTGTGTCTTTGTTTGCATTTCTCTTGTACTAAACTCAAGTATTATATAAAACCTATTAATTTATACGTCTCTTCACATTTTGATGTCATCAAGTATATGTTATCTAAGCCAATAATGCACAGTCGAATTGGCAAATGGGCTTTAGCACTCACTGAATACTCTTTAACCTTTATGCCTTTAAGGGAAATGAAGGGACAAATAGTATCAAACTTTATTGTAGACCATGTAGTGGTCGAAAATCCTCAACTTCAGGTTGAGTTGAAACCTTGGAAATTATTCTTCGACGGTTCCACTCATAAGGATGGAAGTGGGGTTGGGATAATGTTAATTTCTCCTGACGAAATTCCAACAAAACTCAAATAAAGAATTGAAGGTCCCCTTTGTTCTAACAGCGAAGCAGAATATGAAGCCCTTATTGCAGGACTGGAGGCTTTGTTGGAATTGGGGGCAACTAGGGTCGAAATTAAAGGAGACTCAGAATTAGTAATCAAGCAACTGACGAAGGAGTACAAATGTATAAAAGAAAAATTGATTATGTACTTCTTCATTGCAAATAGGTTACTTAAAAAATTCGAATACATCGACATAAAACATGTCCCTAGAATAAAAAACCAAGAGGCTAATGACTTAGCACAAATAGCTTCAGGGTATAGAATTTCAAAAGAGAAGCTAGAAGAACTTGTTGAAGTAAGAGGAAAGGCAATGGCTGCCAGATTGTCTCCGACAGATTTGAAAGCACCCAGTTAGGATATGCTAACAAAGAGGAGTTTGAAGTATTGGCCATTGATACCTTGATAGATACAAATTGGAGGAATCCAATTATTAATTATCTCAAGGACCCTTCGACAGATACAGAAAAAAGAACCAAGTACAAGACTTTATCTTATGTGTTGATAGGGAATGAATTTAGTTTCTAGGACTTTTCCCTATGCAAATTGGAGTAAAAGGATCTTGATGTCAAGATGGATTGGAAGGACCAAATCTCTAAACTCACTCTTGTCTATTCTTGACTTGTTTCATAAAACTTTTAATGTGTGTGCTCTTGTGCTAGGGAATCCTATGAGAACTCAAATTGAAGAATCATTGCCATGATCATCCAAAATGAAAGATACAAGATGAATTGAGGATCTCTTAAGAGACTTGTGTGATAGTTGCTTGAGCTTACTATTATTTTGCTTACATATTCCAAAGGATGGGAGCTACTTGGATCATCAATATGATCTCAAGAGAGGAACTCCATTTGTGGTCTTGTTCTCTTTTCCCTTATCTCTTGTATAATTAGGACTTTAGCCATTCTTCTTCTTCTCTCCACTCTAACCCAAGCCAAAACTTTTTGTGCAAACATTTAACACTTGTTTTCAAACATTAGAAACCTAAGCATTATGCTTTTGATTTTCAAATTTCCTTTTCATAACACTTATTTTGAATTGAATCTTTAAGCCAACATTGACCATATTTTGTAAATACTTTTCATTGGTAAATATAACCCATTCAAATACTTTTTTTGTGGTTTCAATGGCCACTTCTTAATCAAAAAAATTTCATAACCTTTAGCTATTATGTTTGAGTTATCCTTGAGGTAGATGTAATACTCATCTATATCCTTAGTGATGGAAAATGAGTCTTCCATGCTTATTATAGGGTTAACCCCTCACTAGCATGTTGAAGTTATCCTCACATGGTGGATTTGTGGTTTTTAGGTTGAGTTTTCTCCCTTGGATAACAAAAGACCTTAAGGCTTAATGGATTGGTACATTCCATTTTACTTAATGCACTTTATGTTCTTCATTTCCATTATCCATCTTCATCTTCTTCTTCTTCTTTTCTTTTTGATCAATGAGTTAAAGGTTGATAAGTTAGCATTGATTAGGGAGGTTTAATCTTCCTTTATTCAAATCTAATTCATCTTGATCAAATGATCAAATGAATGGCTTTGCATTAAGGATAGATTGCTTCCTAAATCATGCAAAGGACTTAAACCAATACAAGATCATTTCTCTTCTTCTTTTTGGCATGGCAAGTTGTTGGAACTTGGTTCACTAATCAAGACTTCTAACTTATGTTGTTGCCTACATTATTATTGACCGGCCTCAGATAGTTGTGACTTCTACATAAGTCCAATTACGATTGCTTAACATAGCGCTAAATTTGTCTTATGGCACACTAACTACTAACACTAACCATTAACTATTAACATTTACGTTTGCTCTTTACTTTTTGCTCTTTACCTTTATGCAATTTACTATTCTTGTACATATTATTCATTTGCTTTTCCCCCTTTGCTCACTTGATCACATGTTTATGTTAATGCAATTTGCCTTTTGCTCACTTGAGCACATAATTGTGTATATATTATTGTGCTTGTGTTTTGTTTTGATTGTTGTGGACGAAAATGCAAAGAAATGGAAATGGACTTAGTTTCTAGGACTTTTCCCTATGCAAATTAGAGTAAAAGGATCTTGATGTGAAGATGGATTGGAAGGACCAAAGCTCTAAACTCACTCTTGTCCATTCTTGACTTGTTTCATAAAACTTTTGATGTGTGTGCTCTTGTGCTAGGGAATCCTATGAGAACTCAAATTGAAGAATCATTGCCATGATCATCCAAAGTGAAAGATACAAGATGCATTGAGGATCTCTTGAGAGACTTGTGTGATTGTTGCTTGAGCTTACTATTATTTTGCTTACATATTCCAAAGGATGGGAGCTACTTGGATCATCAATATGATCTCAAGAGAGGAACTCCATTTGTGGTCTTGTTCTCTTTTCCCTTATCTCTTGTATGATTAGGACTTTAGCCATTCTTCTTCTTCTCTCCACTCTAACCCAAGCCAAAACTTTTTGTGCAAACATTTAACACTTCTTTTCAAATATTAGAAACCTAAGCCTTATGCTTTTGATTTTCAAACTTCCTTTTCCTAACACTTATTTTGAATCAAATCTTTAAGTCAACTTTGACCATATTTTGTAAATACTTTTCATTGGTAAATATAACTCATTCAAGTACTTTTTGTGGTTTCAATGGCCACTTTCTTAATCAAAAACTTTTTCATAACCTTTAGCTATTAGGTTTGAGTTATCCTTGAGGTAGATATAATACTCACATATATCCTTAGTGATGGACAATGAGTCTTCCATGTTTATTATAGGGTTAACCCCTCACTAGCATGTTGAAGATATCCTCACATGATGGATTTGTGGTTTTAGGTTGAGTTTTCTCCTTTGGATAACAAAAGACCTTAAGGCTTTTGGACCAATCAATTCACCAACTTTGTTTTTGAGATTTTTACCCCGAACTACGAGGTTTTGATCCTAATCTTTTTAAGATGGTACGTAGGCAATGGGTTTATCCATCCAAACACAAAATGTAAATAAACTTGTATATTCTCCTCTCATCCCTTCAATCATGATTGCACAAATAAATTTTCACAAAATATCAACCTTACAACAAGTGTGAAAAGGGCTCCCTAGGAGTACCTAGGATGTTTTGGGTGCTTAAAACCTTCCCATTGCATAACCAACCCCCTTACCCAGATCTCTGACATTTTTACTAGTTTTTTATTTGATAAAACTTTTAGGTTTTTGTTCGCTTTCTAACCATTCCTTTGGATAAATAGAAGTGCGGTGGCGACTCGACATGTATGGTTTACCTTGGATTTAGTCAATATCTCTAATGGTAACGAATACCCCGCTACACGTAGGCAAAAGCTAGAAATCCGGAAATGTGAAGCAACGGTACAAGGGATCATAGAACTGCACCAATACACTCATCAGACCTTCGTCCACCTGAGTAGCCAGAATAGATAGAAGCTTCCCATGACGAGCCTTGAACTCCAAGGGATCTAATACAAAGGATGTCAAATTCCTTAACTCTTTCAAGTCGGGTTGTCTGAAACTGTACTTCTTCGTATTCCTTCTTTGTCTATCCATGTCTGAAATTTTGCAAATAGACCTCTTAAGTTCCTTGAAAATTTTCTCATTATTGATGATAGGGATGCAAATGGGTGAATGAATGCATGGATGCAACAATCACACTCAAGGATCAAGCAAAGCACACCACACAAAGGTCATGAGATGGATCAAGTAATCCTTAATATCAATCATCCATTTTGGTGGATTATGGTTTACACCTTATCAACACCCAAGTTCCATTGATATTAAGGGTATACAAGAACAGATCAACCATGAATCAAGGGTTTGTTGCGAGTCACGGGCATGGAGTCTCGGTTAAGAACCACCCAAAGGGAGTGTATTAGGGTTTAAACCTGCCAAACATGTTCTACAAGAGGTTCCCATAGTCATCATCCCATCTTTCGGATATTATCGGATAAACGACTACTCGTATTCCAAAAATATTCTCAAAAGAGACTCTTATGAGTGTAGTATCGTGTAACAATCGTATCAAATCTTACACATGAACGACACCAACATGACCTCCACCAAGTGAATGGACTCTTATGAGTGTAGTATCGTGTAGTATCGTGTAACAATCGTGTGACATTATTGATCCCAACATGACCTCCACCAAGTGAATGGGCTCGCAAGTCAACTTGCTAAGGAATAACTCCACACAAGTCAACAAGACTATGCCATTCTCCTATCTTAAGTGCACTCGAGTTCGGGTATAGAACTCATCTCACAAAGATCACCAAGCATACAAGGAATTAATATATCAAGCAATTCAATCATTACATACAATACAGTAATCCCAAATTGCACAAAAATATGTCACAAAATAATATATACAATACAATACAACAAAAATGAAAAGTAGGCTAAACCTACTAGGCAAATTTCCCCAGCAGAGTCGCCATTTTTCTTTAGTGGGGTATTCGTTACCTTTAGATTTATCGACTAAATCAAAAGTAAACCATACAAGTCGAGTCGCCACCGCACTTCTATTTATCCAAAGGAAAGGTTAGAAAGCGAACAAAAACCGAGAAGTTTTATCGAATCAAAAACTAATAAAAATGTCAGAGTTCGGGGTAAGGGGGTTGGTTATGCAATGGGAAGGTTTTAAGCACCCAAAACATCCTAGGTACTCCTAGGGAGCCCTTTTCACACTTGTTGTAAGGTTGGTATTTTTTGTGAAAATTTGTTTGTGCAAACATGATTGGGGAGATGAGAAGAGAATATACAAGTTATTTACAATTTTTGTGTTTGAATGGATAAACACATTGCCTACGTACCATCTTTAAAAAGATTAGGATGAAAACCTCGTAGTTTGGGGTAAAAATCTCAAAACAAATTGGTGAATTGATTGTTCCAAAAACCTCAAGGTCTTTTGTTATCCAAGGGAGAAAACTCAACATAAAACCACAAATCCACCATGTGAGGATAACTTCAACATGCTAGTGAGGGGTTAACCCTATAATAAGCATGGAAGACTCATTGTCCATCACTAAGGATATAGGTGAGTATTATATCTACCTCAAGGATAACTCAAACCTAATAGATAAAGGTTATGAAAAGTTTTTGATAAGAAAGTGGCCATTGAAACCACAAAAGCATTTGAATGAGTTATATTTACCAATGAAAAGTATTTACAAAATATGGTCAAAGTTGACTTAAAGATTCAATTCAAAATAAGTGTTATGAAAAGAAAGTTTGAAAATCAAAAACATAATGCTTAGGTTTCTAATGTTTGAAAACAAGTGTTGATGTTTGCACAAAAGTTTTGGCTTGGGTTAGAGTGGAGGGAAGAAGAAGAATGGCTAAGTCCTAATCATACAAGAGATGAAGGAGAAGAAATAAGACCACAAATGGAGTTCCCTTCTGGAGATCATATTGATGATCCAAGTAGCTCCCATCCTTTGGAATAAGCAAGCAAATAAGTGTATACTCAAGCAATCAATCAATCAAGCAAAGCTCTTAGGAATCTTCCAATGGCTCTTGTATCTCTCACTTTAGAAGCACATGACAATGGTTCTTCAATTTGGCTCAAATAGGAATCCCTAGCACAAAAGCACACACATCAAAAAGTTCCATGAAGCAAATTAAGAATGGACAAGAGTGAGTTTAGAGATTTGGTCCTTCTAATCCATCTTCACCATTAGGGCCTTTTTACTCCATTTTGCATAGGGAATGTCCTAGAATCTAAGTCCTTTTTGTCCATTTTTTGCATTTGGTCCACAACAATTAAAACAAAACACAAGCACAATAATATTTACACAATTATGTGCTCAAGTGAGCAAAAGGCAAATTGCATTAGCATAAACATGTGCTCAAATGAGCAAAGGGGCAAAAGCAAATGAATAATATGTACAAGAATAGTAAATTGCATAAATGTAAAGTGTAAGAATTAAATGTTAATGGTTAATAGTTAGTGTTAGTGTTAGTGTGCCATAAGGCAATTTAGTGCTATGTTAAGCAATCGTAATTGGACTTATGTAGAAGTCACAACTATCTGAGGCCGGTCAATAATAATGTAGGCAACAACACAAGTTAGAGATCTTGATTAATGAATCAAGCTCCTATAACTTGTCATGCCAAAAAGAAGAAGAGAAATGATCTTGTATTGATTTAGGTTCTTTGCTTGATTAGGAAGCAACCTATCCTTAATGCAAAGCCATTCACTTGATCCATGATCAAATTGAATTAGATTTGAATCAAGGAAGGTTAAACCTCCCATGTATCAAAGCTAACCACCAATCTCTAACTCATTGATCAAAAAAGAAAAAGAAGAAGAAGAAGAAGAATAAAATGCATTAATGGAAATGAAATGAGATAATCAACAAGCATTGACTAAAGATATATGAAATCAAGGTCAAACATTAGTAAACAGAAGCAAGATGAAGATTAGAAGTCAAGAAACAAACAAAATATTTTTGGTATTTTTCAAAATTAAAATAATACTTGAATTAAAATAATAAAGAAATGTCAAACTTCAAATTCACTTCAAATCAACTTTGAAAAGTCCAAGTAAATTATTCTAAGTTCAACAAGGTCAAACAAAGTTTGACAAAAAAATTCAGCATTTTTAGAAGTCAGAAACTATTTTTAATCAATTAAAAATGCATAAAAATAACCCAATTGAATTAAAATCTCAAATCAATTAGTAAATTGATGAGAATATTTTTCATAGATCTATCATCATTCAAAGAGGTTGGAAAAATATTTTGGTATTTTTTGAATATCAAAAACTATTTAAAATGAATTAAAAATAACCAGAAAAGAGAAAATTTATAAAAAAATATCAAATGATGAAATAAAAAATAATAAAAATCATTTTTAGAAACTAGAAATTAAAAGAAGAAAAATGCAATTGGTCTCCCATTTTTTGGACCAATAATGAAGGAGATATGATTTTTTGAAAATGAAGTGGAATTAAATAAATAAAAGAAAATGAAATTAGAAAATAAAAATAGCAAAAAACATGGAGCGTTAGATGGAGAGCTCATTAATTGAGCTGGCAAATCGCTTGGACCACATGCGCGCATCCACCATGCGCTTTAGTCAATGCATCACACACAGCCTTTAATAAAGTCATAACATGGGACGGCTTGGATCTAATCTGGAAAAGGGAATGCACGGCCATGATTCAATCTGGAGACCAGACGGTGGTGCGCACCACCGTCTTCTCGGCCAACTTCCGGCGCCGGCCAAAAATTGCAGAGATTAAAACTCCACCAAATGACACGATCCTGGTATCAAATGAAAGTTGGGGTGATGTACATCACCCCTGTACCAACCAAATTCACTCTAGACTTCCATGGAGAAAGAAATCAGAGCTTGAATTTTGTGGTGTTCAACTGAAACTTGTTGGAACTCAACAATTCAAAGCACAAAATGATTGCCTCTATGGAGAGGACTTCAGACAACCCAGCAACAACAAGAAATATGCTATATACAAGTAGATTCGAAGAAAACAAGTTTGGATGTAAACCTATGAAATAAGGAGTTTGAGAGCATGATCTCTTGATGCTTATGCTTGCAGTGTGTTCTATGGATCAAGGTGAGCAAGGCTTAGGAACTGTAGATCTAGAAATCAATCAAGGAAATTGAAACTTGGATCTGAAAAATTTGAAGGAAAATGTGAGTTCCTTTGAGTATGGTTGAGGAATGATTCGTGCAGCATGTAAGGCGCCCTTAGGTTGTGTAAATGAGAAGCATGGAGCACTTATTTATAGCAAGAGATGGCTGAGTGCATGATCAAAAGCATGTGCATGGAAGGAAATGGCCTCCATGCATGGGCCTGTACAGGCGCATGGAGGGCCCAATTCCACTTGGATTTGCAAGTTGATGCCAAATAGAATCAAAATGGACGTGCAGATTATGTGTTCTGAGCTCATGCAATGCAATTTCAATTGATTTCCAAAATTGCACTAATATGTTCATCCCTTCGAAAATGGCATTTCACAAACTGAAGCATAGCCTTATGGGTAATGGTTGGAAAGTTTTTGGCATGAGGATTAATTGTTATGTTGACCAAAACTTCATTTAAAATTTGGAAATTGGTGAAAAATGATCATGAAGTGTAAGGTGCAAAACATGTATATGTGAAAATTTTAAAAATGGCCAAACTTCAAGCCCTTCTGTTTCAATGATGCAAGCTCCAAATGACAAAACCTTCAACATAAAAGTTGTATATAATTTCAAGACAATCAATTTTGACTTAAAATTTTGCATCATTTGGATTTTTTATGAAGAAGTTATGGGCACTTGAAGTTGGATTTTTTCACATTTCAATGCTTTTGGTCCAAAGTGACCTATAATGTTTTGCATTATCACATGTATTTATTTTAGGATTATGAAATTTTTCTCAACATAAACAATGAAGTAGACACCTTAAAATTTCCAATTCATTTGATCCCACCTCAAAATCATGAAAAATGAATGAGTTATGTCCTTAGGAAGTTGACCCAAAATTAGGGTTTCAATCAAAATGACCTATAATGTTTTGAAATGGATGATGACCTTCCAAGTTTCAAATAAATTTTTGATGAACATGAAAGTTGTTCATATGGTTCTTAAGAACATTTTTTCTCTTGGTATCATCTCTATTTGACATACACATAAAAATTTAGATCTCAGTGTACTTCAAAATAGTCAGATGAATTGACTGGTCAACTTCTCAAGCCCATACCTCAAATCTTGATGAATTGATGATTGAGGACACTCAAATAAGCTCAAATATGCATGAAATGATTAATGGAAGAACTTACCTTTATTGTATTTGATCATGGGTTGAGGTTGCTTCATGAGCAAGGCACAATTGATGAACAGATGAATTAGGGTTTCCTTGGGAAACAAGCCTCAAACCCTTTGGTTTGCTTTGATCAAAATGATGAATTGAGATATTTGGGAGGCATATTTGATGGATGAGATCTTTGGGAACCATTGTCATGCTTGCTTTTCATCTTCACCTAGACATATCAATGAGCATAGGAGCTTTTATGAGCCTTGGGTCTTGTGACTGCTCAAGCTACAAACAAAAGATGTTAGTGACATATTTTTGTGCTTTTGGTTAGTAAACAAAGTAAGAAAAGCAATAATATACAATTCAAGCATGCTTGGTGATCTCAAACCAACTCTCAAGATATCCCACCCAAAGGTAAGGAGCTAAGATGCTATGATCCTTGAGGCAAGATGCAAATGCAATGTTATGATGCCAATAGGGATCTTAGGGTCAAAATTAGGGTCTTACAGATGCCCCTATTTAAGGTCATTCTAGCCGGAGAAGTGAAGGTTAAAATCTTCATCTCGACGAGGTAGAATGGGCTTAAATAATAACAAAGAGACGAATTTTGGTCCCTAAGAGACCTCATGATGCAAATGTATGTATGCAAAAGGGTAATACTTTGTGGGGATATATGTCCACAAAGGAAACAGAAATCAGGAGAAACTGGAAATCCATATGAGTAATACACTCAATGGGACAGAGACTCTGGGGACTCTAATGGTGGATAAAGGGAATAAAATGCGTGAGCAGGTCACGACTTAAAACTTGCTAGGGCACGAAAGGATTTCCATGAAAATAAATCAATGGAAAGATTTGAGCTGACTCAGAGATGCATGTATTGGGGAATATGCCAATACAACAAAATTATCCACAAAGGATACTTCGGATAAAAATCCAGACTCAGATGGGAAAAATCCACTAAGGGGCCTCGCTAGGGAAAGTCCAAAGAGGACTCAGCTGAGGGCAGGACTTAAGGCTTTGTTGAAATTGGGGACTTAAGGCTTTGTTGAAATTGGGGGCAGCCAAGGTCGAAATATGGTGACCACAAAAGATGACCATTTCTACAGTAATTCGATATAGACATTTCCTGGAAGCAATGTGTTAATTGGAGATTTCGAAAAATGGTTGAAGTTCTTTGGAAGTGTTGCGTTTTGGAGAATTTATGAAAAGATGTTTGTGTCGAAGCTATTTTGTTGGAATCTCCCCTTTGGGTAAACAAATCTTTCTTGTTGAAGCCTGGAACTTAGCAGATTTTTGTATCTCCACAAAGCCCTCTTCAACGTAGGCATTTTGACAGAGTCGAAGCTTCAAGCGAAAAGATCTGAGATAACAACGAAACAGCTTCGTTGAGCTAACACATCATTTTTCATCAAGTTCCCATTTCCAAGTAATGTTTTGGTCAACATAACATCTGATCCTCATGCCAAAAGCTTTCCAAACATTATCCATAAGGTTGTGTTTCGTTGTTGGAAATGTCATTGTCGAAAAGGAGAAAGATTTAGTGCATTTTTTGGAAACTTATCGAAATGCATTGCATAAGCTCAGTATGCATTGTCTGCACGTACCAAAACACTTTTGCTGATGATAAGCATTCATTTCCAATTGGAAATGGGCCCTCCATGCGCCTGTACAGGCCCATGCATGGAGGCCCTTTCCATCCATGCACACGAAATGCTCATGCATTCAGCTACATTTTGCTATAAATACATTTCTCAGGCTTCTCATTTCAACAACCTAAGGGCGCCTGAAATGCTGCAAGAGTGAATTCCCAACCATACCAAGGAACTAAAATCCATTTTCTTCAAAAATTCAGATATGAAATTCAATTGAATTTGGTTGAATCTTCATATCTAAAGTTCCTAAACCTTCATCATTTGATCCATAGAAGTTCGGTTTTGCAAAAGGAACCAAGGAAAGAGACTCAAATCTTCACAATCCAAAGGTGTGGATCAACTGGTTTTTGCTTCGAATCTATTTGTTCTTTGATCTTTTGGCCTTGATATTGTGTTGTCTGAAGTCCTCTCTATAGAGGCATCATTGTTGTATGCTTAATTTGTGAAATCGAGCAAGTTCATGATGAACACCATCAAGCTTCCATCTCTGATTTCTCCCTTAATAGGAATTTAGAGTGGAAGTGAGTGGTATAGAAGTGATGTACATCACTTCACCTTTCGAACGGTGCCTAGATCGTCCATTTTAATGAGCATTTGCATCTCTGCATTTTTGGAGCTTCGCCGGAGCTCACCGGAGAAGACGGTGGCGCTGGCCGCCGTCTCATTGCCCGATTGAATGTGAGCCTTTGGATGCAATTCCCAGATCTAATCTCCACCCTCAAATGATATGACTTATTTTAATTCAGTGTGTGGTTGCATTGACTGAGGACTTTGGTGCGCACGCATGCCATGACCATTAGATCCTCCACGTCAATTATGAAATCCCATCCAACGCTTCTCCTTTTTTCGTATTTTCTTATTTTCTGATTTTATTTTCTTTATTTCTTTTAATTCCATTTTATTTCTAAAATTCATATCTCTCTCATTTTAATTCCAAAAAATATAGGACCAATTGCATTATTTCTCTTTTTAATACTAGTTTCTAAAAATGATTTTTAATCTTTTTTATTTTATCATTTAGTATTTTTTGTGAATTTTCTCTTTTCTGGTTATTTATTAATTCATTTTAAATAGTTTTTGATATTCAAAAAATACAAAAATATTTTCTTAACCTATTTGAATGATGATGGATCTATGAAAATTATTCTCATCAATTTATTAATTGATTTGAGATTTATTTGAGATTTTAGTTCAATTAGGTTATTTTTATTCATTTTTAATTGATTAAAAATAGTTTCTGACTTTTAAAAATGCTGAAATTTTTTGTCAAACTTTGTTTGACTATGTTGAACTTAGGATAATTCACTTGGACTTTTTAAAGTTGATTTGAAGTGAATTTGAAGTTTGACCTTTCTTTAATATCTTAATTCAAGTTTATTTTCAAATATTAAAAAATGCCAAAAATGTTTTGTTCATTTCTTGACTTCCAATCTTCATCTCATTTCTGATTTTGAGAGTTTGACCTTGATCTTCCCTATCTCTGGTCAACATTTATGGATTGGTACATTCCATTTTGCCTTATGGCACACTAACTACTAACACTAACCATTAACTATTAACATTTACTTTTGCTCTTTACTTTTTGCTCTTTACCTTTATGCAATTTACTATTCTTGTACATATTATTCATTTGCTTTTCCCCCTTTGCTCACTTGAGCACATGTTTATGTTAATGCAATTTGCCTTTTGCTCACTTGAGCACATAATTGTGTATATATTATTGTGCTTGTGTTTTGTTTTGATTGTTGTGGACCAAAATGCAAAGAAATGGAAATGGACTTAGTTTCTAGGACTTTTCCCTATGCAAATTGGAGTAAAAGGATCTTGATGTGAAGATGGATTGGAAGGACCAAATCTCTAAACTCACTCTTGTACATTCTTGATTTGTTTCATAAAACTTTTGATGTGTGTGCTCTTGTGCTAGGGAATCCTATGAGAACTCAAATTGAAGAATCATTGCCATGATCATCCAAAAAGAAAGATACAAGATGCATTGAGGATCTCTTGAGAGACTTGTGTGATTGTTGCTTGAGCTTACTATTATTTTGCTTATATATTCTAAAGGATGGGAGCTACTTGGATCATCAATATGATCTCAAGAGAGGAACTCCATTTGTGGTCTTGTTCTCTTTTCCCTTATCTCTTGTATGATTAGGACTTTAGCCATTCTTCTTCTTCTCTCCACTCTAACCCAAGCCAAAACTTTTTGTGCAAACATTTAATACTTCTTTTCAAATATTAGAAACCTAAGCCTTATGCTTTTGATTTTCAAACTTCCTTTTCCTAACACATATTTTGAATCAAATCTTTAAGTCAACTTTGACCATATTTTGTAAATACTTTTCATTGGTAAATATAACTCATTCAAGTACTTTTTGTGGTTTCAATGGCCACTTTCTTAATCAAAAACTTTTTCATAACCTTTAGCTATTAGGTTTGAGTTATTGTAGCGGTGTATTCGTCACTTTATGATTTATTGACTAAATCAAAAGCAAAGCATACAAAGAATCGAGTCGCCACCGCACTTTTATTTATCCAAAGGAATGGCTAAAAAGCGAACAAAAGCCTAAGAAGTTTTACACATAGAAAACTAATGAAAATGTCAGAGATCTGGGTAAGGGGTTAATTACGCAATGGGAAGGTGTTAGGCACCCAAAACGTCCTAGGTACTCCTAGGGAACCTCTTTTCACAACTTGTTGTATGAAATGTTATTTGTTTATGAAATATTTATTGTGCAAACATGGATTGAAGGGATGAGAAAAGAATGTACAAGTTATTATTTTTGTGTTTGGATGGATAACCATTGCCTACATACCTTTACAGGATCAAAACCTCGTAGTTCGGCTAAAAGATTTCCAAAATATGAATGGGTTCATTTTAAACAAAAGCCCTAAGGTCTTTCATTATCCACAGGAGAAAACTCAACCTTATACAACCACAAGTCCACCATGTGAGAAAAGCTTCAACTTGCTAGTGAGGGGTTAACCCTATAATAAGCAAGGAAGTCTTACAATTCAATCACTAAGGACAAAAGGTGAGATTAACATCAACCACTAAGATAATTGAGATCTATGGCTAATGTATGAAAACTTATCAAGAATGGACAAAGCCACAAAACAATTGAATGAGTGAAATTAACCAATTAGGATTATTCATAAAAGATGGTCAAAGTATGATTAGAATTCAATTCAAAAGAAGTATTATAAAAATGAAGTTTGAAAAATCAGAGGCTTAAGGCCTAGGTTTCTAATTTGAAAAGAAGTGAAAATGTTTGCACAATATTTTTCTGGTTTGAGTTAACAATGCAAATGGAGGTTTAAAGAAACAAAAGGTGGGAGGGTGAGGAAGTAAAACTTCTTAGATGTTCACCTCTTGAGATCATATGTAGATGATTCAAGTGATTCCTTTGGAATAGGCAACAAGCAAACAACAGATGAACAAAGTAAATGGATATCGGATGCCAATCAATGGACTTATTCCAATCTCCTAAAACAAAACATGGATACCAGATGCCAATCAATGGACTTATACTAGTCTCACAAGAATGATCATAGGAAACAACTGCCAATAAATGGACTTACAATTGACTCCTCACAAGAAACAAACAACAAATGCAATAAGCAAGAGGAAACAAGTTGCCAATAAATGGTCTTACACTCGACTCCAAGGAAAGGAATGCCAATGAATGGTCTTAGTTCCAAATCCCTCCAGATCATAGGAAACAACTGCCAATAAATGGACTTACAATTGACTCCTCAATGGACAAACAAAGTGTCACAAAGATATGAATAATGATCATGCAATGATATACAAGTAATGATGATAAATGCACAAAGGCACACTCAAGCAAATAGGCACAGTTGAATCAAGTAAGCAATCAAACAAGTCAATTAGCACACACTATACACACTCAATTAGGCTCAATCAAGGTTAGGCTTTACAGCCAACTGGAATGGGGTAATTGTGCTCTTAACCCTAACATTGATAGTTAGGGTGAAGCAGATGAAATGGAGATGAGGGGTGTGCCTCATAGCTCTTATCCCTGGTCAGGGAGAGCTTTAAACAATAGAAGATGTGGGAGTTCAGAAAGTTGGAACTCTTCTCCACAAATGATTTGACTCTATAAGATCTTGGGTTCTTATTCACAATGCATCAACATATTGTGTGAGCAAAGTGAATGACACACTGAGTAGCAGGAGATGGGTTACACATCTCTTTTATCTGCCAATTGCCTCATAAGAGGACTTTTCCTGCTTGGCACAAAAATTAAACAATCACAAGCATTGCCTCTTAAGGAGGACTTCAGACAGGTGCCTACCAATAATAGTAGGTCTTCCAGACTACATGAAGATTAGAGATTATACCTAAGTGGTTAAGCAACCAAGCAAAGCAAAGTTCACAATGAACTTAAAGCAACTTAAGTACCTGTGGAAACACTAAACAAATTAGTACAATACTCAGATAAACAGACAACAGTCAATAAGCAACAGATAATCCCAATATACAAAATGTGTAAGCCAAAAGGCAAATCAAATGAGTTAACATCAACCTAAAAAATAGACAAATGTTAGTAATCAAAGGCAAACATCAACACTCAAATGATGGAGCATCATCAACTATGGAACTTGGGTGTTCAACCTGAAATCAAAGCTCAAATGTAAGGCACAAACCACTAGGTCAAAGCCTAGGGTCAAAGATGGAGAAAAAATTCAAAATAGGAGCTGAAATTTAACATGAATCAACTTCAAACACATCTTGACTCATTCCAAAAGGTCTCACATCAATATCATTAACCAAAAGCATTTCACGACCAAATGAAGTTCAAGGCAATTTCAAAGCTCAAATGTGATCAACCAGAATGAAAAATGCAAATCAAATCAGAAGTAATTCAAATAATTCTTAGAAAATTCATGATCAATCAAGACATTCATAATATGCATCACACAAAAAATCAGAAGCATTGGACATCATTTGGCATGGCAAACTCATCATACAAGTTGAACATCAAAAGGTGTGACACAAATTGTCACACCAAGTTAGCACAGTCATAAAACAGAATTGGTAATTTAGAAAAATGCCAAATCAAAACCAAAATGTCAAGAAATGTGTCTAGTTTCATCATGCAAAATTTCACATTCATTGGATAAGAAACAAGAATTTCACAAAGGTATAAGCAAGGCAAGGTCAAAATAAGACACATGCCCAATCATTCTAGCACAAAACATTATCCAGCCAAGCACAACTTGTAAAATCATGATCATCAGAAAATAGACAAACAGAGGAACAAGATGCAAAAAATTGGGATCAAATTGATGCATTTTCCTATTTTTTATGATTTTTCTAAGTTGAAGAAAATATGAAAATTCAAAAATGGACATAGCAAAAAAAAAAGAGGGAAATGGATAAACATGTGAAGCATTTGAAAAAATTCTTTCGCCAGGGATCGAACCAAGCGCAAATTCAAATAGCGCGCTCAACCTAAACGACGTCGTATCATACTCAAACCCTAGCGCCAAAAAAAATTCGTAGCTAATTTATATTGTCGTAGCTAATCCGAAGCCAGTTCGCAGCAAAACCTGGAGATGATGAATATTCAAGGTTGAAGATGAAGATCATCATGATCTTCACCTGGATTTTCCAGAAAATCTCAAACATGTCCAGAAATTAAAATTAAGCACAACATCATGTAGTGCTTTCAACATACATCAAAGATCCACAATTATTTCATGCAAAAACATCCAAACACGCACGGATCGAAGAAAATAAGATTCAACATCAAAACTTCAATCACTCATATCTAGCTCAAAACAGCACCAATTTGCACGATTCAAAGCTCAGAATGATCAGCAAACTTAGATCTACAACATCATGGCAAGGAAATTCAAAAGTAAGAGATTCGATTTGTAACCTCTTGAAGAGCAGAAGTTGGAATCCACACGATCTGCAGCTTGTAATGCTTCAATTCTACTTTCCAATGCTTATGGAGTTGATTGATGGAGAGAATGCAGTTCAAACACACTTGAATTCAACAGAATTTGAAATCACCATGAATGCTTCCATCTTCGAGTATGCTTTAATATGGCACTGTTTCTCTTGGTTCCACGTCCAATTCTTCTCAAGAACACTTCAGGATCATGAATCAAGCAATGGAATGTGCTTTTGTTTGAAGAAATTGCAAAAAAGTTTTAGAGAAAAGTTTGAAGAATTTGGATCTAGATCTGAAAAAAATGAATGTTCCCCTTGAAAACAGTTATGCTTATGCTTATATATGTCATGCTAATCATTCTCTAATCATGTTTAAACCAAATGCTAAGTGAGATTAACCAAATGAGGTGTATGTGCAAAAATGGTTTTTCACCTTATGCATGGAATGCATGTGTGAACAGTGCACGAATTCCCTTCATTTTCACTTAAAATCAAATTTTAAAACCAATGGCAATGGCAAAAAGTTCAAACAATGCACAAATTTTGAATTTTGTGATTTCCCTCCAAAAAGACCATGGATTAACAAGTGATCGTGTGATGATAATTCATGTGATGTGAGGCATGATTTGGAAATTGGAGGTCAAGAGGAGAAAATTGCAAAAAGAACCACCCATTTTGGAGCTTTGGTTGAAAAGTTATGTCCATTTGAAGTTCCATGCATACTTTGCCATGTTTTGATCATATCTCCTTAACCACACATGAGAAATTGATGATCTTGGACTTTTTGGAAATGGGAGAGAAAGATCTACAACTTTATTGTTCAACAAAATTTCATTTGAAGCTTTATTGATGATGTAGTATTGAGTTGAAGTTGGTCCAAAACCTTTCCATTTTTTGGAAAGTTTGAATTATGGGTCACTTTCTATTTTTGGAAATTTTTGACTGGACCTCAAATTCTTCAATGTGAGTGTTTGAAATGTCAAATGAGACTTGTTTGAACATGAATGAAGTATTTCTAGTCACTTCCCACCTCCAAATCCACAGTTGACTTTGCAGTTGACCTTCTAGGTCTTCAGGTGACTGGGAAATGTTCTGATGAGATTCAAGCCTCTACCACTTGGGATTTTGCTTCAAAATAACATCATAGCTCATATGAACTCTTATGAATGATTGTGGGGTCCAAATCTCAAGAATGACCACCATCTATTGCTCAATGAATGCCTTTGATTGCCTTGACCTGTTAATGCTTCATCTGCAAGACAAAGGTTAGATGACATATTTTTGTACTTTTGGTTAGTGGTAAAAAGAAAAAGCAATGATATACAAATGCAAAGAATGCTTGGTGACCAAGAATCACTCTCAAAAAGATACCCAACCCAACGGGAAGGAAGCCAGGTGCACAATGATCCTTGAGGCAATGAAATGTTATGATATGATGCCATGAGGGATCTTAGGGACAAAATTGGGGTCTTACAGATGCCCCTATTTAAGGTTATTCTAGCCGGAGAAGTGAAGGTTAAAATCTTCATATCGACGTGGTAGAATGGGCTTAAATAACAGTAATGAGACAAATTTTGGTCCCTAAGAGACCTCATGATGCAAATGTATGCATGTAAAACAAACAAACTCTGTGGGGAATACAGGTCCACAAAGAAAAGACGATCCATCGGAGTAATACACTCACCAGGAACAGAGACTCTAACAGGACACTTATGGGGATAAGAAAAAGAAAAGAATGCGTGAGCAGGACACGACTCTGAATTAGGGGAAACTGACGCTGCGTGAACAAGACACGACTAGACCGGAGACCTCACTAGGGAGTAAAGGGTTCAAACTGGGGAGAAAAGAATTCCAAAGGAAGACATATCCATTGGAAAGACTCAAGCTGACTCAAACTATCCACGAAGGATACCTCGGATGAAAATCCGGACTCGAACTGGGGAAAAATTCACACAGAACCTCCCTACCGGGGAAAACTGCATATATTGGGGAAAACGCCAATACAGCACAAGGGTAAAATCACAACGGAAACTCCACTGGGGAAAAAGTCTAACAAAAGAGACTCTCCTGGGGAAAAACTGCAAGATGAGGTGTTACCGGCTACTGGGTAACAAACTCAAAGAGACATGTGATCTAAACACCGGTTACTGGGTGAAAGAACAACAACCTCAGGAAGAATGAATATCTAAGACCGGTATAAGGGTGAGAGGTATCAATCAACCAAACATCTGAGAAAGACCTAAAAAAGGTACATCCACTCAGGAAAATCTGACTCCACAGGGGACCAAGGTCATAATAGGGAGCAGAAAGGAAGGAACACCAGGGATACCGGTTACTGGGTATATAATAGGTGATCGACCGAAACGTGAATTGGTATATATGCCAAAACACTCATCATCCAAAAGGAGGGCTTGAAAAAGCAAATCGACTTACAGGATGGACATTCGAATCCGCCAATGGGAAAACGAATCTTACTCAGCTGGGGAAAAAACCCAAAGACCGCATGAGATATATTATCCATTACCGTCAGAACGTGGATAGTATACTCGCATGAGATATATTATCTATTACCGTCAGAACGTAGATAATATACTCGCATGGAAGGAACACCAGGGATACCGGTTACTGGGTATATAATAGGTGACCTACCGAAAACGTGAATTGGTATATATGCCAAGACACTCATCATCCTGAAGAGAGCAAAACGCAAACTTATCAAAGGATGGATATTCGATTCATACAAAGAATACGAATCTTACTCCACTGGGGAAAATCAACAAAGGATTCCAACCAAAGAGCGAATGAGATATATTATTCATTACCGTCAGAACGTGAATAATACACTCGAAAAGGAAGAGACACCAGAGATACCGGTTACTGGGTATATAATAGGTGACCTACCAAAAAGAGAAACAATCGTTACCAACAACAATAGGGTAAACGAAAGATAACTCGCTGGGGATAAATTGCAAGCATCCGGCAATTATCCAGGAAACAAAGAATATTTGATTCCACAAAGGAATGCGAATCTTACTCGACTGGGGAAACACAACAGGCTTCGACTGAATAGTGCATGAGATATATTATCCATTACCGTCAGAACATGGATAATACTCTCGCATGGAATATTATCCACAACCGGTTATGGGTTAATAAAGGATAAATCGACCGAAAAGAAAGGCATCGGGATACCAAAACTAGGTATATAAAGATGACCGATCAAAGGGAGCAACAATCATTACCAAGCAAAAGGGTAAATGAAAGAGAAACTCACTAGGGATGCATTGATAAACATCAATGATCCGGGGGACAAATCACTGGCATACGGTGAAAGGACCCGCTGAGGATAAAATTGCTAGCATCCGGCAATTATCCACAAGGAAAGATCTACTGGGGATACAACTACTAGCATACGGCAATTACCCAGAAGAAAGGAAATATCAACATCGAATACTGGATGAAGATAACCACAAAGAGTAACCATCATCGGTTAGGATGAACAACAATAAGGTTAACTCTGCAAAGGAGAGAAATTAGGATTTACAACTACCGGATACGGGGTAGAAGACCAAAACTATGGCTGAGGATAAAATTGCTAGCATGCGGCAATTATCCACATGAAAGCCCAGACTCCACTAGGGAGACAACAACAACATAGGATTTACAACTACCGAATACTGGGTAGAAGACCACAAAATCCACCATCAACCAGAATGAACCACAACGGTTACCTCTGCTAGGGGAAAAAAGTAGGGTTTATAACTACCGAATACGTGGTAGAAAACCAACAACTCTCTGCGTGGGGAATGGAAGAATCACAACTCCGCACGGGAGAATACAAATAGGGTTTATAACAAACCACCAACTTCTGAGGAGCAAGAAAAAAGGATTTACGACTACCGAATACGGGGTAGAAGACCATCGACTCTTGCTGAGGAACGAAAAGTTCACCAACACCTATTCCACAAAAGGGAAAAAAGGTAAACAAGATTTATAACTACCGGGTATTAGGTAGAAAACCAACAACTCTCCTGAGGAATAAAAGGTATATAACCACAAATTCCGCCAAGAAGAAAGGGAAATATAGGACTTACAACTACCGGGTACTGGGTAGAGGCCCAAAACTCCGCTGGGGATAAAAGAATTTTTGCCGGTTACTGGGCAATTTGTTCATTTATTCCACAGGGAAGCACAAGAGACAGTTGAAAAAAAATGTCAATTCAGGATCAAACCAAAAAGGCAAACTGAATCAAGACTCGTCCTAATGAGGATGTAACTCAATAGGAAGATCCATCCCAATATATGTGTTGGGAGGAAACGGAAACAACCGTCATCCACGAGGATATATCTCAGTGGGGGAATTGCAGAAGGAAAGACAGACACTTTCTGCTTATGGGGCTGACTCTATATTGAGAGATTAAACACCCGACATCTGCTTAGGAAGATCTACTAGAGAGATCTACATCACCGTTAGAAGGAGACAACAAACAAAAGATATATGGCAAAAATGCAATCATGAATATCTGAATGTTGAAAGTATGCATGAATATGCGTGATTTATGTTTGATGAATGCTGACAAAACAGACATATCTAACACAAACAGGTCCAGGAATCAAACGCCCGGTACTACACTTCCAGAGGAAAAACCCAAGAACCAACTGGAAAGCCAATCTGCTGGAGATCTACATGCTAAAAAGCAAAGATCTGCTGGAAAGCAAAAGATCAGAGATATCAAAGAAATCACAAAATCTCTGAGTGATGGATCAACAATCAACCCAACTGAGGAACAGAAGTTCACAACAGGCAAAAACTGCCACAAAAGCCAAATCTGTTGGGGGAAATGGAGAAATCCCGAGATTTCTGCAGGGGGATCCTCAGCATCAACTGGGAAACAAGATTTCACTGCATAAGAGAACAGAACACACAAGTAGAATCTAGCCGCACAAGCAACTCTACTGGGGAAACTGTCAGCCACTCCATTGGGGATAAACCCACTGAGGGAAAATAGATCACACAAGTAGATTCTGCTACACCAGCCACTCGACTGGGGGATCAAAAGCATCAGGAAATCAACCCAATCTATGGATGATAGATCACCAACCGACCCCACTGGGGAAACAGAGATTTTCAACAGGCAGAAACTGCCATAAAGACAACTCTGTCAAGGATACCAATTCTGTTAGGGATGCTGCAGGGAAATCACGAAACTTCTGCAGGGAAACATCTCAGACACAATCCACCGTACTACAAATCTACTGGCGAATTATCTGAGGAAGAAGGAGAACTGGTGATCAACCACCAAATGCTGAACCTTCTAAGAAGAAACCAACAACCGCTGAGGAGGACATATTCACTGCTCTGCTGAAGGGATAAGAGGTGAAAACCTCAACAAATGCTCTGATGGGAGAGATAGCATAGATGAAGTACATCAAACCATCAACTTCGATGGCGACCATACTGAGGAAACAGCCAAAGTATTGGGATATCAATCCACCGACTACCGAATCTTCCAAACGGAAAGCACCCATGCTGGGGAGAGAATATTGTTGGAGAGGATTGTGAAGTTCTCAACAAATACTCTGGTTGGGGAACGAAATTTCAACTGAAGCTCTGCTTAGGGAACAACCCCAATCAACAATCTGGATAAAGAGGATACACCCATGCCAGGAATATGAACAAATGTCTTACCCTGTTGGCAATCATGCCACCCTTGGGAGAGCACTGAGAAATTCTTAAGTATCCTTTCATCATCGTGAATGTTCACTTTGTTTAAAACAACAATTTTTATGAAAAATTTATTTGTTTAAAACAATGACATTTTATCAATTAAAACATGCAAAACATTTGTTGAATCGAAATAAATAAGAATGCAAATAATTGGATAAAAGCTCAAATTGATTTGATGGAATGGTAGCCTGCAAATGGCAAGACTCCATAGATCTGTACAAATTTGAAATCAGTGATATATATTGGAAGAGAGCTACATTGAACATAATGATCCTTTCTCTACCAATCTGAATTTCGATGTATTCGAAGCTTCAGTTGACGATGAATCGAGAATCTCTGACGAAAAGACAGTTGCAGAACAGAAAGTCTTGTCAGGATGCAGTTACTTGCCAAATCCCTAAATTTTTTGCCTAGATTGCCCCAGGGTGAGGTACTCAATCTAGCGGGATGCAAATATTCCTTTTTTTTTAGGCAAAGTATTTCTTGACTGCATCTGAATTCACAAGACGAGTGAAATCCTCCCCATCCATTGTTGTAAGCATCAAAGCTCCGCCTGAAAAGGCTCTCTTAACAACATATGGACCTTCATAGTTCGGAGTCCACTTGCCCCTGGAATCGGGCGCGAAAGACAAGACTTTCTTGAGCACGAGGTCACCTTCTCGGAACACACGAGGCTTGACCTTCTTATCGAATGCTTTCTTCATTCTCTGCTGATATAACTAACCATGGCACATGGCAGTCAATCGCTTCTCTTCAATCAAATTCAGTTGGTCGTAACGACTCTGAACCCATTCAGTATCAGTCAACTTGGCTTCCATCAAGACTCTCATTGATGGGATCTCCACCTCTACTGGGAGAACAACCTCCATGCCGTAAACAAGAGAAAAAGGGGTTGCCCCTGTTGAAGTGCAGACAGATGTACGATAACCATGCAAAGCAAATGGCAGCATCTCATGCCAATCTTTATATGTAACTGTCATCTTCTGGATAATCTTCTTGATATTCTTGTTAGCAGCTTCAACAGCCCCGTTCATCTTTGGTCTGTAAGGAGAGGAGTTATGGTGTGCAATCTTGAACTCAGCGCACAACTCTTCCATCATCTTATTATTTAAATTAGATCCATTATCAGTAATGATCTTATCTGGCACACCATAACGGCAAATAAGCTGATTCTTGATAAACTTCACGACCACCTGCCTGGTCACATTCGCATACGAAGCGGCTTCAACCCATTTGGTGAAGTAATCAATTGCTACGAGAATAAACCTGTGTCCATTGGACGCTTTCGGTTCAATCATGCCGATCATGTCAATTCCCCACATAGAGAAAGGCCATGGTGATGAAATCACATTCAGAAGTGTCGGAGGAATATGAATCTTATCCGCGTAAATCTGACACTTGTGGCATTTCTTCACATATTTGTAGCAGTCAGACTCCATTGTCAGCCAATAGTAGCCTGCTCTCAGCATCTTTCTAGCCATGGCATGTCCATTGGAATGAGTACCAAATGAACCCTCACGAACCTCCGTCATTAACAAATTTGCTTCGTGTCTATCCACGCATCTGAGCAAAACCATGTCAAAATTTCTCTTATACAGCACATCACCACTGAGGTAGAAACTGCCTGACAACCTTCTCAAAGTTTTCCTATCTTTCACAGAAGCCCCAGGCGGGTAGACCTGGTTCTGGAGGAAATTCTTGATATCAAAATACCAAGGCTTGTCATCATTCACTTCTTCAACTGCAAACACGTGAGCTGGTCTGTCCAAGCGCATCACGGTGATATTGGGAACTTCATTCCAATACTTCACTACAATCATCGAAGCAAGCGTAGCAAGAGCATCTGCCATCCGATTATCTTCTCGAGGAATATGATGAAAGTCAACTTCTGTAAAGAACGTTGAAATCCTCCTCGCATAATCTCTATATGGAATGAGACTAGGCTGATTCGTCTCCCACCCTCCCTTGATCTGATTGACAACCAGGGCCGAATCACCATACACATCAAGATGCTTGATTCTCAAATCAATACATTCTTCCAGTCCCATAATACAAGCTTCATACTCAGCCATATTATTCGTGCATTTGAAAGTTAGCCTTGCTGTAAAAGGAATATGCGTGCCATGAGGAGTAATGATTACTGCCCCAATTCCATTTCCATACTGATTTACAGCGCCATCAAACACCATCGTCCATCTGGAACCAGGTTCCGGACCTTCATCAAGTGTAGGCTCATCACAATCTTTCATTTTCAAATACAGAATCTCCTCGTCTGGGAAGTCGTACTGAACAGACTGATGATCTTCAATCGGCTGGTGCGCTAAATGATCAGCCAAGATACTACCTTTGATAGCTTTCTGAGCTCGATACTCGATATCATACTCAAATAACAACATCTGCCAACGGGCAATCCTCCCAGTTAAAGCAGGCTTCTCAAAAATATACTTGATTGGATCCATTCTGGATATCAACCAAGTTGTATGATTTATCATGTACTGGCGTAAACACTTAGCAGCCCAAGCTAAAGCACAGCACGTCTTCTCAAGCATAGAGTATCGAGACTCACAATCAGTAAACTTCTTACTGAGGTAGTAGATAGCAGATTCTTTCTTCCCTGATTCATCTTGTTGACCCAGTACACAACCCATCGAGTCTTCAAGAACAGTCAGATACATGATCAGAGGTCTTCCTTCTACAGGCGGAGACAAGATCGGAGGTTCAGACAGATACTCTTTGATACTGTCAAAAGCTTTCTGGCAATCATCGGTCCAATCATGAGATTGATCTTTCCGGAGGAGCTTGAATATCGGCGCACATGTGGCAGTCATGTGGGATATAAATCTGGAAATATAGTTCAAGCGGCCAAGAAAACCTCGGACTTGCTTCTCAGTTTTGGGCGCAGGCATCTCTTGTATTGCTTTGACCTTTGCAGGATCAACCTCAATACCTCTTTCGCTGACAACAAAACCCAACAACTTGCCGGAACGGACTCCAAATGTACATTTGTTCGGATTGAGACGAAGCTTGTACTTCCTCAAACGCTGAAAAAGCTTCAACAAATGCTCAACATGTTCAACTTCCGTTCGGGACTTAGCAATCATATCATCAACATAGACCTCTATCTCCTTGTGCATCATATCATGAAACAAAGTAGTCATAGCACGTTGATACGTGGCTCCGGCGTTCTTCAGACCGAAGGGCATCACTCGATAACATAATGTTCCCCAAGGTGTGATGAATGTTGTCTTCTCCATATCTTCGGGTGCCATCTTGATTTGATTATAACCGGAAAATCCGTCCATAAACGAGAAGACTTTGAATTTAGCTGTATTGTCTACCAACATATCAATGTGTCGTAGAGGAAAATCATCTTTCGGACTAGCTTTATTCAAATCTCTGTAATCAACACACATACGGACTTTTCCGTCTTTCTTAGGCACAGGCACAATATTGGCCACCCATTGAGGATATGTAGAAGTCACCAGAAACCCCGCATCAATTTGCTTCTGAACTTCCTCTTTGATCTTCACTGCCATATCAGGATGAGTTCTTCTGAGCGTCTGCTTCACAGGCACGCACTCAGGCTTCAAAGGCAGGAAATGTTGCACAATATATGTATCTAGACCCGGCATGTCTTCATACGACCAAGCAAAGATATCTGAATATTCTCGTAGCAAACTGATCAACCCTTTCTTGACAGACTCTTCAAGAAGTGCCCCAATCTTCACCATACGAACACAATCTTCAGACCCCAAGTTGACTGTTTCCAGCTCTTCAAGGTGCGGCTGAATGATCTTCTTCTCGTGCTCAAGGAGACGGGTAATTTCATCAGGAATCCCTTCAACATCATCTTCCTCTACCTCAAATACAGGGAATTCAAAATTGGGAGATAGCGTTGGATCATTATGTTCAATGGGTTTTAGAATCAACCTGCATAATGATTTTGGTTAATAAAACTTTAGAATTTAAACAAGCAAACCATTATGCAGATGAAAAAGATTGCTTTTATTCTTGTTTTTTAGGTTTTTTGTGATCACTGATTTCATGCAAAAGCAAAAAGTGAAAACAAATGGAAAAACAAATGTTTAACAATGCATTAATTGAATGAAAATATCATTGTATAAATGCTGCCAACAATGTTATCACTTCTCCTTTTGGCATGGGAGAAGGGTTTTTAAACAAAGTTAACAAATTACGCTGACTTATGAATGACCGTAGGAACATCCACAGCGACCCAATTATGGCAGACACCGCCAGGGATAACAAAGTTGCTCAAATCCTCTGCATTCTCTTCTAGAACAGCAGCAGCTTCCTCAGCTTGATCAGCATGGATGAAACCTCCACTCTTGAACAGTCCTTGCTTGTTGAATGCCCCAGAAGAATAGCCAATGCCAGCCCGGGACTTGTTGTCTTCAAGCTCAATCATCTTCCCTAAACCAGCAACTGCACCACATTCAATGGCCAGTTTCGCATCACGGTAGGAGGCAAATGAAGAAGACTTCTTCTCAATCGGCTCAGCAATAGATAAAGCTTGGAAAGGCGTTCCAACTTCATCCTCAGCATCAATATATGAGAAAGAAGACAAGTGGCTAACCAGGAGAGCCTTTCTTCCCCCTACCACAACCAATTTCTTATTCTTAACGAATTTCAGCTTTTGGTGTAGGGTGGATGTCACGGCGCCAACCTCGTGAATCCATGGTCTACCAAGGAGACAGCTATAAGATGGGTGGATATCCATAACCTGAAAGGTAACTTGGAAATCACTTGGTCCAATCTTGATTGGGAGGTCAACTTCCCCAATCACGGTCTTACGCGACCCATCGAAAGCTTTCACAACAACACCACTCTGCCTCATAGGAGGCCCCTGATATGACAATCTCGAAAGAGTGGTCTTCGGCAATACATTCAAAGATGACCCAGTGTCCACCAGCACGTTGGACATAGCATCAGTCTTGCAGTTCATGGAAATATGTAGAGCCATGTTTTGGTCTCTTCCCTCCTCAGGGAGATCAGCGTCACAGAAACTCAAAGTGTTGCAAGCAGTGATGTTTGCAACAATACTATCAAACTGTTCAATTGTGACATCGTGATCGACATAAGCCACGTCCAATACTTTCTGCAGAGCCTCCCTATGGGGTTCTAAATTCAGAAGCAATGATAGCACGGAGATCTTGGACGGCGTTTCTAGAAGCTGGTCTACAACGTTGTACTCACTCTTCTTGATGAGCCTCAGCATCTCATCACATTCTTCATTCACAGTGCCACTTGGGCCAACAGAAGAAGCAGGAGTCTTTTGTACAGAGGAGAGTTTAGCAACAGCAAGTGCCGGATTCGGAACATTCACCGCAGTTCCAACCGGACACTCAGCAGAATCAGAAACAACGTGAGGCTTCGGGGGTGCAGAAAACACACGACCACTATGAGTCAACCCGCTCACATCAGCAATATTTACCACAGAAGTTGAAGGCAACGGCACTTCTTTCCCATCTTCCACAGCAACTGGATTATAGCGGAAGGGGATTGCTCTATCTGAAGAATAAGGCACAGGGCCTGCAGGCTTGATGACCAGAGAAGGAGAGACCTTCGGCTTGCTACCATCATAACGGATGACAACAGGTTCAGGAATCTTGAACACAGGAGAAATCACATTCACTTCTGGTTCGTCTTCGTCAACATTTCTGTTCTGCAGAATCTCAATAGTACCATCATCCAATAGCTCTTGAAGCTCTCTGCGCACTTGGCGACAACCCAATCTATTGACAGAACAGATACGGCATCTGTCATGGTCGTGCTCCATATGACTGTAATTACACAGCAGACGATGCAACTCGACCAATGACTGTCGAATATGGCTTACATATTTGACCTTATATTTGCCAGGGCAACCCTGGACCATGTTAACCGACTTCCCATGCTCGGGCAATGGGTTCTTCGTAACATTGGGGCCTGAGTCCTCAAAGCTCAGAATGCCGCATCTCATAAGGTCTTGCACCTTAGTCTTCAATGGATAGCAGTTCTCTATATTGTGACCCGGAGCACCGGAATGATAAACACAATGTTGGTCGGGCTTGTACCACCATTGCGGGTTAGCAGGCACAGCCGGAGGATCCCTCGGGGTAATCAGTTTCCGCTCTATTAAAGAGGGATAAAGCTCAGCGTATGACATAGGAATAGGATCGAAAGTGATCTTCTTCCTATCATAATTCAAATTGGCCTGATTACTGCTGCCACGAGGCTGGTAAGCCTGTTGCTATGGACGATGTTGTTGTTGATACTGAGGTTGTTGCTGATTATGCTGGTTGTTATCTCTGAAGACAGGTGCTATGTGAGCCACCTGATGCTGATTGCTGGCATGACACACAGGCTTCCTCTTGGCAGAGGGTCTTCTAGGTTTAGCATGGGATTGCACAGCATGTGCCTCCCCATCTTTCTTCTTAAACGCCCTATACCGTTTAGAAGAGCCTTCTTCTTTAGATAAACGTCCTTCCCGGACACCTTCCTCCAATCGCATCCCCATATTCACCATCTCGGTGAAATCAGAGGGAGCACTAGCGACCATCCGCTCATAATAAAATGAACTAAGAGTCTTCAAAAAGATCTTAGTCATCTCCTTCTCTTCCAGCGGGGGAGTAATCTGAGCTGCCAGCTCTCGCCACCTCTGGGCGTACTCCTTAAATGTCTCTTTATCCTTCTGAGACATGGCCCTGAGTTGATCACGATCAGGAGCCATATCAACATTATATTTGTACTGCTTGACGAAGGCTTCGCCAAGATCGTTGAAGAAACGGATGTTTGCGCTATCAAGGCTCATATACCAACGAAGAGCTGCACCAGACAAACTATCCTGAAAATAATGAATCAACAACTGATCATTATCAGTCTGAGTAGACATTTTCCTGGCATACATAACCAGGTGGCTGAGCGGGCAGGTGTTCCCCTTGTACTTCTCAAAGTCAGGGACTTTGAATTTGACGGGTATTTTTACACCGGGAACCAAACATAGTTCAGCAGCAGATTTGCCGAACAAATCCTTCCCTCGAAGGGTCTTCAATTTCTTGCGGAGCTCAAGGAATTGGTCATTCATAGCTTCCATCTTTTCATTAACATCTGGGCCCTCAGACGGCTCAGAATGATAGATGGTGTCGTCTACCCTGGGAATGGTATGCACGACAGGAAGAGGCATTGCAAGGACCGGGCTAGATGCCGGCATGGAAGCAAAGGTAGGAGCTGGAATATCTGGCATAAAGCTTGGAGGCATACCCCACGGAAACCCGGCTGGCATGGCATTCGGCATGAAGTGGGCACTGGCAGCTGGCACAGTTGAAGAAACCACTTCAGATATAACAGTCCTCTGGGGAGGAGTTGCAGGAGGTGGAGAAGGTTGATTCTAGGCAGCCAAGAATTGCTCCATCAGAGCACTCAGTCTAGCGACCTCTTCCTTCAGCTCACGGTTCTCTTGTTCTAATTGATCCATCACTCTTGCAGAATTGGCTCGGGTGTAGTACCGATGAGTCAGCTTGTCTTCAAAATAAATGAAGATCACAGAGTTAGGCCACAGACAAGAAGACCAGAACAACACCTGCTTATGCAAAATGATGCATGCAATGCTCGTGCACATGATTTGTTTTTATTTCAAGGAACTTTTAGGGTTCTAATTGCAAATTTTGAAATTTTAAGCATTTAATAGCATATGGAAAAATATCTCATCAAATATATTCAAGACAAAGAAGTACAGCATTGTTGATTATTACAAGGGAAAAGGAAAATAAACATCCTATGGATCCCTAGAAGCTCGAGATGCTGGAAGACGAGATACACACAGCTTCTTGATCTCTCTCTCATATGCTGCTTCCATATTCGCTTTCTCCTTAGCAAGTCGATCATACTTCCTCTTCCAGAACTTGGAAGACTGAGGAAGCAGAGAAGTCCAGGTATCATTCGGATCATCTATCACCTGATGCTCGAGGAATTCGATCAGAGCGTCCTTCTCCTTAAGCTGTTGAAGCAACTCTTCTCTTTCACGGATCCAAGCACGTGAAAGGTCTTCTTCTCTCAACTCCTCTACGCCTTGGTTAGGGAGGGTTGAAGGCCCAGCCACAACCAAAGGTGTAGGTCTCGGATAATCATATAGCATAAGATACTCAGAAGCTCTCTGTCTGACCCAAGAAGTATTCGGCTCCAAAGCAATGCAATTCTTCGGACCCAACTCATTTCTACCCTTCTTGTGAATCTTGCGCCAAGCGCGGACCATTCTGGCTTTCAGACCTTGGGGATCTTTACCCTCCTGAAAGAACACACCTTCTAACAGAATGTTATGAGGTTTATCCTTTAGGGGGAACCCAAGCTGACGGCGTGCTAAGATAGGATTGTAGCTGATCCCACCACATGTACCAAGAAGAGGCACATTAGGGAATTCACCATAATAGTCAATGATCTGAACAGTATCATACACGCGATCATACCAAGAGATATCGTCATTAGTGAGAGACATAAGTCTCGTAGACCACCGTAGACATCCCTTGTTCTCCTTGAAAGCAACCGTCTGCGGTAAGTGAGAAATAAACCACTTATACAATAGAGGAAAACAACACACAGTAACTCCTCCACCCTTTGCATTCCTCAGATGCAAAGAGAAATAGGCATCACCCAACAGAGTAGGAACGGGATTAAGAACAGAAAAGATCCTAATGGCGTTCACATCCACGAATTTGTCGATGTTGGGGAACAATACCAAACCATAGATGAGCAGCACGAATAAAGCCTCAAAGGCATCCTCACTCATGGCCTTCCCATAAACGGTAGCTTGAGCAATGAGGAAATCAGAAGGAAGACCCTGAATTCCACCTTTGGTGGTCATATGCGCTTCAATCAGGGATTCATCTATGTGCAACAAGTCTGCAATCTCTCGAGAAGTCGGAATACTCTCTAAGCCACTGAACGGCACCTGATCCAGAATAGGAATACCCACAAGATGAGCATATTCCTCGAGTGTAGGCAACAACTGAAAATCTGGAAAAGAGAAGCAATGATACAGAGGATCATAGAACTGCGCCAAAGTACTCATCAACCCTTCATCGACCTGAGTGGTCAACAGAGGAAGAAGCTTCCCATAGCGAGCTTTGAAACCCAAGGGATCTAATACATAAGATGTCAGATTCCTTAACTCTTTCACATCGGGCTGTCTAAAGTTGTACTTCTTTGTATGCCTTTTTGGTCTTTCCATGTCTGAAAATTTTACAAATAAACCCTTTAAGTTCCTTGAAAATTTTCTCCTTTTTCTGATGACATGAATGCAGATGAATGCATGAATGTATGAATGCAACAATCACACTCAAGGATCAAGCAAAGCACACCAGACAAAGGTCATGGGAAAGCTCATAGTATCCTTAATATCAATCATCCATTTTGGTGGATTATGGTTTACACCTTATCAACACCCAAGTTCCATTGATATTAATGATACCTGAACCGGCTCAATCATCCTTAATATCAATCATCCATTTTGGTGGATTATGGTTTTCACCTTATCAACACCCAAGTTCCATTGATATTAAGGATGTTTGAACGACTCAACCATGAATCACGGGTTTGTTGAGAGTCACGAGCATGGAGTCTCGGTTAAGAACCACCCAAAGGGAGTGTACTAGGGTTTAAACCTGCCGAACATGTTCTACCAGAGGTTCCCATAGTCATCATCCCATCTTTCGAATATTATCGGAGGAACGAATACTCGTATTCCAAAAATATTCTCAAGAGAGACTCTTATGAGTGTAGTATCGCGTAACAATCGCATCAGATCTTACATCTGAACGACCTCCGCACTACGTCCTAAAAATAGGCCAAGATGGGCTTGGTAAACTAAGGTCCTTGGCTTCTAAGGCACATGATTGAAAGAATAATGCCTAACCACAAATGACTTGTGTGACATTATTAATCCAACATGACCTCCACCAAGTGAATGGACTCGCAAGTCAACTTGCTAAGGAATACTCCACACAAGTTGACGAGACTATGCCATTCTCCTATCCTAAGGTGCACTCCAGTTCGGGTATAGAACTCATCTCACCGAGATCACCAAGCAAACAGCAATTGTTATTCAAACAATTCCATCATTACAATCAATACAGTAATCCCAAATTGTACAAAAATATGTCATATAACAAATAAACAATATCATACAACAAGGGTGAAAAGTAGGCAAAACCACCAAGGATCTTGGTCCCCAGCAGAGTCGCCACTTTTCTATAACGGTGTATTCGTCACTTTATGATTTATTGACTAAATCAAAAGCAAAGCATACAAAGAATCGAGTCGCCACCGCACTTTTATTTATCCAAAGGAATGGCTAAAAAGCGAACAAAAGCCTAAGAAGTTTTACACATAGAAAACTAATGAAAAGGTCAGAGATCTGGGTAAGGGGTTAATTACGCAATGGGAAGGTGTTAGGCACCCAAAACATCCTAGGTACTCCTAGGGAACCTCTTTTCACAACTTGTTGTATGAAATGTTATTTGTTTATGAAATATTTATTGTGCAAACATGGATTGAAGGGATGAGAAAAGAATGTACAAGTTATTATTTTTGTGTTTGGATGGATAACCATTGCCTACGTACCTTTACAGGATCAAAACCTCGTAGTTCGGCTAAAAGATTTCCAAAATATGAATGGGTTCATTTTAAACAAAAGCCCTAAGGTCTTTCATTATCCACGGGAGAAAACTCAACCTTATACAACCACAAGTCCACCATGTGAGAAAAGCTTCAACTTGCTAGTGAGGGGTTAACCCTATAATAAGCAAGGGAGTCTTACAATTCAATCACTAAGGACAAAAGGTGAGATTAACATCAACCACTAAGATAATTGAGATCTATGGCTAATGTATGAAAACTTATCAAGAATGGACAAAGCCACAAAACAATTGAATGAGTGAAATTAACCAATTAGAATTATTCACAAAAGATGGTCAAAGTATGATTAGAATTCAATTCAAAAGAAGTATTATAAAAATGAAGTTTGAAAAATCAGATGCTTAAGGCCTAGGTTTCTAATTTGAAAAGAAGTGAAAATGTTTGCACAATATTTTTCTGGTTTGAGTTAACAATGCAAATGGAGGTTTAAAGAAACAAAAGGTGGGAGGGTGAGGAAGTAAAACTTCTTAGATGTTCACCTCTTGAGATCATATGTAGATGATTCAAGTGATTCCTTTGGAATAGGCAACAAGCAAACAACAGATGAACAAAGTAAATGGATACCGGATTCCAATCAATGGACTTATTCCAATCTCCTAAAACAAAACATGGATACCAGATGCCAATCAAGGGACTTATACTAGTCTCACAAGAATGATCATAAGAAACAACTGCCAATAAATGTGACTTACAATTGACTCCTCACAAGAAACAAACAACAAATGCAATAAGCAAGAGGAAACAAGTTGCCAATAAATGGTCTTACACTCGACTCCAAGGAAAGGAATGCCAATGAATGGTCTTAGTTCAAAATCCCTCCAGATCATAGGAAACAACTGCCAATAAATGGACTTACAATTGACTCCTCAATGGAAAAACAAAGTGTCTCAAAGATATGAACAATGATCATGCAATGATATACAAGTAATGGTGATAAATGCACAAAGGCACACTCAAGCAAATAGGCACAGCTGAATCAAGTAAGCAATCAAACAAGTCAATTAGCACACACTATACACACTCAATTAGGCTCAATCAAGGTTAGGCTTTACAGCCAACTGGAATGGGGTAATTGTGCTCTTAACCCTAACATTGAGAGTTAGGGTGAAGCAGATGAAATGGAGATGAGGGGTGTGCCTCATAGCTCTTATCCCTGGTCAGGGAGAGCTTTAAACAATAGAAGATGTGGGAGTTCAGAAAGTTGGAACTCTTCTCCACAAATGATTTGACTCTATAAGATCTTGGGTTCTTATTCACAATGCATCAACACATTGTGTGAGCAAATTGAATGACACACTGAGTAGCAGGAGATGGATTACACATCTCTTTTATCTGTCAATTGCCTCATAAGAGGACTTTTCCTGCTTGGCACAAAAATTAAACAATCACAAGCATTGCCTCTTAAGGAGGACTTCAGACAGGTGCCTACCAATAACAGTAGGTCTTCCAGACTACATGAAGATTAGAGATTATACCTAAGTGGTTAAACAACCAAGCAAAGCAAAGTTCACAATGAACTTAAAGCAACTTAAGTACCTGTGGAAACACTAAACAAATTAGTACAATACTCAGACAAACAGACAACAGTCAATAAGCAACAGATAATCCCAATGTACAAAATGTGTAAGCCAAAAGGCAAACTCAAATGAGTTAACATCAACCTACAAAACACACAAATGTTAGTAATCAAATGCAAACATCAACACTCAAATGATGGAGCATCATCAACTATGGAACTTGGATGTTCAACCTGAAATCAAAGCTCAAATGTAAGCCACAAACCACTAGGTCAAAGCCTAGGGTCAAAGATGGAGAAAAAATTCAAAACAGGAGCTGAAATTTAACATGAATCAACTTCAAACACATCTTGACACATTCCAAAAGGTCTCACATCAATATCATTAACCAAAAGCATTTCATGACCAAATGAAGTTCAAGGCAATTTCAAAGCTCAAATGTGATCAACCAGAATGAAAAATGCAAATCAAATCAGAAGTAATTCAAATAATTCTTATAAAATTAATGATCAATCAAGACATTCATAATATGCATCACAGAAAAAATCAGAAGCATTGGACATCATTTGGCATGGCAAACTCATCATACAAGTTGAACATCAAAAGGTGTGACACAAATTGTCACACCAAGTTAGCACAATCATAAAACAGAATTGGTAATTGATAAAAATTCCAAATCAAAACCAAAATGTCAAGCAATGTGTCTAGTTTCATCATGCAAAATTTCACATTCATTGGATAAGAAACAAGCATTCCACAAAGGTATAAGCAAGGCAAGGTCAAAATAAGACACATGCCCAATCATTCTAGCACAAAAAACTATCCAGCCAAGCATAACTTGTAAAATCATGATCATCAGAAACTAGACAAATAGAGGAACAAGATGCAAAAAATTGGGATCAAATTGATGCATTTTCCTACTTTTTATGATTTTTCTAAGTTGAAGAAAATATGAAAATTCAAAAATGGACATAGCAAAAAAAAAAGAGGGAAATGGATAAACATGTGAAGCATTTGAAAAAATTCTTTCGCCAGGGATCGAACCAAGCGCAAATTCAAATAGCGCGCTCAACCTAAACAACGTCGTATCGTACTCAAACCCTAGCGCCAAAAAAATTCCATAGCTAATTTGAATTGTCGTAGCTAATCCGAAGCCAGTTCGCAGCAAAACCTGGAGATGATGAATATTCAAGGTTGAAGATGAAGATCATCATGATCTTCATCTGGACTTTCCAGAGAATCTCAAACATGTCCAGAAATTAAAATTAAGCACAGCATCATGTAGTGCTTTCAACATACATCAAAGATCCACAATTATTTCATGCAAAAACATCCAAACACGCACGGATCGAAGAAAATAAGATTCAACATCAAAACTTCAATCACTCATATCTAGCTCAAAACAGCACCAATTTGCACGATTCAAAGCTCAGAATGATCAGCAA